>NC_133402.1:8214034-8520091 GCF_047511655.1 Castor canadensis | reverse complement strand
CATGGAACCATATATGGGTAAAACCTTGTTTTTTAATTTTATTGCCCCTGTAACCTGCTTGCAAGGGGATATAAGGGGAAATCCCTTTGTTCTTGGGGCTCAGCCTTTGGACACAAGTCCGCTGGGTCTGTGCTGGCACAATATTGCTTCCTGCCAAACTGCCTCAGAAAGCCCCGTATCTCAGCTATCAACCTCCCGCAAAAGTCCTTCCTGGATTCCAAGATGGCTGTCCCATAGCAAAGAATGACTCAGAACAAAGGACACAGATGGAAAATGGAGACAGAGATGCTAAGTGTTTGTTCTGCTTTTAGTTACCTTTTGGACATTTGCAGGCACAAGTGAGGAGTCAGTGTTTTTGGTTTATGTTTTATCAAAAATGGGTTTTAAGTAACTGTTGTGGGAGGATTTGGTTCAAGCACCCCAAGGTCTACTTTTTGCACCATTTGTCTGTTGTGCTTTGGAGCAGAAATTAATCAAATGCTTGGAAGAAATCTGTAGAATATTAGTGTTGGCTGAGGATTTGATCCACTGTCTTCCTGAAGTGGGAGGAAAAGTTAGCAGAAGCACTGGGCAGCTAAGGCTGAGGAAATAGATGGTAGTTTACATGGATAGGATTCACCAATCCCTCACCTGGGATAACTTCAGCCCAGGACTCCTGGTTCCCAGTTTAGATTTGAGAAATCCTAAGGGCAGGGCATCCCTGGCTTTGTATGGAAGATTCGACCTCTGGACACTGGGTTGAGGAAGGAAAGAGTTCGTTTATTTTTTTTTTTTTAATGTTTTAAGGCAGGGTCTTAGTAAGTAGCCCAGGCCTATTGTGAACTTGCACTCCTGTCTCAGCCTCCAGCGTGCTGGAATTACACTGTGACTATGTAAGGGGAGCAATGATAGAGGTGACACTATTTTGGACGAGAGAAGCACTTTAAAAACAGACATCTAAAGAGGCGTGAGAAACAATGGGTTTCTCAAAGAAAGCACAACACTTTCACCAAGCCTCTCACAAGATGCAGCTGCACAATGCGTGTAGTGAGACCCAAGTTCAAGATGAGTTGGACAAACTTCCAAGGCCAGGACAGGCTGACTAGATGCACTTGGAATGTCCAGTCCAATAAGGAGAGGGATGGACAGGTGGTCGCATTTCAGGAGAAGTTGACTAGGTGTGAATCAATCACAAATATAGTTTGGAGGTAAAATAGTTGGACCTCAGCCAGTTGGAGCCCTGTGTCATCTCCTCCACTTCCGCTACCGTACGGCTTAGCTCCTTCACTGAGTCTAACCCGTCAGGGTGCTTTGCAATCCTTTCAATAAACTTTGTGCTTGCTTTACTCTTAACTCCTGGTCCTGGTTGGCCAATCATCAACTTTGTCAGGACACAAACTCAGAATCAATAATCCAGTACCAACTATGCTAGGTTTTTATTGGGATGATTGAATGAAAACACTGCTTGTTACCTGAGGGTACAGAATAGTTATGTAAAACTTCTCTTTCCTCCCTTGCTGCTTCAGAGAAAGATGCTTCATTACCAGGCTGAGTAGTCTACAATGACACTAGTCTAGAAGAATTGAGTCCTTGTGACACTGGACAGAGAACTGGACAGAGAGACAAACTGCAAAACAGTAGTAAAACTTTATTGAAAGAAAAGGAAAGAAAGAGTAAAAGGAAAGCACTGAGAGGCAAGTGGTGGGCTCTGCCGGGTGGCAGAGAAGCATTGATTTCTTTGTTTAAGCCCAATTTAAAAATCATAAGGAGCTGGATGCTGTGACTCATGCCTGTAATCTTGGCTACTAAGGAGGCAGAGATCAGGAGGATTGTGGTTTGAAGTCAGCCTGGGCAAATAGTTCACAAGACCCTATCTCAAAAAAACCCTTCACAAAAAAACGCTGGTGGAGTGGTTCAAGGTGTAGGCCCTGAATTCAAGCCCCAGTACTGAAAAAAAAAAAAGATGTTAAGGAGGGAAAAATCTGAGCAGTCCTTAGGAAGGGACTAGGGTGACTGGCAGGTGTACTTAACAGAGCCATATCACATAACATGGGTATTCTGTGCCTGTGCTAGGCCTTTAATTGTATGTATGAGATTTGGCCAATATTCATGAGGTCCTAAGTAGGACATGGCCTGGGAGGTCAAATTGGGCAATTTACAGGGGATTTATTGCTCTAGAGATGGTTCAGGGTCTGCTAGCTTTGTTTGCTTAAGAGAAGAGAGTCCCTAGCGAGTTATTTTTCCTGCCTGCTCACCCCCAGTGGCTGGGAGCCTGTCTTCTGAAGTGTTTACCTTTTCAAAGGCAGGAATTCCAGGCTTAGAAAAACATTTCCTGGGTAAATGTAAAACTGGCAGAGTAGAGTGGTCCAAGTGGTAGAGAACCTGCAAGCAAGTGTGAGACTGAGGTCAAGCTCTACTACCACACACATACACTCACACACACACACACACACATACACACACACATACATACAGACACATACATACACACATATACACACATACACACACATACACTCATGCATACACACACACACACATACACACATACACACACACACATACACACACATACACATACATACATACACACCTACACATACACACATACACACACATACACACACATACACACATACATACACACACATACACACACCTACATACATACATACACACCTACACATACACACATACATACACACACATACACACATACACACACACACACCCATACATCCATACACACACACACATACATACACACACATACAGACACACACACGTGCACACACACATACACACACATGCACACACACATACACACACAACATACACATGCACACACGTGCACACACTCACACACACATACATACATACGCACACACACACATACACACACACACATACACACACACACACAAGAAACAACAAAGAATAGCAAGAAGCGAAAACAAAACAAAACAAAAAACTGGCAAGAGGCTGACTCGCCTCTGAAGACATTTATAAAGTCAACCGAAGTGTTACAGGAACTACTTAAGACCTCCAAATGCTCTGGACAAAGGAGGAGAAAATATTTTTTTCTCTTTTCTCCCCCAGCCCACCACATAACCCAGTGCCCCCACCCCCCAAACTTATGGAGAATTTAGAACTGAAAAAGAAAAAAAAAGATTTGTGGTTGTTTTATTTATTTATTTTTCAGGGTCTATTGAATAAAATATATTATTAAGGTAACACAATCTCATTGTAAAAAAAATTGTGGGAGTAAAGAATTATGAGGATACTCAAAATCATTCTTTGAGGCTCATCCTAAAAGGAAGAACTAAATTTTGGGTGGCACAGTAATTATGTAAGTATCCTGCTATTACGAGTAATTAACTCTTTTGTATTTTTTTTTATCATCAAAGTCAGCTCAGTGTAATTGAATAAAATGTATACTAATGAAATATCACATCTAGACTAATTGCAAGAGAACCAAAGGAAGCTGTTGTAATTATCATTAATTTCCTAATCACCACAACAGCATAACACCCTCATTTATATAGCAGAATACCAGCGTGGGAGGTGCAAGACGAAGATGATACCCCAAAAGGGCAGCCTAAGAGTTCAAGGTTATGTGCTGTCTTTTCTGTACCTCTTCTCTGAGATTTAGTTCACACTCCTTTTTCCCTCCACCCCCTCAGTTGCCATCACAACTGCCTGAGATGAACCTCTCTCTGATTTTCCTTACACTGCTAGAAAGGAAAAATCTGACCCATCAGATAATTTACCGCTTCTTCCTCTTCTGCCGCTCATTCGGTCAACAGCTATTTACTGAGCTGAGCGTCTGTTATGTGACCGCCATTAGGCTATAAACTGGGGCTGGAACCATAAACTACAGGGAGCGATCCATTAAAACACTGTTCTTCTTTCTCTTCCTCGTGCCCACCTCCTTCTCTACCCTAACCCAATGCTAACTAAGACCTTTTTGGATTTATTTCATCTTGGTATTCCAAGATGATGCTGGATCTATCCCAAGTTCATGTGTGGGTGAAGTCGTTGTTTGAAGCAGCTTGGTCAGGAGTTAAGAGTAAAGCAAGCACATAGTTTATTGGAAGGAGAGCAAAGCTCCCAGCGTTGAGAGTGTAGCTGGAATGTAGGAGGGCTCTCCCTGGCTTAGGTCCAACTATTAAACCTTGAAACTCTATTTGTGATTAGTTGGTGTCTAGTTAACCTGTTGGTTGAATCTGGCCACCTGTTCATCTCTGTTTTCTGGGAGGTCTTGTCCTGGCATTGGGGCCCATCAGCCATATCTTGCAGCTTCATTCTGTTTTCTTGGAAGAGGCCTGTTACTTCTCTGCAAAGCCTGTTGTTTCATCTCTCTGAGAAGCTGGTTGTTACTTGTGCCCCTTCAGCTGGCTGCTGCTAAAATGTCTCCTTCATTCAAAATGGAGTCAACTCTGTCATTGGTCTTATTACACCAGGGCCCGGCACAATGAACCACATTTTCATACGCTTCTGTAATGACTGGATGAATTATTTCTATTGAAATAATTCTTCTTCTTCTTCCTCTTCTCCTTCTCCTTCTTCTCCCACTCCTCCTCCTAATTTTAGTGGGACTGGGGTTTGAACTCAGGGTTTCAGACTTGCAAAGCTGGTGCTCTACCACTCAAGACACTTCCAGTCTATTTTGCTGTTGTTATTTTGGAGATGGGGGGTGTCTCATAAACTGTTAGCCTGGGCTGTCCTCAAGCTGCAATCCTCCTGATCTTAGTATCCCCAGTAGCTAGGATTACAGGTATGAGCCATCAGTGCACAGCCTATAGTTTTGAGACAGGATTTCACTACCACAAGCTGAAATCCTCCAGCCTCAGCCTTTTGAGTGCTTTGAAGTTATTTAGTCAGAATCTGCTCAAATATGTATGAACAAGAGTGTAGATGCTCAAAGTATTGCAAAAACTATTAGGAATCCTGCTATTTCTATCCATGCAAGCTTTTTTCCTGCTTATTTAAATGTAATTCAATATGATAAAAATATCATGACAGGAATAAATAAAATACAAATGGAAACTCCTCATCTTTGACCTCTAGATCAGTTTACTATTTTATGTGTTTTACTCTAATTTGATTCTCCCTTTTTGTGTAACTACATCTATCAAGACCCACACCTACATATGCATATTTATATTCCATATATGATTTGTAAAAAACCAAACAAGATTATAGTAGTCAAACAAATCTTCAACTGCTTTTTTTCCTTTTTTTCCATTTGATAATATAACTTGGCTTGAATTGAAGAACTCCCTTTAAATTCCCTTCCAACTCTAAATTGAACACTTCTAAATCCAGCCAGAAGCTCACTTATTTTTATCGACAAGTTCTCATGATTATAAAAGAATTACCTGCACCCGATAAGTGTACTTACCAATAGAAGAGGGAATAAAATGAGATGTCAAAGTCTCTCTCCTCCTTGCTGTGTTTCAGTTTCCAGAACTGCCTGTTTTTTTTTTGCAGTGTTGGAACTTGAACCCAGAGCCTCACTCATACTAGGCAAGCATTCTACCACTGAGACACATCCCCAGCTCTAAAGTTGACTACTAGCTTTTTTTCTTAGTGTATATTAATCTTATAAAAATTGGGTTTCATTATGATATTTTCATACATGTACATGATGCAGTTAGGTAATATTTTTCCCCTATTTCCCTCTTCTGTTGGCCCCCTTCTTCTTTCCAAATAGTCTCCCTTCTGCTTTCATGTGTTTTTACTTTTAAATTAGATTCTTGCTATGATATTTGGCTTTCTGATTCTGGCTTACTTTGCTTAACATGATGATTCATTTTCTTGAAAATGACATAATTTCAGTCTTCTTTATGGCTTAATAATATTCCGTTGTATATATGTGCCACATTTTCTTTATCCATTCCTCTGTTGGTGGGCACCTAGAATGACTGTATAATTTGGCTATTGTGAATGGTGCTGAGATAAACATGGGTGTGCAGGTGTCTCTATTGCAATTCTGGCTTAGAGTCCTCTGGGTATATACCCAGGAGTGGTGTAATTGGATCATATGGTAGTTCTAGTTGCAATTTTTGAGAAAAACTCCATATTAATTTCCATAGTGGCTGTACTAATTTATATTCCCATCAACAGTGTATAAGGGTTCCTTCCTCTGCCCCATCCTCACCACTATTTATTGTTTGTTTTCTTGATGATACCATTCTGATATGGGGATATGGGTGAGATGGAATTTCAGTGTTGTTTTGATTTCCATTTCCCTGATAGCTGAGGATGCTGGACTCTTTTCATGTCTTTATTGGCCATGTGTATTTCTTCTTTTGAGAACTGTTTGTTCAGTTCATTTGCCCATTTATTGATTGGATTATTCTTTTGATGTTTAATTCTTTCAGTTCTTTATATATTCTGGATATTAACTTCCTGTTGGATGCATAGCTGGCAAAGATTTTCTCCTATTTGGTAGACTTTCTCTTCGCTCTGGTGACTGATTTCTTTGCTGTGCAGAAGCTTTTTAAGTTGGTGGATTTGTCAGTTCTTGCTCTTATTTCCTGGGCTATTGGCATCCTATCCAGAAAGTCATTGGCTATGCCTGTATCTTGAAATGTTTTCTTCTAGTAGTTTCACAGTTTCAGGTCTTACATTAAGGTTTTGGATGCATTTGGAATGGCTTTTTGTACAGGGTGAGAGATAGGGATCTAGTTTCAGTCTTCTGCATGTGGATATTCAGTTTTCCCAGAACCATTTGTTGAAGAGGCTCCTTCTTACAACTTATGTTTTTGGCACCTTTGTTGAGAATCAGGTTGCTATCACTGTGTGAGTTGGTTTATTTCTGGGTCCTCTATTTTATTTCAATCTTCTGTCTGTTTTTGTGCCAGAATCATGCCATTTTGTGACTGTGGCCCTGTAGTATAGTTTGAAGTCAGGTACTGTGATACTTCCAGCATTGCTGTTTTTGTCCAGGGTTGCTTTGTCTTATTTCGGGTCTTTTGTGCTTCCATGTGAATTTTAGGATTGCTTTTTCTATTTCTGTGAAGACTGTCATTGGAATTTTAATGGGGATTACATTGAATCTGCAGATTGCTTTCAGTCGTGTGGCCATTTTTATAGTATTAATTTTGCTGATCTGTGAGCATGTGTGGCTTTCTACCTTCTAGTGTCTTCTCTAATTTCCTTCTTCAGTGTTTTGTTTTCATCGTAGAGGTCTTTCAACTTGGTTAGGTTGATTCCTAGATTTTTTTTTTTTCAGGCTATTGCAAGTGAGATTGTTTTCCTGATTTCTTTCTCAGCTTGCTTGTTATTGGTAAATAGAAACACTACTGATATTTGCATGTTGGTTTTGTATCCTGCTTCTGTGTCAAAAGTGTTTATCAGATCTGAGTTTTTTGGTGAAGCCTTTAGTTTTTTAAGTAAAGGATCATATTGCCTGCAATTAGAGATAATTTGACTTCTTCCTTTCCATGTGTATGTATACCTTTTATTTTTTGTCCTTGCCTTATTGCTCTGGTTAGAATTGAAGCACCATATTGAATAAGAGTGGAGAGTGTGGACATCTTTATCTCATTCCTGATATTAGAGGAAATGTTTTTAGTTTTTTTCTACTCCAGTATAGGAGCTGGTTATAGGTTTGTCATATACAGCTTTTATTATGCTTTATTTTTAATATTTTTATTGGGATATATTCATGATATAGGAGGGGGATTCATAGTGACAATTCCGATTAGACTTATATTGTACATTATTTACATTGCCCCCATCATCTCTCCCCCTCAGCTCCCTCCCCATCCCACTTAAAGCAATTGCAAGAGGTTATTTAGTTCTGTTTCATATAGGTGTATGAAGTCCCTCTACCATATACCATCACCTTAATCTCCTTCCTTACCCCTTTCCCTCCCACTAGTACACCACTCCCCCTCCCACACTCTTCTTATTTTACAGTCCTGGTTTTCATAATTAATATTTGAGTTGATGTTCAAAGGGTGTTTCAACATATGCCCTCTGTGAGTGTGCTTTTCTTTGGTCTGTTCAGCCACTTAGAATCCCTTATATTGAGATATGAATCTTTTATTTCTAGTTTCGTCAGGGATTTTACCAGGAAAGGATGTTGAAGTTTGTTAAAGGCTTTTTCAGCATCTGTTGAGATGATTGTGTGATTTTTGTCACTGATTCTGTTTATGTGCTGTATTGTGTTTCTTGGTCTACATATGTTGAACCATCCCTGCATCCCTGGAATGAAACCAACTGGATCATGGTATATGATCTTTACGATATGTTGTTGAGTTCAGTTTGCAAGTGTCTTCTTGAGAATTTTTGTGTCTATGATCATCAGGGAAATAGTTCTTTTATTTTTTTGGTCTTGGCCTTATCCAATTCTGGAGTTTTGGTATCAGGGTAATACTGGATTCATACAATGAGTTCTGAAGTATTTCTTCCCTTTGTTGTAGCAGGGGGAGGATCAGAAGAAAACAGTCTAGACTTGAGTCCAAAAAAGTAGCAGGGAGGTAGGGATGGCATAGCAGAGATAAAACCTGAGAAATCTGAACATGAGGAAGGTCACATAGCACCAGGGAGGGGAAAGTCACATAGCACTAGGATAAAGTGGCCAATAAAATTAAATATAACCATATATGTATGACCTTGCTTTTTGCTTCTGTAACCTGCTTGCAAGGGTTATAAGGTGAGACCACTTTGTTCTCGGGGCTCAGCCTTTGGACATGCGTCTGCTGAGTCTGTGCTGGCACAATAAAAAATGCTTCCTGCTAATTGCCTCAAGAGCCGTATCTCAGCTAGCAAACTCCAGCAACATTGAAGTGCATTAGTGTTAGTTCTTTAAAGGTCCGATAGAGCTAGGTGCTGGAGGCTCACGCCTGTAATCCTAGCTATGCAGGAGGCAGAGATCAGGAGGATCAAGGTTTGAAGCCATCTGGGGCTTATCTCAAAAAAACCTTTCACAAAAAAGGGCTGGTGGCTCAAAGTGTAGGCCCTGAGTTCAAGCCCCAGTACCACAAATGAATGAATGAATAAATAAATATATGTCTGATAGAATTCAGTGGTGAGTCTATTCCGTCCTGGGCTTTTTCTTGTGGGAAGATTCTTTTTTCTTGTATTTATTCATATGTGCATACATTTCCCTCTTCACCCCCGTTCCGCTCTCCTTCCCCCATCTTGTGGGAAGATTCTTAATTACTGTTCCAATCTCATTGCTCATTACAGATCGATTTACGTTGTTTATATCCTCTTGGCTCAATTTTGGTAGGTTCATGTGTCTATGAATTTATTCATTTCCACTAGATTTTCTAATTATTGTAATATATGTTTTGAAAATATTCCTCAATGAGCCTCTGGATTCAGTGGTATTGAATGTGATAGCTACCATTCTATCTCTAATTTTATTAATCAGGGACTTTTCTCTATTTATCCTGGTTAGTTTGGCTAAGCGTTTGACAATCTTGTTTATCTTTTTGAAGAACAAACTCTTCTTGTCTCAGTGGTCTTTTATGTTGTTCTTTTAGTCTCCTAAAAGAACATAAACATCTCCTGATCTTTATTATTTCTTTCCATCTACTAATCTTGGTTTTGGGGTGTAATATTAGGTTATTTATTTATTTATGGTCCTGGGGTTTGAATTCAAGGCCTTACACCAGCCCTTTTTTGTGAAAGGTTTTTTTGAGATAAGCCCCAGATGGCTTCAAACCATGATCCTCCTGATCTCTGCTTCCTGCATAGCTAGGATTATGGCATGAGCCACTTGTACTCAGCTTCATTGGATTGTTTATTTGAGATCTTTCTGATTTTTCAGTATAGGTACTCATAACTATGACTAGGGGTGTCCCCCAAGTGAAGAGAGGGGGATGCAGAGCACTGAGGTCCGCTCTGGAGGGGGAAAACCAAAGGATCCAACAGTGTGCCTGGAGATCTCAGTGCTTGCAGATCCTTCCAAGGGAAAATCTGCACCATGGGAGAGAGGAGGCTAGAAAAATCCAGACAACCACAGGATCTGGTTCAGAGCTCTCAGTCCCAGCTGGCAGAACACCACCACATGTGACAAGATGGCAGCTCCAGAGCTCATGCAATCTGCTGTCCATGGCTTGGGCTTTCAGCTATCAGTCTGCAATAATCCTCAAGCCATGAGGCTCCATCCTCACCACAGCAGGCAGGGTTCCCTCACCCCTGTGCCCTTCACTGCTGTGGGTCAACACCCGACCTTCCTCCTTCCCCACAGCTGCCTCCTGTAGCTGACTGCCTCTCAGATTCTGTGGCAGGGTGTCCCTAGGATCTCTGGTTTGTGATTGCTCCTTGTTCTCAGGTCCCCAGAGTAGCTCAGTCTGTTAGGGTACCTTCGAGGCTTGCAGCCCACTCAACCGGCCATGACTAACATGACCCAAGCCACCACAAAGGGAGGTGGGATGGTTTCTGGGAACAGGGACTGTTTCTTGTTAACCTAGCTAAACGGTATGTGAGTCAATGAGTTAAGACACCTGGTGTTTATCAAGTTCCTGATAAATAATTTTCAAGTAGTCTTGCTCCACCACCAGGATGTGGGTGATATCAGAAATATGTGACCCCAGGGGCCATAAAAATTGCTGTGTGACCATGACTAATGTCTAAAAAAATAGAAAAGCAGCCTGAACTTTGCATTCGGGGTCCTCGTTGAAACCCGCTGCGTAGGGCGGATACCCGGACCCCAGCTAGCTGGAAATATAAACCTTGCTTTGTGGCTTACATTATCGTCAGTGTCTTCTGTTCCTCTGAGGGGTGGTCAACCTCGGACCCCAGCAAGTCTCAAACAGTAAGCCATCTCTCAAGACGGCACCTGGTCATAGAACTCTGATATACAGGGAGCAGCACAGTGGATTTCCTCTTGAATGCTGGCCTGCCATGCAGGTGGAGTTGAAACTGGATTATTGACCCTGATTTTGTGTCTTGGCTGATAGAACAATAATGTCACCATTTTGTAAATCGGGGGCCATTTTACTCAGGCCTCACTTGAGAAATGGAGCCCTCTGCCTCTGCCCGGCAGCTCCACCCTTAAACAGAAATTCCTGCACTCTAAGACAAGCTGCACCCTACCAGAGACTCCCGTGCATGTGCTAAGGTCCTTAACCTCCCTCTTCTATAAAAGCCAGGCCTAGCTCAGAGTCTGTGCTGCGCCATCTGTCCCCGGTCAGCCTGGTGGGTCCTGCATGTCATTAAACCTTGGTCTTGGACATGAGATTTTTTTTTCTTTGCAGGTGGCATTTTCCCTAACACTGGCAAAGTTGATGATTGAAGATAGTGGATCAGGAGTTAAAGGTAAAGCAAGTCCAAAATTTATTGAAAGGATAGCAAAGCTCCCTGCATGGGAGGGGCTTAGTGAAAAAAGCTAAGCCCAGGAATGGCTGAAACTAGGAGATGACATTGGCCTCTGTCTGACTAAAGCCCTCCTAGTCTACCTTGAAACTAGTTTGTGATTGGATGTTATATAGTTGTCTTCTCCCTGAACCAGACCACTGGCTACCTCCATTCTTATTGAACTGGACATTCCAGGAGGCTCTGGTCAGCTAGTCCCGGCCTTAGGGCCCACCATTTACACATTATAGCTATCTTTTGCTTTTTGGTGAGACATTTGCTGTTCACTTTTCTGGAATGCCTGCTCCTCAGGCCACCTTAGATGTTTACTTTTGCCTTAGATGTTTACTTTTAAGGTTGCCTTTTTGTCTCCCTTATCTAAGACAAAGTCACTTCTGTTATTTGCTTCTGTTACAGAGTCACTGCCACATCAAATCCCTGTTCCTGATTTAAGACCTGTGGGCTTATCCTGTGGCTAAGACTGGCAGTGTGTTTTTCACCAGGGCAGCCTGGCTTACCATGTAGTTGTAGCTTTGAGTTCTCCACGCCTCTCCCCCCAGCCAAGGTTGGAGCTGTGGACTGTTTCCTACTTTTCTCTGTGTCACCCTTGACTTTCTCCAGGCTTTTCAGCTGTCTTGTTGTTAGTGCAACCCCCAGAGTATCCACTCTAGAGAAGGCAGAATTACAAAACCAACAATTGACAAAATGTCCGTGCCTGAACAAATGGCTAACAATGACCCACATGCTGAATCAACTATTAAGATAATGGTCCTGTGTCCCTCTTACAGAGTCCACTCCCCATGTCATGGTTGAACTGGGAAGGGCAAAGAGGATCAAATGTGCAGACCTATGACTTCTGACATCCAGACATTATTTGTACAGTCACCAGACCATTTGGGGGAAGACCCTGATTGTGCACCATTCAGTAACCCCACCCTATTGGGTAAAACCCCAAGTTCCAATAGCTGCCATGCAGTCGGTCCTCATCCAACTGCCTGCCTCACCCCGGAGGTGAAATGTCCCATTTAGGCAGTCCAGTCGCATTCAACTGTCTGCCTCATCCTTGAGGTGTTACAGGCTTTGCTAATAAATCACTTCTTACTGTCTTTCTGCACTTCGTGTCAAAGGTGCTTTTGCTGAAAAGCACTGACTCCTTTCTCAGGCCCACAATAAACTACAAACAGGAGAAAAGCGTGGTATCTCTGTCTCCATTTGTACCTGTTGTCCTTTGCTCTGAGCCATTCTCTCCTGCAGCCACCTTGGAATCAAGGAAGGACAGGAATGATGGATAACATCTTTATTTCCAGTGACTGAAACTTCCCCTAAGGAACAGTGGAGCCTTGCAGGATACTCTTCGAAATGAGGACAACTACTTGTAATTTTGTTTGTTCGTTTTTGTTTTGGGCAGCACTGGGGTTTAAACTCAGAGCCTTATGCTTGCTAGGCAGGCGCTCACATTTCCTGAGCACTCCCCAACCCGAGGACAATTACTTGTGATGATGAGGCTGTACCCTGGAGCTGGAGGAATCATCTCATGGAAACCAGATTTCTCCCCTCACGTGATGACAACTTGTCTGGAACACTTCTTAGATCACTCAGGCAGAGACAATTTTCAACCAGACCACACCTGTGGCTGTTAACGTACATCTTTGGCCCCGCTCTCAGTTCTCTGGTGTAGTTAAACCTATAGCTGATGTCTGTACCCTGAAGATGGCTGAGGATGGGCTGAGTGCTTCCTCTGCCTCTTGCATGGTGCATCCTGAGCTGTGTAATAAACCTCCATGTCTCTTTATAGTGGATGGACCTAGCATATGCAATCCTAGTAGTTTGGGCCTTGGGTCCAAAACTGTGGTCCCATTCATGGTTCTGTAAGAGGTGCTCAAACTGCTTTTGCTGAAAAGCTGAACTCCTTACTCAGGCCCCTGAATTAACTAAAAGCAGGAGAAAAGTGTGGCATCTGTCCTCCATTTTGTATCTGTCATTGCTCTAAGCTACTCTCTTTGCAGCCACTTTGCAACCACCTTGGATTCCAGAAAAGACAGATTCTGAAATCTTTATGACAAGGGAACCAAAACTACCTTCAACAGTAGCCCTTCTTCAGGAGAGACCACCCTCTAGGTAACAACTCTGGAACCTCTCCCAGAACAAGGACTGAGATAATGACCAACCAGAACACACCTGTGACTGGGACTATTTAACTATGCATGCCTTACTTCCCTCCCCCGCCCCCAGTTGTTGTGTCTATTTAAATCTGTAGCCCCTGTCTGTATCCTGAAGATGGCTGAAGATGGTCTAAGTGCTTACTCTGTCTCTTCCCATGGCTGTGTAATAAATCCCCTTTCTCTTCCTTCACCATGGCCTCTTTATTTGACATGTGGCCCGACCTGGTGTGGAATCCCAGGAGTTTAGACCTTGGTTTCAGTTCTTTTGCTGCACCTGACACAGCATTATAGTATTACAGTCTCCAGGAAGGGACTTCTGGGACACCCTGGGCACTGTAACCCTGTCAGTGCACTCTCGAATCCCAATGCCCTTCTTCTGTTTCTCTCCTTGGAATATTCCTGCTCTTTTGTTACCCTGCCTTTTTTCCTTTGAGTGTCCCATGGAGGAAGCTTGGAAGCTGCCATATTCAGTGTTGATTCTTTTTGAGAGTTTCCCAAGTAACTTTTCAGAATCATTCAGCATTTCTGGAGCAAATGCACACCTCCCCTCCCCCACACTTGTTTTCACTTGTGGAATTCAATGACAACTGTCCTTCGCACTTAGAAACAGTGACTAGAGTGAATTTCTCTCAAAGAGTCTCTTGGGAGTTAGTTAAATCACCAGGCCTGAAAACTGCTTGTTTTCATTATTGTTTTAATAATGAAAAACAATAGCAAAGTTTATTAGGAAAGGAATATATTTTCAATAGACTGAAAGTGGGTCATCTCTGGAGGAAGAAAAAGCTGAAAACCATTTTCTCCTTTTATAAGTGACCCACTTGCTTGTAGTTGGACAGACTTCCCAGAATGAAAACTACATTTCCCAGCCTCCTTTGCAATAAGCTGTATTCCTGTGACAACATTTTGTCCAATGGCTCTGAGAAGCCCAGTGGGGGACAACTACTGGGATACATTTAAAGTAGGGTCTTTTGCTTCCTTCTGTCATTTCCCCCTTTCTACTGGTTGTGTTTCTGGGGCCTTCAGTCAAATCCTGACCCTTGGGTCCTGACTGACTGGATTTGGCTGCCCACCCACATCAGAAACAAGAGAAAAACAATAAATAGGTAAAATAAATTTATTCTCAGTTAGGCCAAGCCAAGAAGTGTGCTCACCTGTCTTCCCAGAACACACAGAGTGTGACAACTTATAGGAAGAATCATTTATGTAGAACAAAAGCCAAGAAATATACATATGTAGATTTAGCCCAGCTACAGGTGTGGAGCCAGCAGAAAAGTGTGTGGTGGTACACCTCTGCAAGTTTTGTTGCTTCCTTCTGGACCAGGAACCAGAACTTTGGGGACCAGTTTTCTTCCTTCCCTTCTTTCTTTTTCCTCCCTCTCTCCCTTCCTTTTGTTGCAGGCCGGTGTTGAGAGTTCCTGCCTCCATGGGTAACAGATTGACTTGTGAGAAACAAGGTGGGCACTCAAAGTAGGATTTATTAGAGAAAAAGGAAAAGCTACCCCTAGAAACAGACAGGGAGCCCAGAAAATTGGTAGTTCACTGTTGTTTACATTGAGGGGTTTTTATTTCGTCCTTTTTGTTGAGGAGGAGAGTCAGGAGTCAGGAACGGAGTGATCGTTTGACATCTCTTCAGGAACACATGCACAGTCCTGCAAAAGCCTCCTGGTTATCAGCCTTGTAGTATTTTTGAGGCATCCTCAGGGGGCCATGATTGTGAAACCATGTGTCCCTTTACAGGATGTAGGGCTCACAGTGCTCTCATGGGGGATGGGGGCATTGACTCATTTTTGTCTTCTGATCCCCCAGACCCAATACTTTCTCTCTTCCTTTCTCCCTCCTTCCTATCTTCTTCCCTCCTTTCTTCCTTCCTCCTTCCCTTCCTTCCATCCTTCCTTCCTTTTTCTCTTCCTTTCTCTTTTTATTTTTATTTTTTGACACAGTGTCTCCCTATGGTAGACCAGGCTAGACTTGAACTTGTTTCAGCCTCCTGGATGCTGGGATTACAAATGTGTGTCATCATGTCAACATAATTTTTGTTTGTTTAGTTTTGTGGTGCTAGAGAGGCAACCCAAGACCTTGTGCATTCTAGGTAAGTATTCTATCATAGAGTTACCTATGCCCTACCTCAGTGGGGGAAGCAGCAATTTTTATTTAGCTTCTGTTCTCAGCATGAGATGATTGCCTCTAGGAAGCTGGAGAGAGATAGCTTAAGAACAGTTTAATGGGACAATGTCTTCTTTAAATTCCTAATTTTATTTTAATTAATTAAATTTTGCAGTTCTGAGAATTTAACCCAGGGCCTCATGCATGCTAGGCAAGTGCTCTCCCATTGAACTACATCCACAGCCTAAGTAAGGTCCTAATTTATTTTTTGGTGGTGGTACTGGGGTTTGAACTCAGGGTCTCATGTTTGCTAGACAGGTGCTCTGCCACTTGAGCCACTCCATCACCCTTTTTTTGTGTTGGGTGTTTTCAAGATAGGGTCTCACAAACTAATTGCCCAGTCTGGTTTTGATCCAAGATCCTCCTGATCTCTGCATCCTGAGTAGCTAGGATTACAGGTGTGAGTCATTGGTGCCTGGCCTAAGTTCCTAATTTTAAAAGGATCTTGGTTACAGTAGGAATGTGGACCCTGGACTATGGGACCAAGAACAGCACCTCAGAGATGAAGGCACAATGTGATAAGACTACCCAGGATGTTGATAGTGTTGCAAAGCAGAAACTCCAAAACTACTTGGACTTTTTTGGGGAGAGAGACATAAACTCATATCTTTCCCCTTGTAATTCACTGTAATTGATTTTCTGTATTATTATGGGATATTTTTCCCCATCCAAAGGCTAATTTCTGAATTACAGGAAATTCCGAGAATAAATTTAAAATGTTTTCCAATGATGGTTAATTCCAAAGTCAATCTCTGGGAGAGAGGGAATGTTGGGGGGGGAAAGTGAATATCAACAAGGGAAGAAATAGAGATGTGTAAGCAATTTCTTCCTCCAACTTAGTGCTTAGTTTCTTTCTCAGACACCTGGGAAGGACCACAGGGGCTCCTCCAAAGAGAAGATGTTTTGCTCACGGTACATTTCCCAATACACCAGGGCCAGTTTTCTGCTCATCTGCTTATGAACGGGATGGCTTTCTTGGAGGCCTTTGGTTTCCCATCAGTAAAAGAGGTTTGTAGAGGAGGGCAGAGAGAAGACAATATTTTAAATATGAGGTGGCAAAAGGGGAAAGGCTGAGGATACCAGGTACCTAAGCTTCCCTTGCGATGTGTTGGTATTATGAGTCACATCCTTGAAAACTGGAAAGACGCCTGTGTCCCTGGATCCTGATCAAAGTCTGGCCTTGATTACCTGGAGGGTTCCACATTAGTGTCCTGACCAGGCCTAGGAAAAATGAGGAAAGGAGACCAAAGGAAGACCCTAAATAGAGATATTGGGGATTCCTTCAAGACTCTAAGAGCAGGCCACATCATCATGCACAATGCCAACACCAGGACCCAATGGGCTCTTGGTCTGACTGAAGAAAGAATTCAGGGATGGACTCACGGGGGAGTTTCACACAAGCAAGCAAAAGTGAAGGAAAGTGCACTGAAGAGTAAAGTGAGGGTGGGCAGCTCCACCAAGTAGTCAAGTGCAGGGTTTTTGCTGATTCTGATTAGCGATTATGTTAACAGGATGCACCTAACTGTGGAGTCTATTAAGAAAAGGAAAGGCTATTCCTGGAAGGGGATCATTAGGGAGGAGACTGCCTTACAAGGCCCATTGGGCACCCAAGATGGCGACTTAGAAGGTGGTGCATACATAAAACCACTACTTTAATTACCTGTTAGTGAGGTCTTTGCCTGACCTTGGTATAGTCTTGTGTAGGATTTCTGCAGAACCAGACCAAAAGCCAGAGGGAGGGAGTTCACAGGGGCAGAGAGGTGTTAAAACCAGAGTGAGAAGACTGTCAGCCAGTTGTGGTTTTGCCACTGGTGGGTGGCTGCTGCTTCTGAACTTACCCCTAACTCCTTGCCTAGGACTCTCTCAGACCTATGAAAGGTTAAGGCGTATTATGGAGAGACATAATGGCCTGGAAATAAGGCCATAAGATGATGGCTTTGGGGTAGATCAGTTTCCCGTGAAGAAACCCATCTCAAGCTTGTCTGATGTTCTAGAGGAGAGTCACTCCATTTGCACAATTGATTAGGCCTGTCACCTCACAGCCCTGTAGAATTCCCAAGGCATGATGGCTGTCTTTCCCATCTAATAAAGAAGATAACCCAAAGGTTAGGGTTTTATTGCCCTCTAGGTTATTCACAAATTTTGTGTCCAGCTTGGTAACAGCAATTGTATCTCAGCATTCTTTCATGGCCCTCCCTCCCTCCCTCCTCTCTCTCTTTCCCCTCCCTCCCTCCTCTCTCTCTCTTTCCCCTCCCTCCCTCCTCTCTCTCTTTCCCCTCCCTCCCTCCTCTCTCTCTTTCCCCTCCCTCCCTCCTCTCTCTCTCTTTCCCCTCCCTCCCTCCCTTCCTTCCTTCCTTCCACACTGGGGATGGAACCCATATGCTAAGGCTGAGTTATATCCCCAGCCCCTGTTTGGTTTTCAATGTTTGGGTTTCTCCTATTGAAGTGACTCATCATTACTTTGCTTCTTTTACAAATGGGTTTAAATGAGACTTGGACACATGCATAGTATCTATTTGAATGGGCCCTACTATTATTTAAAAAAACATTTTGAGAATTGTGTTTTGAGGGAGTACAGGTCTGACCTCAGTTTGCCTAGTTTGGGGCACTGGGTCTAACACTTCTTATCTCTGTGGTCAGGAACATGTCACTTAACCACTCTAAGCCTCACTTACCTCATCCATAAAATGGGGGTAAACTGGAAATGGGAGAGTTGGGATTTGAACCCAGGACTAACTCCTCCAAGATCAGCTCTGCTGACTGTAGTGATGACACATTCTAGGTGCGTTATATATGTGAACCAAAGCTCGCTCAGGGCAAGAGAGGGAGGGAGAGAAGGAAAGAGTTTTAAATGCTGTGGACTGTTCCACCTTTCAGTCAGCAATATGGCTCCTAGGTGATTGTGCAACAGGGCATAGGTTGTGCTGATCCCCTCACTGCTTTCGTGGCCTTGTGCTATGGCATGGGCAGATTGCTATATACCAAGGAAGGAGTTTTGCAGGGGTTATGATCTGACCCTACATGTAGCTAACTCACACCGTCTACTGTATAACCAAGGGAACGAGCTAGTGATTTCTCCCCTCACAACAATGAAAGAAAGCTGACTGGGCCAGATCTACAGAAACAGCGCAGGATAGTGGGCTCTAGAGCAATTCAATCTACAGTTGATATTCCCCCCCTCCCCTGCCGTGCTGGCTGTAAAACTTAACCCTATGGGGCTCAGACTGTCTAGGGGTGGCAGCAAGGAGGCCCATGCTTGGAGTCATAGCACTATCTCTTTGGTGATAGTTGATGACTTAAGGACTTCCTGGAAAATAAAGATCCTTGTCTGGGTGCTAGAGAGTAAGCAGTGACTGGGGAAGGAAACTTGGGCTGAGCGGGCTCAAGAGAGTTGATGCATTTATCACCTGAGAAGTGACAGTGTATCTATATAAACTGTTGTCATCGATTCATAGACATTTTTCCTGCCATCACTGATTTGTATTCAGAGCTCTTTGACAGGTGACACAACGTGTTAGAAAGAGTTCCAAGTGGGAGGCAGGAGCCCTGGGTTTTGCTCTTTGTTCTATTTCTAGGTAGGTTCTGTGTGTTTCAGCACATCAATTTCATCTACTAAATGGAGTGATGTTGCCTGGGAAAGAGAACAACTGTCAGAGTGACAAAAATCGTAATTACTTCTTAGTAAGTGACTGATGCTTTGTCATCATCCATTTCATTCCTTTTTCCCTCATTTGAGCATTTTATTTTCTCCCTCATGCTGAAGGTCACTCAGACGCTAGGCAACCACACACTCCAGCTTTCCTGCCTCTCCTCTCCCCTGTTTCACCCTGGTACCCAGCTCCCATCCAGGCCTTTTTTTTTTTTGGTGGCCCTACATTTGAACTCAGGGCCTCACACTTGCTAGGGAGGTGCTCTTACCACTTGAGCTACTCTGCCAGCCCTTTTTCGTGATGGGGTTTTTTGAGATAGGGTTTTGCAAACTGTTTGCCTGGGCTGGCCTCGAACCATGATCCTCCTGATCTCTGCATCCCGAGTAGATAGGATTACAGGTGTGCACTACCAGTGCCTGGCCCATCCAGATCTTTTCTTTGCTCCTGACCCACAGAGAAACCCTCTTTGTCTGCAGGGATGGGAACAGTTGCTGTGGCTGTGCTCTGCTAAGGAGGCAGGGTCCCCAGGGTATGCTGACCCAGGTCCAGCTGGACTGTTCTTGTGCTTGCAAATGCAGTGCAGAACAGCATCATGGGTTGAAAGGAAGTAGACATCACCCTAGCTATCTAGCTTGTTTTGCACAGTGAGTGTTTGGCTAGAGAGAGATACAGACAATCTGAAGTCAGACCAGCCTGGGTTCAAATCCTGGGCCTCTTGCTTCTGGTGAGATCAGACAATGTCTGCAACTTATCTGATCCTCAGCATGTTCAAAAATGAGGGTAATTGGGCTGGGGGTGTGACTTAAGTGGTAAAGCACCTGCCAATAAGAGCCAGACCCTGAATTCAAACCCCAGCACTGCCAGAAAGAAGAGGGGAGGGAATAATATCTACTTCAAGTTACTGTGGCAACAGGACTGTTACAGAGGTCCAGGGGTTGCATCAGGCTTTTGTCTGGAGTCATGACTAACAAATTGTTCTGAGGAGTACAGGGCAAAGCAGCGAAGCTTATTGAAAGCAGACAGTGAAAGTAATGCTGTCGAGGGAGAATGGCGCTTGCCCAGCTCAAGAGCACCGTTGGGTGGGTTCTGGCTTTTCTGTGGTTTGAATCAGGCTGGTGGGAGAGACCTGGGTGTTTCTGCAGGGGGGGTTAGGATGACTGGCAGATTTGATTGACAGTGAGATGTTATATCACTGATTTCTGACTGCGCATGTTCCTTCCCATAGTTCACTCTGTTATAATTGTATGTGTGAGATGAAAGAAATATTCAGGAAGCCTTAAGTAGGGAAAACACCTACAAGGTTCCTACAGGTGACAGGTGGGCTGTACTGCACATGCCTTCAGAACTGGTTAGAACCGGTTATTGCCCCTTCCCCACTTTGCAGGGCACAGGAGACCACAAGAACTGAAGTGTTAACTGCCTAAGGGATGTTTCGGGGTGGTTTGGGGGAGGTTTGGATCCTATCTTCCCTGCCAGTCTTCATCTTAACCCCATATCATATGCCCTGGTCCCCTACATCAAGACTATGCACTTGAGCCGGGCACTGGTGGTTCACGATGTAATCCTAGCTACTCAGAAGGCAGAGATCAGGAGGATCGAGGTTCAAAGCCAGCCCCTGGGCAAATAGTTTGTGAGACCCTATCTCAAAAATAACCAACACAAAAAAAGGCTGGCAGAGTGGCTCAAGTGGTAGAGCACCTGCCTAGCAAGTGTGAGGCCCTGAGTTCAAACCCCAGTGCTGCCAAAACAAATCAAAAACCCAACCAGGCCTTTGTCTTGAAAGGCATGGGAAGTTACAAGCTCGCCAATATCCAGGAAACTCAGACCAAAGTCAAATATGAATTGCTGATTGTTGGGAGACAGTTCTCCACTGGCCTTTTTGGCCTTTTGTTTACATCTAAACTGCCTGTTCAGCAAGGTTCTGGACTTTTCCAGGATGCTTGCATAATGAAAAGCCTTCGCTATGTAAGGAAGGTGTCTTCCTCCAGAGTGGAGGGCAGGCGTGCTTACTGTGTGTTAGAAAAGATCCAGGTTCTCTGAGCTCAGGGTTCCTCTCTCGCATTATAACTTGTCAGAAATGAAAGAGGCAGGGAAGAGGCAGAGAGATGGCTCAAACGCCAGCACAGGGTTATTGTTGGGGAAGGAGCCTTGCGGACGGGTCCCCAGCAAGAGAGCTGGAGCCTCCAGCTGCTTACAGACTTGGAGTATATATAAGGGAGCGGTCTGGAGAGGAAACCCTGCTGGGTGGCGAAATTCTTCCAGAGTGGAGTCAACCATCGCTAGGGGAAGCTAGAGGAGGTAAGTGGTAAGTAGGTAGATAAGTTGCTTAGTTCCAGACCCCCTGGCAAGGTGATGGCTTGTCATCCTTGAGGCCAGACGTGGTCCTTCCAGTGGGTGGGGTGTCAGTAAGCTGCCTGCAAGGGTGGGGGTCCAATCCTAAAATGACTTCTTTTTGTTCACCCTAACACAACTCACTGTGTGTGTAGCAGTCATTTAAGCCTCTTCAGGTTTCTCTTTGGGAATTGGGACTTGGGAAAAAAGCACAAAACCAAAAACTGCTGGGTACACACTCTGTGAGTGATAAACCATCCTTCATCTCTGACCCTGGACTCTCGTGTCTTTTGCCCTGTGTAGTTCTCGACACTGCCCTGGTCAGCCGTCCTGCACTCATCCTTCCCGGGAGAAGGATCATGAAGGGCAAACTGCCCTCCTCTCAGTGTGCTGTGATGAGTGTGGTGTGAGGGTCTCCCCAGGAGGGCCTGCCCACATCTGCAGAGCTGTTCTGGGTCAGTTGGTGAGGGGGAGACCGGGAGGCCACTTAGGACAGCACAGATGTTGCACAGAGCAATGTTTCCCAGACTTCCGTCGTTGACTGTTACTTTTGTGTCTGTCAGCTAGCTCCACGTTTACTTTCACAGTGTTTTTCCCCTCCCTCCCTCCCCTCCCTCCCGTCCCCTTTCCTCTCCTCCCTCCTCCTCCTCCCCCTCCTCCCTCTTGCCCTCCTCCCCTCCTCTTCTTTTTGTGGTGCTGGGGACTGAGCCGAGGACCTGGCACACGCTACACAGCACTCTACCATGGGACTTCATCCCGTTCGTGTTATTTTTCATCCACTTGCCCTTTTGTTTGCTTGGCTAATTGTTTCTTTTTCTCTTTTGTCTTTGGTGCAGGGAACAGAACCAGGGCTTTGCACGCGCTAAGTGTGCCCTGCTTAGACTATTACTTCACCAAGGAACTCTGCCATGGTAGATGGAAAATGCAGGATTTTCCCCTATAGTCCGAAAGAATTGTAAATGAACACAGTACTTACAAGGTCTCCTTTGAAGACCTTGCCTTGTTCTTGATAACACAAAGAACAAAGTATGTGAGACAATCTACATACTTTCTCCTTGAGATAACGACCATCGCTGGAAAATAAACGAAAGGGAAGGTCTTCTTAATCGTATGTGAAGTTTTCCAGTGCTGTGGGAGCTTGCTACCATAAGTTGTTTGCGCACTGGCAGAAGTTCAGGTGCTACCCTTGGGAAGCCCTGGCCAGGAGTGGTGTTCACTCCTGAGAAGGGAACCCACCTCAGCAACTGCCCTACCTGCAGAAAAGCAGGGATCATTCGCAAGCTCCAGTCCTAACGGATCACCCCCTGCAAGACTGCCTGTCTCCTTCAGAATCATGCCTACATTCTTGCACCAGCAGTGAGGGTGGTCCACATACGATCCCGCAGTGTAGTCAAACAAGACCACTGACAGTCACCCATTCACTCAGCAGTTTATGGGTGCTGCCTTTGAAACACGTGGTGTTCTGGTCAGTCACTGGGGTCACGGCCACAGGACTTTGATGGGCTCTCAGTATGTTTGCTGTCATGGGTGCCTTCTTCCATAAAAAAATATATTTCACATCTGTGTTGGTATAAAGCAAATAAAAGCTAGGCTGGTTCATTGTTTTATACGCACTACTAACATACTGCTTTTGTTTGTTTCTGTTTTGTTTTGCTTTGAGACAGGGTATCACTGTGTAGCCCAGGCTGGCCTTGAACTCATGATCAATTGTGAGACTCAGCTTAGATTGGGTCTTTTCGGTCACAGGATTTAATCAGTAACCACCGCTGTTACAAATGTTAGTCTCACTAACTCGCTTCCCATAGGCTCGCTTCGTGGACTCCGCTTAACGTGATAAGAGTTGCTATTAGAAACAAAGGGTTGTTATCCTCAGCTGGGCCAAGCAAGACGCCCTGGTTCCAGAGCTGATAACCAGAACCAGCTATTGCTTCCCTGAACTTTTAAATTTCTTTGTTCCCAAAGTCTGCTCCCAACCTGGCCCCTTTCTAATTAGCCAACCATGCAGACTGTGAGCCCAAAACCTGCCCGATCCAGGGGCAGGAGAGGGAGCATGGCGTCGGATAAAACCCCTGCAGTCTTCCCGCCCGGGGTGTGTACCTCCCAGAATTCCCGGTGTGCATCCTTCTGCAGAAGTAAATTTTGTCTTGCCTGTTGACTTTTGAGTAGTGTCGTCTGTCTTGTGACACCCCAATATCTTAAAGATATTTCTAACACTCTTACCTCAGCCTCCTAAGTGCTGAGATTACAGGCATGCACCATCACACTTGGCTATTATCATGCTATGTGTTTCTTCTGATTTTAAAATAAAATTAAAATTAAAACACAATATTTAAGGTATCATGGATCCCAGGCGCTGTAACCACTACGTGTAATGGGATGTCAGCTCTGCCTGGGGCAGGACAAATGACCACACAGACAGACAGACAGACAGACAGACACAGAGATATACACATGATGCCTACATGTCTAGTTCTGTGAATATTTTCTCTTTTTTCATGTCTCTGACCCTTTGCACCCTCTGCCTAAAACTCCATTTCTCCTTCTCTGCTTGGGTGACAGTGTTCAAGCTTGCTCTGTTTAGTGCATGGGATTTGTTCTTGGACTTGAGAGGCTGCCAGTCAGACCTGCCTTGGTGGCTTTTTCACTGAAACTCATTAACTTGGTTGGAGTGACACTCTGAGGCGGTCCCTGCCTTCTCATCTTCCTTTGCAATTCTTCTGAGGGCAACTGCGGCCAGGTGACTCAGCGACCTGCACCTTCCAACCTTTAACTTGTTCCCTGGAATATCCAGTGCCTGCATTGCGATGTGAAGCGTTGCCCTGTGTTTATCCTATGCAGAACACACTGAGGAGCTGCTGGGAGCTGAAAGACCACAGCCTGAAAACATCGTTAACAACCAGGGAGAAACCCCAGCGGAGGAAGGGGCTCTGAAGGCCCGGCTTAGCCTGCAGAGTGTCCTCTGGAGAGAGTTTCAGGGACAGGGCGGGAGGAGGCAGATCTGCAGTCTGTGAATGCCCAGGTTACCAGGTCACCCTGTGCTAGGGCTTGAGGGAATAGCAGCCTCCAGGAAGCCTCTCTTGGAGGTTGCTGCCTCCTTCCCCCAGAGGTGAGGTGGCCACGGCTATTTTCACAGCATCCTTCAGTTCCTATCATTCTGCTCTGTTACTGTCTGGCTTCTTTCCCTGAAATGTGTGCCATTTTGCTTGTTTCTGACAGTTTTGTGAGGGAAGAGAAGACTTACCTATTGTGTTAGCAGCCCAACACCATGACAGATGCTCGAGATAATCAGCCTATAAAAACAGGAGGTTCAGTTATTTAGTTTTTGTTTGTTTTTAATTTTCTTTTTTAAAATTATTATCATCTTATTGTCGTAGTGGGGGTACGTTGTGACATCTACAAAAGTTCTTACCATATACCATAGTTGAATTCACCCCTCCACCATTCTCCTTTATCCCCCCTGCCCCCACTCCTGGAATAGTTTCAGCAGGTCTCATTTCTCCATTTTCATACATGAGTTCGTAGTAATTCTACCACATTCACCCTCCTCTGTGTTTTCCTTATATCCTCCCCCTTCCTGCTGGTGCCAAACCCCCAGATGGGATCTGTTTTACCTTCCTGTTCTCCATTTTTGGAAAAAAAAAAAAAAAAAAGGATTTTTGTTTGTTTAAGATAGCTATATGGGAGTTTCCTTGTGACATTTCCATGTATTATAACTCGAATTGGTCCATCCTCTCTATTTTTCTCCTTTCTACCTTAGTCCCCTTCTTATGACTTCAACAGGTTTAAGAATTCTATATTGCCAGGAGCCAGTGGCTCACACCTGTAATCCTAGCTACTCAGGAGGCAGCGATCAGGAGGATCACGGTTCGAAGCTATCCTAGGCAAATAGTTCATAAGACCCTATCTCGAAAAAACCCTTCACAAAAAAGGGCTGGTGGAGTGGCTCAAGGTGTAGGCCCTGAGTTCAAATCCCAGTACCGCAAAAAAAAAGAATTCTATCTTCATTCTCGTACAGAAAGTACATCACTCATGTTCACCTTCTTGACTGCCCTCTCTTACCTCCCTCTCCTGTTAGTGGAGGAGGTTTATTTGGTTCATGGTTTCTGTCCGTGGTTACTTGGGCATGTGGAGACATAGTAGGTCATGGTGGGAATGTGTGTGTGCCAGGGGGGGCCTGTTTACTACTTCATGGTACCTGGGAAGCAAAGAGAGAAGAGGAGGCCGGGGTCTCAATACCCCTAATGAACTAATCGCCTTCCACTAGGCCCCACCTCAAAGGTCCCACAGCCTCCCATCATGAGAACCAACCCTTCAACACACAGGCTTTTGGGGACACTTATCAGACCATAGCACGCACACTTGTACTGTGGTGCCTTTCCCAGCAGGTGT
The DNA here is from genome assembly GCF_047511655.1 of Castor canadensis. NCBI lineage: Eukaryota > Metazoa > Chordata > Mammalia > Rodentia > Castoridae > Castor > Castor canadensis. Next base: position 8,494,098 of record NC_133402.1, on the reverse strand, counting down.
TAGCTGCTCAACAAGTCCTTATGGGATGAATGCCTGGAACTCTCCCGCTGTCACTTCATCCCATTGGGTTGTTCCATGCTTTCTTTCAAAGGTCTTAAACTGCAAACCCACCTCAGTGACAGAAACTTCAGAGGAGTCTGATGAAGGTTTAATTAAGGAGCCATCCCTGGCTCAGTGTTCTGAATTTTGAGACAGTAATGCCAAGTTTTGGGGAAAAAACAGAGCTGTGGACTTCCCTGAGTTTTCCTGTTTTGAGCCTCTCTTTTCTGACTCTTCGAGTTCTCTGACCTCTCCCATCTGTCCCCTTTCCCCATGAGTTTGCCAGAGCAAATTTCTGTTGCTTGCACCCAACTTATGTAAGGTGTCGCTGGCTTACAATGTAAGCTGAGCCTGTTTGTCAGCTCGGAGTGTCCGTTTGTCTGTTTCCTCTGCTGTAAAATGAGCCTTATTCCCACAGGATGGTAGGAATTGAATTAAGGATCCAAGGATGGGCTTTTAGGTGTCAGTGAATCCACCAGAAAGCACAGGCTGAATTCTGTCAGCATGTGGGTCTGAATACCTAGAATTATTTAATTTGGTTTCAATATTTTTAAGAAGATTCTCTAATTGATCCTCGACCCTGAATTAGGTTAAATCTCCTACATCTAGACTATGAATTCTGTGAGGTCAGGAGCAAGCCTGCTTTCTTTCCTTCTCTGTCCCCATCTCCTAGCACTATGCCTTGTGCTGAATGCATAAGTCACAATCTTCCTGCTTCAGCCTCTGAGTGCCGGGATTACAGGCATGCACCACCATGCCTGGCAACGAACACTTTCTGAACGAAGAGAAGAGGAACCTTCAGTGGGTTGAACTTTGTTTCTTCCTGTGTAAAATGGGAGAGTTGACAGTTTTTTTCTGAAGTTCAGTTCTGATGTATAATGCCAGAATATGTCAGAGAAGTGAAGTGGCCCCCTAAGAAAGCAAGATCTAAGTCTCCTGACCCCCACTCTAGTGCATTTGCATCTATAGCATGTGGACTCTTCCACCTGGCCCAGAAACTTCTGCTCCTGTTTGCAGTCTGGTTTCCCCAAGAGTTGTTGCCAGGGGTGACTGAGAACAGCCACCGAGGAACGAAACCCTTTGTGGAGGCAGACACTGGGAAACGGCTGGCAGACGGTTGTCACAAGAAGTGACATCCTAGTTTTGGGGTTGGGGAATCTGGTTGATCACCGTTCCCCAGACTGTCTATGACTCTTACTGTAAAAAATGAGACGCCTTTTTTCCCACTGGTCAGAGCAGTAAGGAGGGTGCTGACCCCGGATTGTGCACGGGTGTGTGAACACGGGACATCTTCTCTGAAGGGAGGAAGGTTTAGCAACAGGGACGAGAATTTTAAGCACACATACTTATTTTGTTTTTTTTTGCTTTCAAAATTTCAATAAAAAATCAATTTCAATTTAAAAATTCTATTTCACTTTCAAAAACTTCAAGTATGTTTTATTTTTGGGAAATTGCCTTAAGAAAATGATGTTGGCACAAAGAGTTGACTTGTCAAAGGCAGCTGGTGAATCATACAGCAAATCCAACATGAAACCTAACCAGCGATTAAAAATTAAAACATATGTAGGCACATGCATTGCATCCTTGCACAGAAGAGCCCAAAGTCTGTCAGATGCTGCTTCCTAATTGCTCTGAGGTAGTTTTGAATTAATCAACGAATACCCGATGATGGGTGTGATCCATTGTCCTCAGAGTAAGTGATTTTGGCTTTTTGTTTCCCAGATTTATCCCCCCACTAATTACACAGATCAAAAAAAGCCTCAGTGATTTCTTCCTGTACTCTGGCCAGCCAGTCCCCTACAAATCCCAGGTTTATTCAGTACACAATGAAGGCAGGTAAGATACACCCTGTAAAAAATTTTTGCAGTTAGAGACTCCCTGGTCTCTTTCTGCTGGAAAATACCAGTTTTTAGGAGGTTTGGTGGAGCCATTCATTTCTAGGTTTTCTCTGAGTGGGAAAGAGTAAGTCATGGGCTGGTCTAACGCTTTCCTTCCCATAAGTAACCTGACAGTACAAGATTAATACATAGGAGAAGGTGGGGCTTGCCACATTCTTTATAGTGATTGTTAAAAGTAATTCTCCCGCTCCACTGGGCATGGCGGTGCACTCCTGTAATTCCAGCACTCAGGAGGCTAAGACATAAGGATCTTGAGTTTGAGGCCAGCCTGGGCAAGACACTGTCTCAAAGTAAATAGACAAACCAAGAAACAAAGAAAACAAAGCAACAAGAAAAGCACACTCGTTTTCTTAAAGAGAAGAATCCAGATGGCAAGCTCACCCAGGGGAAGAATGGGGTCTTTTATTCTAAGTCAATTTTATGTTTTTATTATAAAACAACCTTCCCAGTAGACAGAATGGTGTGACGAGCCCTGCCCCCGCCAGCCATCACAGTCCTGTGCATTTCAATATAGCAGATGCTGTTTAAATGAAAATGATTTAAAATTGCATAAAAAATTCAGTCCCCATCACACGAGCCACATTTCAAGGGCTCAGCAGCCACAGTGGTTGGTGGCTTCTGAATTACACAGCTGAGAGGGAAGATTTCCATGGCTGCACAGAGTTCTATTTTAGATTTAACAATTTTTAGTACTTTGCACATTTCATTCATCTTTATTTTTTATTACAGTATTTTAAGACAAATTCTAGTTAGTGTGATATTTCACCCCCAAACACTTCAATATCCATTTCTCCGAGGGCTGGGGTGCAGTTCAGTGGTGCAGTGCTTGCCTAGCGTGTGCAGGCATGGGTCAGAGCTTTGGCATCACAGAACCAAACAACGAAAACAAGACATTTCTGTGAAACAACAGTGTCTTTTCTTATATCACTACAAAGATCCCACTGAACAAAACCAACAATTCCTTAACACCATGGAATACCTGGCCTATATTTCATTGCTTAGATAAACTTCATAAATTTTTTCTTTTTTTTGTGGTGCTGGGAATTGAACTCAGGGCCTTGAACAGATTAAGGAAGGATTCTACCACTTGAGCCCTGTTCCCAACCCTTTTTCTTTATTTTCTTTTGTTTTTGAGACAGTCTTGACTGCTATCTTTGAACTAGAGATCCTCCTGCCTCTGCCTTCTGAGTAACTGGGATTATAAGCATGACCCACCACACTCAGCAAGGTTTGGTTCTTATGGATGTGGTCAGGTATGGAGAGAGGAGTACCTCTGTACCTATAAAAATATGGGGCCGGGGGGGCAGGTAAGGGCAATGTGGGGCAGAAATGTAGGGAGTTGGGGCTCTGGTGCTAAAAGGGCTGAGACCTACCCCAAACTGACATCTCCGAGGGAGAAGTAACTTGGAAAGAAACCTGTGTTTCCCTGTGTCTTCAATAACTGGTTTATTTTTGCCCCTCCCCACCCCATATATGAAATGAAGTTGTTGTCTTCCCAGCTCACCACCTATATCTCTGTCACCCCAAACAGTGCTTGACCAATAGGAGCACTAGGATATGTTGGACGAAGGAAGGAGGGACAGAGGGAAGGAGGGAAGGAAGGAAGGAAGGAAAGAAAGAAGGAAGGAAGGGGTTTCTTTGGCTCCCATGCTTCTTTTGAATGAGGGGGCATTCCACCCATCTTCAATGTGTTGGAAGGATTCAGTGATTCAAGGGTGTCAGTTCCTTCACACTTGGAAAGTGAACTCTCTTTGATATCAGCTAACTTTACATATTGTAGATTTTTCTGAGACATCTAGGAATAAATGCCCTAGGCTACTGTTCCTATACTGATGCAATGGTGTCTGCCAGTTTTTGGTTCAGAGAATATGGTTATCTCTCTGGGACTTAGGTGGCTGATTTGTAAAATGGGGATGATACTATCGACTCTGCAGGGCTCTTGGGAAGACTTACGAAGGTGTACAGAGGCACCTCATGTTTGGCACACAGTAGGTACTCAATGAAAATTTGTTGCATAAATGGGGCACATAAACAAAGGCAAAATGCACCCAAATAAATGTTGGTCAGTGTAGTTGGAGTTTATCTGTGAAGCACTCTGCAAGTTGTCCTTGTGCTTGTTGGAAAGGTCGATTTGCTTAACTGTTTGTCCTATGTACTGTTGTCAGCCAATCTTTGTGAGCCTGACAAATTCATGTGTGCGATCCAGAGACATTTTACACTCTCAGTGGTGGCCTTAAATGACTTCTTGGATCCCCTAAGCTTGTTAGGTTAAAAAGAAGTTAACGGGGTTGGAGGTGTGGCTTAAGCAGTAGAGCACCTGCCTTGCGAGTCTTGAGTGAAGCCCTGAGTTCAAAACCATAGCACTGCCAAACCCCTCCCCGCAAAAACCCAAAAAACCCCAAAAAGCTCAGGATTCCGACTACTTGCTCCTGTTGATGAAGAGGCTGAGCAGGGAGTTAGGGATCGTGGCGGCGGAGAACCATGGTTTGGATGTTGAAGGAATCACTGCTGATGTTCACAGAATGTCCTGTGACACACAGCAGGGTCTTGCCCACCTGCAGCCTCTGGAACCTCAAAAAAATAACCATCCGAGTCTGACCATCCAAGGCCGAGAACTCCCCTGCCTGACATGTGGGACAGTGTCTGGAAGTTAATGACACATAACCCGGTTTTCCAGGACTGACCACCCTCTGTCCACAGACCCGGAGAAAAGCTTGAGGTCTCGGGATCCCCAGCACAGTGCTCCCCTTTGAGCCTGCCCCCCTCCCGTCTCAAGAGAGCACATTTGCTTTTCTATCATTTTGCTTTGCATTAAAAAACCTGCTTCCACTTAAGTTTCCTCTGTGTCAGTCTTTGAATTCTCTCTCTGATGAGACCAGGATGTTTCTGGTCCCCTGGACTCAGTGATCTGACTCTGGTGACATATTTTGGCAAATCATGCCTGGAAACTCAAGGAGACTCCTACTCAGAAGCAGATGACTTTATTCTCCTCTGATTGTGGTATGCCTACTTAATTCTTTATCAATATGGTGGAGAGACCACCTTCTTAGTTTTACTTTTTCTTTCTGGACTATCATCTTAAAACTTGCACAACAGTGGCACTTAACGGCTTACTCCTCCTCTCTCTTGTGTCTACAAAGACCAAATAATTTCCCATCTCTTTGCTTTTTGTAGCCTGAATCGTGACTACAGGTTAACATGTAAAGAATTTTAGCTCTTGCCAGGCCCTGGTGGCTCATGCCTGCAATCCTAGCTACTCAGGAGGGCAGAGATCAGGAGGATCTCAGTTCGAAGCCAACCTGGGCAAATAAATTTGCAAGACCCTATCTCGAAAATACTCATCACAGCAACGGGCTGGTGGAGTGGCTCAAGATGAAGGCCCTGAGTTCAAGACCTAGTACCACAAAAAAAAAAAAAGGAACTAGTAAGAGTAAGCAGGAGATAAAGAGACATAAAAAAGTTTGCAAAGAAGGAGAGTATTTTGACCTATGAAAAAATTCTGTATGTAAATAAGATTTTGTCCTAAAAGCAAAGAATTGTTCCAAAGTGGAAATGGGCAGAGAGGAGCAAAACCACAAGGTTAAAACCATGTCGCAGAAGGATTGTGTCAGGATTTATAATAAGATGTAATTGATTAAAACCCCAATACTGTCTTGATAAATTTATAAAACCCTTTCTAGAAACTGTCCCTTAAACCCTATTAAAACTGGGCATAGAGAAGTGTTGATCTCTTCTCTGAGGTGACCCACTCTCCTCCATAAGAGTGTCTCCTTATTTTCCTTAAAATATTACTATTACTTTTGCTATGTTTTGCATCTTGCTTGAAATCTCTTGAAAGCAAGAACTGAGGACCCCAAGTGAAACTCTTGATAAGACTATGGAAGAGAGGAATTCATGCTTTCTGGTTTTGAAATGTTCTTACAATAAAAATATACTGCTATGCAGTACTTCTATCATGACCTGTAAGACAGAGGTAAGTGTGTCCTATTGGACTGACCAAATCCCATTGAGGTATGACTTCAGGGACACACAGTTTATGAAAGAAGAAAGCTCTTCCTAAAGAAATGTCAAGACAAGCGTGCAGCCCTGTGTCCAACCCCCAGTACTGAAAACATAAAAGCCACTTTGCCATGCAAGCTTTGCTAAGGAGGTCTTTTTTGTTTTGACGGCACTGGAGCTTGAACTCAGGGCCTCACGCTTGCTAGGCAAGCCACTCCACCAGCCCTGTTTTCTGTTAGGTATTTTCAAGATAGGGTCACTTGAACTATTTGCCCAGGGCTGGCTTTGAACCACAATTCTCCTGATCTCTGCCTCCTGATCTGTCCTCTGAGTTCCTAGGATTACAGGGATGAGCCACTGGTGACTGGCTTGCCAAGGAGGTCTTATTACAAAGGAAGTAAAACCAAAGTCCTTATACAAGTCTACCAGACTCCAAGTGACTGGCCCTGCATTCCCTATCCCCGCCCACCGCTGCCTCCCCCCTCTCCCCTGCCATCATCTCATGTACTCCTGTTTCCTTGTCCTTCTTGGAGGGCTGTGACCCAAGGGTTCTTCATTCCAGAGGCCTCTGGGAAACAGAGGGTTATAGCTATCATCCATCCATCCTCCCTAATGTGGGGATAGAGCCAGGGGAGGGAGAACAATAAAAGATAGAAGTGGAATGACAAGTTCAAGTCTTCTGTAAACGCTTATTGGTCCTTCCATGGTGCTTACCACAGGAAGGTCAGGAAGGATCCTGGCCAACCACACAAACTCCCTTGCTTGGTTTAATGCTCTGTGGTCACCATAATGGAAATTCCTAACGACTTTTTATGCAAAGGGCCCCACATTTTCATTTTGCACTGGACCTGGAAAGTTATATAGCCAGTCCTGCCCTTTCTCATGGGATGGAATGGCTTTAGCAGGTTATAATTGATCTGTTGCATTTGCTTATGAATTAATAGAGTAATTATTTATTAATAGATTATGGAATTAATAGATTTATGGAAAAGGTTGGTGTTGAGCTTGTGGTCACTGGAGTACAGAATGGAGATGCTTTAGTACTGAAACAGTTCCATCTTCCTCCCCGAGAGGTGATATCAGTAAATCTGAGCCAGGTCATGTTCTAATGCATGAAGAAGGAGTTGGTGGCATGTGTTAGCAATCTCACATGCCTCTGAGATCCTCCTGGGTCTCACGGTCACCTGTATGTTTTGAATTATTAATAGAGTTTGATTTGGGTAAGATTTCTGTTATAGAGGGTATGTTATGTGTCCTCAAATTCATAAATTAAAGCCCTCACTGCCAGTGTGGCTGAATGAAGCTTAAATGAAGTTATAGGTGTCAGAAATATTAGGGTGCTGCCGTGATCACAAATCAGACATGTGCTTGAAAGTTGATAGGCAAGACAAAATTTACTTCTGCAGAAGGGTGTGCCTCTGGCCAGAGTCAGGCAGAAAAGCACACTGGGCAGAAGTTTGCTTGGTTTTTTATCTCTAACGTGAGTCTGCCCCACACCCTGATGGATGGGTTTGGGTTCACAGTCTTTGCAATTGGCTAGAAGAAAAGTGGGCACATGGGGGAATTTTGGCAATATTTACCTTTAAGCAAGCAGTTTGAGATTAGGACACCTGGTGATAACAGCTCTTTGACCACAGGAACCTTGCAAGGTCAAGTAACATTTCACAAAGTATGGAGACAGCAATTCAGGGTCTGCCCATGAGAGAAAACGTGTGATATTTATCTGAGTCTGGCTTATTTTGCTTAACACGATGATCTCCAGTTCTATTCATTTACCTGCAAGTGGCATAATTTTGTTCTGTTGCTGGAACCACCATTCAAAAATTCCCCATACGGGCCACCATCAAATGTCACCAGAATGAGGACCTCTTCAATCACAGGGAGGTTCCAGAAGGCATGAATCTCAACCTGGGGTGTTGAGTTGTGACATGTGTGGTGTTTGTGGCCCCGATGCAAACCTAGTTTGTGACATCGTCACAGAAAAGAATTTAAGGATGAGTCTAGTTGGGTGGGAAGTTTTATTTAGCAAGCAGAAAAGCAGGAAACAAAATCCCCCCGGGAGGCTGGGGTATGACCCATGAGAAGTGTGCGTGAGGCTCACGTTGGTGGAGGTATAAGCTCTTCATTTAGACCATGTCACATCCATTTGCTGTGACAACCTTCCTCAAATTGCATCTCATGTTTTTGAAACTGATAAATTTGAGACTTCCAGACACAAGTCTCCTCAACTGACACGGGTGACAAATGCTTGAGGACCTTCCAGGTTCTGGGCAGAAATGCTGGTTATTAGGAGATATTTATTCTCCTTTCGGCCCCAGGATGAGTTTCACCAGATGCTTTTCTTGATATATTTACTCAAGACCTTTGGATTTGTTTTCATGCCCTGAATTTTAACTTGCTTTTGTTCTCATGCCTCAATATCTCCAATTTAACCAACCTCAGTTCTTCTTTCTTTTCTTTTTTTTTGGTGGTACTGGGGTTTGAACTCAGGGCCTCATGCTTGGTAGGCAGGCACTCTTACTATTTGAGCCACTCTGCCAGCCCTCAGTTCTTCTTTATGGCCAAATAATATTCCATTGTGTATACATGCCACATTTTCTTTAAGCATTCATTGGCTGATGGGCACCTGGGCTGAGCTCATAGCTTGGCTGTTGAGAATAGTGTGGCTATAAATATGGGTGTACCTGGGAGTGGCATGGCAGGAACATATGGTAGCTCTCTTTTTAGTTTTTTGAGGAGCCTCCATGCTGATTTCCATTAGTGGCTGCTCTAATTTACGTTTCTATCAGCAGTGTGAGGGCTCCTTTTTCCCTGCACCTCTGTCACCATTTCTTGTCGTTTGCTTTCTCTTTTTTTTTTTGTCAGTACGGGAGTTTGAACTCAGAGCCTCACGCTTGCTAGCATCCTACCAATCCACCAGTACTTTTTTGTGATGGGTTTCTTTTCAAGATAGTGTCTCGAGAACTATTTGTTTAGCCTGGCTTTGTACCTCGATCCTCCTGATCTCTGCCTCCTGAGTAGTTAGGATTACAGGTATGAGCCACTGGTGCCTGGCCAGTTTGGATTCTGGATGGTAGCCATTTGGGCTAGAGTGTGGTGGAATCTCAGTGTAGTTTTGATTGGCATTTCCCTGATGGCTAAGGATGGTGACATTTTTTTTCATGTATTTATTGCCCATTGGTGAAATTTTCCTTTTTTTTTTTTAACTTGTTTATGGTAGAACTGAAGTTTGAACACAGGGCTTCATGTTTGCAAAGCAAGTGCTCTACTGCCTGAGCCACACCTCCAACCCATTTTGCTCTGGCTATTTTGGAGATGGGGTCTTGTGAACTATTTACCCAGGCTGGCCTAAAACTGTGATTCTCCTGATCTCAGCCTCCCAAGTAGTTAGGATTATAGGTGTGAGCCACTGGCCCCTGGCAAAATTTCCCTTTTCTTATAAATGATCCATCAACCCCTGGATTTAGGGCCACACTACTCCAGTATGGACACAGGTGATTATACCTACACAGAGATCATTTCCAAATAAGGTCACAGTCACCATTACAGGGGAGGGGTTTGGACTTGAGCATACCTTTGGAGAAAACACAGAAACCATTCCAGATGTCACTTTATTTTTATTCCTCCTCCTGCCCTATGGGGAGCAGCCTTGTCCTTCTACCCTAGTGCCAGGGATTTGATTGACACACAAAACCACGCTCAAAAACAGTTCATTGAATGCACAGATGAATTTTAAATTGCGATTCAAATATGCAGACAAAGGTCTGGCTTGGGCGGATCCCAGTCCCCCTCTTACCTCTGCAGTTTGGATGTGTGCCCCAGAAAATAGCAGCGACTTCAAAAAAGCCCTGGAAGACAGGGTCTGCCTAGGGAGTCCTGAAAATTTTCAACCAGAGCAAGCAACAGCTCTGGTAGTCAATGCATGGCGATTCTTCTTTCCTGAGCAAGCCTCAGTTGCAGAGACCTTGTGTTTACAGATGGCGAAGTGTGCTGTTCCAAAAAGTAACGAAACCCACAGAGAGCTTTCATGTCTCCACTTGATCTGTAGCAATATGGAAAAAAAGAACAAAACGTCTTCTTACACATCACATCTCGTTGATCAGAAGGGGACCAGAACGGATGCCGTTAATACAGGTTTTGCAAGTTGGCCTCACTGGAGCCCACCACCCCAAGTGTGCTTAGTTGGCCCATGTCTTCCTCTGGGATCGCAGCATTGAGCCTCCGTGATCAGGGCCCTCTGTGCTCTGTTCACTTGCCAATCTCATCAACCAGCCCAGCAGAGCTCAGGATGGAAGAAATTGCTCTTTAATTGGTCACAGCTCCCAGCCAGCAGGACCTCGAGTCTAGTAACACTTCTGCTTGTCTCCAGCTCTTATGCAGACACTGGATTAAAATATTTTTTTTCTAGCATTTGAGGGACTCGTCCAATGAATTTACCTTTGAATACCTAAACCAGCAGGACCTGGAGTGTTTGGAAATACAGACATGGTCTAGAATCTGCCCTGTGACCTTCACTGGAGTGTGACCTTGGGCAAGACCCAAAACCACTCTGAACCTCAGACTTCTCTTTAAATGGGGACTGATAGTTTCTCAGGGTAATGAAGATATTACAGGTGAAATTTCTAGTCCAGTGTTTGTATAGGATCGAGACCATTTTTTAGGAGGGATGAGGGATGAGGTGGGCATTGTCTGTACTGAACATACTTTGGAATTGGTTCATTAGAATTAAGCAGTGGGGCTGGTGGTGTTCCAGAAGTTTTCTGTTTGTTTTAGATCTTTTTATTTTTATTTTTTAAATACAGGAAGGAAGAAGGGAACCCGTTAGGAGTAGATTTGGAATACCACTCAGTTGTTGAATGATTGCTGTGTCTCCGCTTTCAGGTCCTGTACTGCTGTTGTTGTCAGGGTGGAGTCTGTGATCAGAAGATGTCCAAACTCTGTGTCCCCTGGGGAAGAATCCATGGCAGGACACATGGGTATAAATGGAGTTTATTAAAAGGGAAGAGAAACACAAGAGGGATCATGGTGGGCACAAGTGGAGTCTGCAGGCAGATGGAGCGTGCTTCTCTTCCCCAGGTGCTTTTAAAACCTACGCTAACCTATGGGGAGGGAGGAAGCAGGTGATTCCATCCAGCAATCAGAGTGGGGAGGGGAATGGGTGGCTTCTGAGTCGGTGAGGGCAGTCTCTGGACCAGAGTATGGTTAATCTGAGATGTAATATTAAGTTTCTATGAGTCCTGAACGTTCCCTAATTTTAGCCTGCCTCATTCCCAGGGGGCAGGAGGTAATCAAGGGAAGGAATCTAATGTCTCCTGGGTACAGAGAGGGACATGGCTTTCATTCTTCTACCAGACAACTAGGTCCAGAGTCACCAGCGTAAATGAATAACGGAAGGACATATTAACACTTCCCTTAAAAGAAGAAATAGCGTTGATGATGACTGTGATGTCTGACCTGTCATGTCAAGACAAACAACCCAAACGCCAGCGCCCAGCCTTACTGACCTTGTGTCCTGGGCCTAGTCACTTCACTCTGCTGCTTTACTTTTTGGCAGTACTGGGGTTTGAACTCGGGGCCTTGTACTTTCTGGGGAGGTGCTGTACGATTGAGCCATGCCCCCAGTCCTTCACCTCACAATTAGATGCATTAATTAGACGCCTGTGTGAAGCACCTGGACCTGTTTCAGACTGAGGTAGCTCTCATGTCAACTCCATTCTCGTTTCTGTAGTGAAGTCTCTGTGCCTCAGAGCCTGCTTTTTCTATGGTGACTTCTTTGGCTTCTGGTTCATCCAGATGGAAATTTTCGATGCAAACAGGATAAGAGGTGTGGGTGTAAACATATACTTGAGAAATCAGAGCCTCGAACTGTGGGCAGTGCCATTTTCTTGACTCTTGCTATAAGCATCACTGGCCAGAATCACTGTTGAACAGAGTCACGGCTTGAGGGGAACTCAGTCTTTTGGGTGGCAGAGTTTTGGCCTGTGCACGGACAGGCCCTCTTTAGATCTGAGAAGTGGAAAAGATGTCACCTCTAAGGACCATTGTTTCACTGCTTCACCACACATGTGACACGGTAGGGTGCCACATTTATTTTAAAAAATAGAATCCTTTTGTAATGAGGACAACAAAAAAAGAAAAACTTTTGGTTTAGCCAGCTTACATGCTGGTTGGATTGCTTTGCATTGCTTCTTTCTTTCTCTGTCTCTCTGTCTCTCTCTCTTTCTCTGTCCATGCTAGGGTCTTCTCTCCCTCATCTCTCTCTCCGATGTGGCGCCTGTAACTGGGAGATTAGAACCAAGGCCTGAATTCCTGCTCTGGGATGTGCACTGCACCTACTCTGAGCAGACCCCGCAGACTACTCCTCAGATACCAGACATTCTCTCTCCAAAGTGGAGAAACAGAGCTTCGACTGTTGACTCCCCCAGCCCTCCTCTTCATCTGATGAATAATAAACCTTATTTCCTTCCTCAAAACCCTGCTCTCCTTATTTGTGACTTGGTATTGAGGCCAGGGAATGGTGACAGTTTTGATGAAGGGTCCTGAAGCATGTACCATCTTTCTCATCTCTTAGGCTTCATTTTTGAACTAAAATAAAACCTTCATGATTGATTTTAAGTGAAGATGAAGAAGAGGAACTCAAACTGCTTTTGCTGAAAAGCACTGACTTCTTCTTGGGCCCAGGAATTAGCCATGGCAAGAGAAGCTTGGCATCCCTGCCTCCATTTTGTATCTCTTTGCTCTAAGTCATTCTCTCTGCAGCCACCTTCTAGTCACCTTGGATTCCAGAAAAGACAGAGGATAACATCTTCATGGCAAGGGACAGAAACTACCCCCAACAGCAGACCTTCCTCAGGAAGGACCACCTGCTAGTTGACAAAGAATCCAGATAACAAATCCTGAACCTCTCCCAGAACAAGGACTGAGATAAAGGTCAACCAGACCACACCTGTGACTTAACTGTCTAGCTATGCACACCTTCGTCCCCTGGCCCCAGTTCTTTTGTCTATAGCTCATGTCTGCACCCTGAAGATGGCTGAAGATGGGCTGAGTGCTTCCTCTGCCTCTTCCCACGACAGGTCCTGCACTGTGTAATAAAACTCCTTTTTCTGCCTTCACCAGGCCTCTTTATTTGGTGTTTAGGGGTGGGTGGCCGGACTTGGCTTATGGAATCTCAGGAATTTGGGCTTGGTTTTCAACCTGTGAACCATCTTGGCCCTAAGGGACACTTCACCACCCCAGGAGTGGGCTGTGGGAGGCTCCAGTCTTAGGGATACATGCTGTGCAGCGTTCCAAAATGCTTGCTTTAAACACTGCCACAGTGGCTTTTTAATTAACAAATCTATTTGTGTTGTTGGGGTCCGAGGTCGACCACCCCTCAGAGGAACAAAAGACACTGACGATAATGTAAGCCACAAAGCGAGGTTTATATTTCCAGCTAGCTGGGGTCTGGGTATCTGCCCGATGCAGCGGGTTTCAACAAGGACCCCGAATGCAAAGTACAGGCTGCTTTTATATTTTTTTAAACATTAGTCATGGTCACACAGCAATTTTTATGGCCCCTCGGGTCACATATTTCTGATATCACCCACATCCTGGTGGTGGGGCAAGACTACTTGAAGATTATTTATCAGGAACTTGATAAACACCAGGTGTCTTAACTCATTGACTCACATACAGTTCCAGCAAGATTAACCAGAAACAGTCCCTGTTCCCAGAAACCGTCCCACCTCCCTTTGTGGTGGCTTGGGTCATGTTAGTCATGGCCGGTGTCAGGCTGAGTGGGCTGCAAGCCTCGAAGGTACCCTAACAGTGTAAATACTGATTTCATTTATTCTTTTATCACAGGCATGTCGAGTGCCCCTTTGGCTCAGCATTACGTTAGCAGTGGGGACACTTTAGTGAACTAGCCTTGGTCCCTGAGTTCTCAGAGCTTAAAATCTAGTAACTGTGGCGGCGGGTCTTCCCTGTCCATAGCAAAAGAGCATTCCTAAATTGCTCAAAAGGAATGGGGTATCCAGAGTTTTCTGGCCTGATGACCTTTTGAGTTTAGTAGTTCTCGGAACACACCTTTGGGAAATTCTTGGGTCTGGAGCATAACTGCTACCTCGAAGCACCATAACCACCTCCAAGTCTTTGTCCTGCTTGGAGATGATGAGAAAAGGTGACATCTTAAACAAGGGTCAGTCCCGCCTCCTCGTCATCACAATCCCATTTGGCATTCTTGTGTGTGGGGTCCAGCCAGGTGCTATGAATATTAGTAACAAATAGGTGATTTTTTCTGAGACAAGGTCTCACAATGTAGCTGGCCTCCAACTCTTGATCTCCTGCCTTCAGCTTCCCAAGAGCTGGGATTACAGGTGTGTGCACCACTCCTAGCTCAAGAGACATTTTTGGGCTGGCGGAGTGCTTCAAGCGGTAGAGTGCCTGCCTCACAAGTGTGAGGCCTTGAGTTCAAACCCCAGTACTGCCAAAACAACAACGACAACTAGTTGAGATGGGGGTGTTACATCTTGTGGATAGAGACCAGGGAGGTCGCTCGGTACCCTACAGTGCACAGGATAGCCCCCCAATAAAAAATCATCACCCCAAATGTCAGCAGTTCCATGGTTGGGAAGCCCTGTGCTTCCAGCGTGTGATACAGGACTTCGTTCCACGTGAACCTCACAGTCAGAAGGGAGATGGGACGAACGCACACCCTAATAAACTCTTCATTGAGTGCTGTATCAGGTGAATCCGACTTGGTCACTTTCTGCAGGGCGAAGCCACGAAGCCAGCCTGACCTCTGGCGCCTCCTGGTGGCCTCTGGAGGAACACCAGCCTCCTTAGAGATCCAGCCAAGACCTTCCCACCGCCCCTCACCTGCTTTAAATCCAACCTCACCTTCAACTCCCTGTCCAGCCCCTGCACCCTCTTCTGTCCAGATACAGTCACTGTTCCCATTTGCGGTCCTCTCCTTGCAGCTGCCTGTGACCTCTTGTGTGTGTCTGTGCTGCTCTCCTGTCTGGACCACTCCCCATTCTTCTTTCTCATTGCAAACCCCACTCACACTTGAGCAATGTTTAAAGTCCCTCTGCTCTTGGACCCTTTTCTAATTTTCCCAGCACGAGTGAATTTTAGGGTCTTTCATCCTTCCAGATCCTTGACGTACCTCTGGGATCATGGTCATGTTACAAGTTGCTGATTCTTATGTCTCCCTGTCCATCGTTTGCCTGTCCTGTGGCTTCGAAGCCTGGCCGTAGAATGTCCAGGAGAGTTTGCTAAAAACTCTCAGTGTTGTATTTCACCACAGTAGATCTAGACTCAGACTGTTACTTAGGAATATCTGCTCTTCACACTTCCAAACTCCTAAAGTTTGAGACCCTCTCTGCTCTCCTGGTTTTCAGATCTTGGTCCAAATGTCACCTCCTTAGAGAAGCCTTCCCTGGCCACCCTCAGGTCCTTGCCAGTCTCTTGCACATCACTTTGTGTTATTTCTGTGCAGAACACATGTCAACGTTTGCTGTGTTTTGATTTTGAAAAGTACTAGAAAGACAGGGTAGCACCATGAGTACTAGTGTCAGTTCTGTTTGTTTCTAAACTCTAAGAGAGAGAGAGAGAGAGAGAGAGAGAGAGAGAGAGAGAATGTGATTAGCATAGCATGTGCAAAGCCCTGGGTTCCATCCGTAGACCACAGACAGGAAGGAAAAGGAAAAGAGTGTCAGTTCTATGTCCTTGAACACCGCTTACTAGCGGAGTGATCTGGTTATGTGGTTCTGATACTGGAGTGCTGTTCCTGAGTTCATGTCTTGGTGCAGGCGATGACTGAAGACACCAGACAAGGAGTAAGATAAAGCAAGCACAAAGTTTATTGAAAGGATCGCAAAGCACCCTGATGAGTGGGACTCAGGGAAAGAGCTAAGCCGTACAGTGGCGGAAGTGGAGGAGATGACACAGGGCTCCAACTGGCTGAGGTCCAACTATTTTACCTCCAAACTATATTTGTGATTGGTTTGTGCCTAGCCGACTTCTCCTGAAATCCGACCACCTGTCCATCCCTCTCCTTTTTGGACTGGACATTCCTGGAGGGGCTGGTCAGCTCGTCCTGGCCTTGGGGCCCACTCCCCACACTGTGCTACTTTGGTGAATTGTTCTTTCTCTGAGAAGCCTGTTGTTTCCCATGTTTCTTTAGATGTCTGCTTCTAAACTGCCTCTCTCATCCAAAATGGAGTCACCTTTGTCATTGCTCCCCTTATAGGTCAACGTCTCCAGGTCTCAGTTTCCCCATCTGTACATTGGGGATCATGATGGAACTGCAGCAAAGGGTTCTGTAAGGGTTAAATCAGTAGAATGTGCAAAGCACTCAGAAGAGTGGGTAGAACATGGAAAATTGACTACACACGTGAGGGGTTAATGTTATTTTATTCCTCCCACTGAAATCCAAGTCCCATGGGGGCAGATGCTATGGCTATCTTTGTCACTGCTGCATCTCTACCCCCTGGGACATGGTACATGGTGTTCAGTCAATATTTCCAGATGAACAGATGGGTGGGTGAATAGATGGATGGATGGGTGCCTAGATTTGACCTTGAACCTTTGAGAGCAGGGAACTGTACTGGAGCCATCTCTCTATGCTGAGCACTTGGCATGGGCCTGGCCTAAAGGAGATACTCAGAAACTGACTGATGGATGAATGCAAGAATCCATGAACCAGGGTGACACCATGGCTGGGATGAATTTGAGAATTCCCAGTAGGTGTGAGAAATATGCTCACCTGTCCAAACTCCAAGAATGGACTCACAGTCACGTGGAGTACAGCAGAAGTGAGACTTTAGTGGTGGTCTTGCAAGATCGGTGCCTGGCCAGCAGAGACAACCAAAGCAATTACAACGTTATCTTGTCTAGTGGGCAAGTCCTAGCCCTGGTTCCTCATTGACTGAATACTATGGAGTGTACATTCTTCTTTCCCCTCCCCCAGGTAACCGAGATTTCCTATTGGGAAAGGCTTATCTGAAATATACCTCTCTTGGGATTGGTTAAATTCTAGACGCAGACTTGAAGTGGTACCTACCTCCCTTTGTGGCAGGAAGGGCTCCCTGTGTCATGTGTTTTCTGGCACATACACAGTTTTTACCCATTCCCTCATTGTATGGTGGTTTACCCCTCCCAGTTTAAGTTCCCTTATCAGTTGGTCCTCCCCCACCATCCACAAGCAAGCGGCCAGAGTTAAACGCCTTGCCTTGAAAATGGAGCAGCACTGACTGTATTTCTAACAGTAGGCATAGTGTTTTGAAGTTAGGTCATGGAATCTGCATAAGCAGGAACACAGGCAGGCATTCCGAGCAAAGGCCCAGCCTGAATAAAGGTCGGGAGGTACAGAAAAGTGAGCTATCACCTGAAACAGGAAGTGGGCAGTCCAATCTGGCTGCAGCATAGGTGCAGAGAGCTGAGGGGTAAGTGTCAGGCTCTCTGATTGGTTAGACCCGGTTTCCAACCAGGGTGACTGGGTCTTTGTTGTGTCTCTGAGCCCGTTTCCCTACCTCTTAGGCTTGTGGTGCAGGTGCAATTTAAACATGCAGGTGGGGTGCCTAGCATACTATATTAATTTCCCCACCAAATACTCATGGGGCACTTGCATGAGCTCAGCAGGTGTCACCGGTGTGCCATGCACAGGAGTGCACAAAGCTGTTATATCAGTCTTGTTCTCTACATCCTAAGAGGTGGCTTGAGGATTTGGGGGGCTTTGAGGGCCAGGCTAAAGCAAAGTAATAGGATGTATCTCTGTAGTCTTCATCATGTCTTTCTTTTAAAGTTTTTAGTTAATTAATTAATTAATTAACTTTTTTTTTTTGTGGCACTTGAACTCAGGGTCAAGTACCTGAGTACTTACTAGGCAGGCGTTCTACCACTTGGGTATTTTCAAGATAGGGTCTCAAGAACTTTTTGCCCAGGCTGGCTTCCAACTGTGAACCTCCTGATCTCTGCTTCCTGAGTAGCTAGGATTACAGGCGTGAGCCACCATTTCATTAAGTAGCCCAGACTGGCATTGATCTCCATATCTCGAGTACTGGGATTACAGGTGTGCACTGCCATGCACTGCTAGGCTCTTGCCAGGTGTCTGTGACAATGTGTCACATGAGTCGCCCTGAATGCTGGAAAGTTTAGTCTAGCACACTGTACAGGATGCTACAGGAAAGATGAAGACTGGTTGGGGAGGGGGTGGTGCTTTCTGGAAGAGGCTGGGCAGTGCCCTGGAAATCAGGGATCTTGTGCTTGGGTGGGCCTGAAGGCTGTGTGCAGGGAGGTGGGTAGAGGAGGGAAAAGGACCATGTGGACACGTCGGCTTGGACAGCTCTGGACTACAGACTGGTGACGTGGAGGGCTGAGATTCGTGAAGTTACAGAAGTCAGGCAGGAGAAGGAGATGAGTCATCCCCAGCTTTGCTGAGAGGACCTGGAAGGTCATCTGAGAGGAATCCTTGGACACACTCATTGAGTTAATTCAGGAACAGTCACCCAGCATCCTATATGTGCAGTTCCTATGCCAAGTGACAGGAGTGAGGTGATGTGCTCTTGCCCTGTGTGTATGGGAGCTGTGAGGAAGGAAATGTACCCAACACTTTATGTAATGATTTTTCTTAGTGCTGCAAAAGAGACCAAGATCAAGAATGACAGGTGTGTCAGGCATCATGGTACATGCCTATAATTCCAAGCACTCAGGAGGTTGAGGCAGGAGGATCACAAGTTCGAGGCCAGCCTGGGCTACTTGGTGAGTTCCAGGCTAGCTTGAGATATATAGTGAGACTCTGTGTCAACAACCTAACAACAAAACAAAACAACCCCACCAAACAAATCAAAACAAAGCAGGTATATCTTAAGCTGGGTTCTCTAGGAGCAGGGTTAGAAAGCTGTGTCCTTTTTTTGGGGTGCTGACGTTCAAATCCAGGACCTCAGGCATGCTTAGCATATGCTGTACAACTGAGCTCCATCCTTGGCCTCTGCAATGCTAATTTTTGTGCAAGTGTATTTTTGAAGGGATGCTCTCAGGAGAAAGGGGAATTAGGGAAACTTGGTAGGGAGGGAAAGGAGTTGGACAAGGATGGGGTATCAGATCACCAGCCTTGGCCTGATCCCACAGGGGCTCTCAGGTATGAACTGCATGACAGATAGGTCACACCTGGAGATAAGGGGGCTGTGCTGTTGGACTCCCTGTACCCTGGAAGTAAGTCATTGACCAAGGGGAGGATGTCAGTTCCCAGGGTTGTCCAGGTGAGGCAGCTCCCTTCAGAGGAGGTGTGAGCTCTGGGAAACCAATACCCACAGCAGCTGGGGAATGGGTCCCGCCTGGTCACAGGGCTCTGAGTGTCTGCTTTTTAGTGGTCAGACTATGACCACTCTGCACATGTGGCATGGGACCTGAGACCAGAAAGATGGGGAGGGCCTTCTGGGAGAACACCTGGGGGCACCAGCGGGTGGGGAGAGCAGAGCTCAGATTCCATCAGGGAGGACTGCATCACCATTGTCCTGAGGCAGGAATGAGCTTGATGTGTTCGATCTTAAATTTCAAATCAATCGTTTAATTTAATGTGTTCAATAATTCACTGTTTACATTGTAATTAATACTTAATATTAAAAAAAGCCAGTGTGGCTGTGATTTCTGGACTGGGGGACAAATGGCCCAATAATGACTTCCAGGGCCTTATGAACCATAGTGAGGGTTTTGGGTTTTTCATTCCAAAAGCGTCTGGAGCGGCTGTGAGGTAAGCAATTGGCTAAGACCTAAATTGTTTCAGCATAACGTTGGCTGTAGGGAAGAAAATGGGCTGAACAGTAAGCAGTTAGCCAAACTCACATTACATTCCCATTTTGCAAAGGCGATAAAGGAGGCCCAGGGAGGGTAAGCAAACAGTCTGAGGACACACAGCCTCCATTTGGCAGAGATGGGATTTGCAGTTAGGTTGGCAGAGCTGCAAAGTCGGTGGTACTCTGGCCACACGCGTCCCTAAGGGCCTCTGATCAGTGCAGGGCAGCGGGGTGGCTCAGTACACATTCTTGGAGTGAGTGCCTTTGAACAGGATGGGAAGGCGCTCAAACAGGGACCCCACAGCCAGGGCCAGGCAGGGTCGGAGCAGGGGAGTGCTGATCCAAATGAAATGCTGGCCTTGGTGCGTGGGAGTTATGTGTGACCGTGGCTTAGGTAGGTGTGGGTGGCGCAAGGAGGAAGGCAGCAGATTGCAATGGATTAAGGAGTGAGGGGGTGGCGAGATTTGCTGTCCTCATTCAGCACGGTGGCCCAGGCTGGCTCTCATTTCCCCCTCCCCCCTGCCCTGCGCTGCAGCTCCACGGGCGCAGGAACGCGTGCGCCCCCGTGAGTCCCCGTGTGCCACCTGCGCGCAGGTGGGCGGAGGAGGCGGCGTGGGCGGACCGGGCCCCGGAGCCCGCAGCCTGCAGCCGGGAACAGAGGGCTGTGGGCTGCGCAGGACCACGTGTGCGAGAACTCACGCGTGGGCTCTGCGTGGTGGGAGCCGAGCAGTCGGAAGGGGTTCACTTGGGGGCTGGGATGTTTCTCTGGGGATGGCGGAGAAAAACCTCCTGGCGAGTTCTGGTGAAGTGGTAATGAACGCTAACGGGGCCTGCTAGGTGCTGAGGAAGCGCTGTGCGAGTAGCCTTGATTCTGTCCTGGTAATCTCAGCCATGCAAGGCCACAACAATAGCACCGTGATTTGCATAGTATGACTCACGTGTGGATAGGGAGACTGTCCCCAGGCTGTTACTGGACCAAGTCAGTCTGTCACAGTGCAAGGTGGAAGGAAGGATTTTCAGTCTCGTGCAGCTGCTTTCACCAAAAATGTCTTTTTAAGGTGTACATGCCTTCCCCTGGGGCGGTGACATGCGGGGTTAGGAGCCAGGCGTATCTGGTACCTTTAGTGCCCTGTGGCTTTGGGCCATTCCCACCCTCCAAGGCTCAGTTTCCTGTTCTGCAAAGAGGAAAGAGGAAGAAATTTTGGGAAGTGCGATGTGAGAAGCAAGCAGTTACTGGCAATTCCTTCATTTATTCTTCATTGATACACTGACAGATGATAGGACACCCATTCTGTGCCGGGTGACATGCTAGTTGCTGGGAATATCGTCATGAACGAGAAGAAGTCTGTGAATCCAGAAGGGTGATGAATAGCAAGTGAGTAAACAATTTGACTGGGTAAAATCAAATGGCTAATAGATGTTAATAAAGAAACTAATGCAGACTATTGAGTGACAGAAAGTATGGCAACTGGAGTAAGATGTTATCTGTGGAGCAAGTGGCACTGGCTAGTGTGCTGTTGTGACTTCTGCCACAAACGGAGGCTCCATGAAATCTCAGCCCAAATGACCAGACAGTGCGTTTGCTGGGAGATTGAGATCTGACTCCCTTGTCTTTCTGTTTGTTCTGTTATCCTTGGCATGAAGAAACAGAGGCTCAGAGGTGGTAAGCAACTGCCCAGAGTCACAGAGGTTATAAATCATGGGAGCAGGATTTGAACCGGGACAGTTGGATTCAGGCCCTAATACCTTTCATTTGTAGGCTGCAGCAGACAGCAGACACATTTTGTTAAGTGCCCGTGTCAGCCCTGGGAATAGCGCACAGGACTCCTTGTAGCTGTTACATGGAATTTCAAAGTATGAAGGGCTCTTAGTCATCATTTAGGGGTGTGGAGATCAAAAAGGTGGTGTCCCTGCTCAAGGTCACAGCTAGACAGCCATGGAGCTGGGTTAGGAGCCTGAGGACAAATGTCTCTAGAGGGTATGACACTGTCTATCTCTAGCCTGAGGCTCATTTCAGGTGGGGCCTGTCAGCTGATCACCTCACCTCTGTCAGCCACTCCCACACAACAGCGGGTCATTACAGCCACAGACATTTCTATGCCCTTTATTCTGGCAAAACCCATTCCAGAATTTGAGTAACTTTGCATCTGGGGACACGCTTCCCCGAGCCCTGGGTGGCTGAGTTGGCTCATGCTGGGTGATGATGACTCACTTTTATTGCCCGTCGTTTTTGAGCCGGTGCCCGTCGTTTTTGAGCCAGTGCCCGCTACAGATAACCTTGCAGGAGGCTGGTTGCAGCTGTCCTGGAAGGTGGTGGCTCCCCCGTGCTCCTCCTCACACCATCTGCAGCAAAAGTGCCCATGCAATTTTCCCTGTCTACCCCCCAAAAGCCTCCCCTCTCCCCGCCTCTCTCTTCTGGTTTCTGCAATCTGTCCCCTTGGGGAAGGAAACCTGCTGCCATGTGGGTCCAGACTGAGTAATTGGTACTTAGAAGAAAAATAAAAATGCCAAATGTGTCTGCACGTTTGTCTGAGTTCTGCTGCTGTTCTTTCTGGTCCTGATTTCATCACGTGGTCTGGAATTTCTGCCTACCTTCACAAGCATCATTTTCCACGCATCTCCCTGGGCTGGGGGAAAGGAGATCCAAACTGGCCTGCTTGGTTTTGAGATACAAAATGATGAAGCTAAGCAGAGAGAAGAAAAGATGAATCCAACAGTTGGTGGTGAGGTGATCCTTGATTTCAGCCATCCTCGGGACATCTCTCTTGCCAGAGCCTCGTTTGTTGGGTTCCTGGTCCTAATAGTGTGGTGTCACGTACGATTGTCTCTTCATCCAGCAATAAGCAATGGCACCCCAGCTCATTGCTGGAGGTTCTGCAGTGGGCAAAACTCAGGGAGTACAGTGGGGAGATAAACCTGAAATGATCACTCCAGTTCTTACTGAATTACAGCTGGGACAGGGGCCATGCAGAATTCTGGAGGCATATAAAAAAAAGACCTGGCATCGAGTGAGGGTGTTCAGGAAGTGTGTGTCCATCCCAACTGTTGTACTTACAGTGGACCGCTCAGGCTGCTCCTTGGTCTGCCTTTCTTTAGAGAAGTAACAAAGCAGATGGAGATGAAGTCACAATGTGGCTAATGCCTGGTGGGTAGTCACTTTTTTCTCCTGAGTCACTTGGTCCTCAAAGAACAATGTTAGAGGGCTTGACCTGGGAGTCTCTCTGGCCTAGGTGTAAACTGATGACCGAAGGCACTGGAGTTGTCTGTACTTCTCTCTCTCTTTCTCCCTCTTTCTCTGGGTGTGTCCCTCTTTCCCTCCCTCTTTGTCTTTGTCCCTTCTGTCTGTCCATCCATTCCTCTATTTTATATTTCTACCTTACCTCAATTCACTTAAAAAAAAAAAAGAAAATAGAGCAGCAAGCCTGATTACTGGTAGGCTATAGGCCAGGATTATTCAAACTTGATATCATTGACCCCTTGAGCCAGGTCATTCTTTGTAATCTAGGGATGTCCAATGTCCTATACATTGTAGGATTTTGACCAGAATCCCTTGTATCCACCTACTAGATGCCAGTATTGCCCTGTGACAATAAAAGAAAGTCTTCAGACCTGCCCAAATGTCCCCTGGGCCAGTAGCCCTGCTACAGGCTATTTCTCCCGAATCTTCTCCAGATTGCCAGCCTTGACCTTTCCACAGCTGAGTTACAACACCAGTCCTGCTACCCGTCCCTAACCAAGTCTCAGACCTTCCTTGCTCACATGAAGATCCAGAGGTCCAAGGGCTGTTACCTTCCACTGGACTGGGGTCAGGGCCAACCAAGGCTGATGTCTGGGGCTGAGCCCGCCCTTGGGTCGGACTGGCCCACCTGCACACATTGTCCTGGATGGGACATGTTCTTGGAGAAGCCCGCTGGGATTCCTATGCTGCTGAGGCTGTCCCTCTTCTCCAGGAAGCGACTTGTTTCTGACCTGTGATCTTCAGAAGCTCACATGGCACTGGAGGATTTTTCAGCTTTAAAACAGGTTTATGTGACCACATTGAGTTCTCAATAGAAAATTGTTCTGATAGAGTCATGGGGTCATAGGGCTCCATGGAATTCAAGGGAGAAACCGGTGTTTCCTATAGCTGGGGCAGGTGTTAGTCGCTTACCATGACTGTGACAAAATACCTGAGAAAATCAACGTAAGGGAGGAAGGATTTATTTTGGCCCTCTGTTTCAGAGGTTTTAGTCTAAGATCACTTGACCCCATTGCTCCTGGGTCCATATGTGGCCAGGCAGAACATGGTGGGGAGAATGTGGTGAAGCAAAGAGGTTCGTCTTACAATGGGCAGGAGGCAGACAGAGTCAGGAAGGTGCCAGGGACAAAGGCATGACCCCATGACCTACTTCCTCTAATCAGCCCCTCAACTCCTACTTTCTATCACCTCCCAAAAAGGTTAAATACTGATATCAGTGGATTAATCCATTGATTAGGTCTGAGCCCTCTTTTTTTTTTCTCACACTTTTCTAATTTTATTAACTGCACTTATATATATTAAACTGTCTTTTACATTTAAAAGTAATAATCTAACAAATTATCATAATTTCAAGTTATACATATATCAGCTAATGAACTAGACTTCTAGAAGATACAAGATAATCAACAACAATCTTCATTTGTCTGAGCCCTCTTGATGCAGTCACCTTCAGTGATTAGATCCACCAGTTGGCGACCAAGTCCTCAACATGTGTTTTTTGGGGGTCACTTCATACGTACACCATAACAAGGTCCCATCCAGCCCTTAGCGCAATTCCTTCCTGGTCCTTTCAATAATATCCGGACTCTCCTTCCCTTCTCTTTCAACATATGATTATTTACTAAACCAGAGTCCCACTTGCTGGACGCTGATCCCGGGCCTGGGATTCAGAGATACCCTTTCATTCATGATGTTAAAATCTATTGGATTGCTACCTAGTTAATTTTCTTGATTCTAAATTTCTCTTGAGCTGAGCATGGTGGCACACACCATTAATCCCAGGACTGGGGAGGCAGGAGGATGTGAGTTTGAGGCCAGCCTGGGCTACATAGCAAGACCCTGACTTGATTACAAGATGCAACACTACTTCAAGAACGATCTTTTGGAGGAGAAAGAAAGGAAGGAAGGCAGGAATAATGAAAGGCAGGCAGACTTCATCAAATGCATACACTTGACATAGGACTTTCAGAAACGTGAAAATATGGACATTGATTGGGAGCTAAGAAAAGTGCCCAATCTCTGGGAAAATGCTGTGTATCCAGTAGCAACAGTCTCCAAACCCAGTATATGGGATTTCGTGAAAGCAGGTGTGTCCTATTGTCTTACAGTTCTGGAGGCTGGAAGTTTGAGGTCAAGGCATTGTCGCTGGGCCAGGCTCCCTCTGAAACCCGTGGAGGGACCTTTCTGAGTCCTCTTGGCTTCTTGTGTTTTGCCAGCCATGGTGGTGTTCCTTGACCTGCAGAAGCACCAGCAACTCCCATCTCTGCCTTTACTGTCACATGGCATTCTCCCTGTGTGCCTCCATCTTCAAATGTCTGTTTCCTCATATGGCACCAGACATCTTGGATTAAGAACCCACTCTACTGCAGTGAAACCTCTTATCAGTTTACTATTGCATTTGCAATGACCCTATTTCCAAATAAGGTCTCATTCAGAGGTACTGGAGATTAGAACTTCTGCATAGCTTTTTTGGTTTGTTTGTTTTTGTTTATTGAGACACAGTCTTGCTGTGTAACCCAGAATGGCCTGGAACTAGAGATTCTCCTGCCTCAGTGCAGGGATTACAAGTGTGTACTACCATGCACAGTTCAGCTTCCACATTTCTTCCCTCCCCTCCCTTTCACTCTTGCTAGGCAGGCCCTCTACTACTCTAACCACTACTCCAGACCTCTTCCTTCCTTCCTTCTTTCCTCCCTCCCTCTCTCCCTCCCTCCCTCCTTCCATCTTTCTTTCTTTCCTTTCCTTCCTTTCTCTCTCTCTCTTTTCCTTTTTTTTCAGTACCAGGGGTTTAATTCAGACCTCATATATCCTAGACAAGTGTTCTACCACTTGAGCCACTCTGCCAGGTGTTTTTGCATTAGTTACTTTTGAGATAGGGTCTCACTTTTTGCTCAGGCTGGCCTGGACTGTGATCCTCCTATTTGTGCTTCCCTGTGTAGCTGGGATGCTAGGTGTGCACCACCATGGCCAGCTTTTAATGGTAAGGTGAAGTCTCGAGAATTTTTTGCCTGGGCTGATCTCAAACCGTGATTCTCCTGATCTCTACCTCTGGAGTAGCTAGGATTACAGGCGTGATTCACCACCCTTGGCCCACATATCATTTTTATGCAGGGCAGGGAAGAAGAAGGCAAGTGGGTTGTGCTATACAATCCAATGTTTTTAAAGACAGGTATTTGTTGTACCCCATCCCTGCTTCTATTTGTGTTTGAACCTCTGCCACTCTGTCTCTCTGGCACCCTTCTCCCTTTCTGTCTCGCCTTGCAGGAATCTTTGAACTTGCTACTTTGTGAAGTACAGTTTTATCTCAGAATAAGAAACTCATTGTGTTATTTTTCTATTGTTGCTATACCAAATTAGCACATTAAAAAAGAGTTTTAACAAGGATTTATTTTAGCATAATAAGATATACTAACAAGGGAGAAATGGGGGGAAAGGACAAACAGTTCCTGCTCTCCACATAGGAAATGGGATTAAGGATTCAAAATGGCGACTGTGGTTTGCAGTCTTTATTCTTTCTGAGCTGAGGGAATACACCAGATTTTTTTTATCTGGTGGGTCAGATGGGTGCCTTTTATTATTCTAAAACATGGAGCTGTCATCCATGTGTATCCAAAATATGCGGACAACAGGTTAATTGTAGGAATTCTGCTCTGTCAGTCTTGCTTCTCAATCTTTCTGTCTTTTTTTTCTTTTTTTTTGCAGTACTGGGGTTTGAACTCATGGCTTTCAATTTGAGCCCCTCCACCAGCCCTATGTTTGTGAAGGGTTTTTCGAGGTAGGGTCTCGCAGACTATTTGCCAGGGCTGGCTTTGAAATGTGATCCACCTGATCTCTGCCTCCTGGGTAGCTAGGATTATAGGAGTGAGCCACTGATGCCTGGCTTCAATCTTTCTGTCTTTCTGTCCCTTCAGGGAGACTTGCAGCTTCTTAACATCTCATAGCAGAAGTCAGATTTAGCAAACATTTAATGGCTAAAACAATACAAATTCATTACCTTTGCAGTTCAGGAGGTTGGAAGTCCAAGATGAGTCTTCTGGGTACAGGCAAGGTGTTGCCAGGGCTGCATTCCTCCTGGAGGCCCCAAGGAGCATCTGTTTCCTTGGCTTTTCTTAGACAGCATCTCTCTAACCTCTTCTTTCTCATCACATCTGTTTCTGACCTTCCTGCCTCTTCCTCTTGGAAGAGCTCTTGTGGGTTCATTTGGAGAATCCAGAATAATCTTCCACCTCAAAATCCTTTATCACATTTGCAAAGTCCTTTTGGTCTTGTAAAAGAGCACGTTTATAAGTTCTGGGGGTCAACACCTTCAGGATTATTACATTATCACGGGTGCACAGCTGTGAATGAAAAATTCCTTACATGTACTTGAATGTCGTGTGTGTCTCTGGGAAGGCAGTCCTCAGAGGCATTGGGGCAAGACTGGAGTAAGTGCCAAGACAGGAATTAGGCTACCTATCAATAATTGTTAAGGTGGTTGTAGTGCTTCAATCAAGAATCAGAGCAGGCGCCAATGTCTCACGCCTGTGGTCCTAGCTACTCAGGGAGCAGAGATCAGGAGGATTGCGGTTTGAAGTCAATGCAGGGAAATAGTTTGAGAGACCCAATTTTGAAAAAACCATCACAGAAACGGGCTGGTGGAGTGGCTCAAGGTGTAAGCCCTGAGTTCAAACCCCTGTACTGCAAAAAAAAAAAAGAAAAGAAAAGAATTAGGGCATATGTAAGATCTAACATAAAGCTTTGCATTCAAAATGGGAAGACCAGTTGGGCATGGTGATGATGGTGCATGCCTGTAGTCCCTTCTACTCTGGAGGCTGAAGCAGGAGGATTGCTTGAGCCCGGGAGTTCAAGGCCAGCCTACACAATATATCGAGAACCCAGGTCAAACAAAAGAACCTCAAATGTCTAGGACATCTGGTCATCATTGACCCCATGTCCACCTAAATCTCACCAATTCTTCCAGACGGACACCTGGGTGGTGTCAGTGGGTTCCTCACTACTCTCCTGCAGCATCTGGCAGCCTGAGGGATCTTTGTTAAGCACAAACAGGGTCACATCAATGCCCTGTGATAGTGTGACAGTCTTTAGATAGGCTCCGTTGCTTCTGGACAGTGTTCAAATGGGTGAATGTGGCTCTAGGACCCTGCACAATCAGGCTGCTTACCTTCAAAGTCCTTTCGCTGCCACCATCCCCTTCCCCTGGACACTCCTGTGCTGCCTGTTTCCAGCCCCACTGACTTCTTGACACCTGCTCTCCTGGGAGTATCTGTCCAAGCCTCTCTCCCTCAAGGACTCCTGCAGTGACCTAGCCTTGTTGTCAGCACCTTTTGGATTGATCCACCCTGCCACATCTTAAGCTCCGTGAGGATGGGGCTTGTCCTGCTGTCATTAAGTCCATGGTGCTTAGTGTTCCCGACACACAGTAAGCCCTCAACACTGTCGTTGATTTCAGCTGGCTGTGACTTAGAGCAAGTTTATTCAACCTCTCGGATCTTGGATGCCTTAGAGGATGGTAGAGACACAATTTACATTCATCATGAGTGTGTCAGCTCGCTCTCCATTCATCTAATCTAGTTGAACCCACCATCCGTCCATTTTATCTATCATATCTATCATCTGTCTCTATCTATCTCTATCTATCTATCTATCTGTCTATCTATATCTATCATCTCTTATTTGAGAGGCAGTTTGCTGTGGTGAGGAGAGTTTAGAAATCAGAGATGCCTGACTTTGACCATGATTCTGCCATTTTTTTTTCTGTGTGCCTACTGAAACTGTGTGAGCCTTACTTTACTCACCTGTAAAATGGGAATACTAATAGTGCCATGGAGTTCGGCGGAACTGCACATCTGAAACGCACAGCCAGAGCCGCTGCTTTAGAAAGACAGCAATTAGCACTGCATTATTGCAAGCATTTACAAGACTGGCTCC
This sequence comes from Castor canadensis, assembly GCF_047511655.1. NCBI lineage: Eukaryota > Metazoa > Chordata > Mammalia > Rodentia > Castoridae > Castor > Castor canadensis. The sequence continues at coordinate 8,465,218 of NC_133402.1, read as the reverse complement.
ATTGCAGATACTTTTCCTCTTGCGGGGACCTGCTGTTGGGCAGAGCAATGTGGTTTACTTCCTACTCCCCTGAACTCCTTCGCCCCATCAGTTCCCATTCTTCACCACTCGTTCTGTTCCGGAAACTTGGCAGGTAGTGTGCGCAGTTATTTTCAGAGGAACGAGTGGGTAAAATCGGCAGCATTTCCCCCGGAATGTCTGTGCCCAGGGATTATGAGTTTATGGTGCATCTGCTTTGTGTATAAAAGCCTATCCTCCTCCCTGCCCCCACCCCACCACCAGCACAACCCCTGCTCTGGAGGCAAGGGAGCAGGGACCCAGCTACTGCTTGCACTCTTCCTTTACCGTCAATGGGGTACCTGCTGACCAACAGGGAGGTAACCACAGTAAAGCTTTCCTTCTGGGTGTCCAGATGGGCAGAGGGAAGAGGCCACCACTGGAGGGTCAGAGGCTTTAGAGAACTTGCAGCAGTTCAGTTGGTCCCTCTTGTCTGCGGCCCAACTGAGATGACGATGATGAAGATGATAATGACGACATTGCCAGCGAATAGAATGGGGATCTCTCTTTTCCCTGGGAGCTCAGAATCTTAGAGTAAAGCACTTCAACTCATATGCAGGAATGGGGTCCTTCTTACTGCCCTCCTTGGTGTCCAGATGTTGCCTTGGGTCATATGGTTGTCTGGGGGTGGTTGGAGTCATGCTGTTGACAAGGGAGATGTGTGTTCCTTTTCTTTCATGGTTTTGGCATGGAACTCAGAGCCTTGAGGATACTAGGCCTGTGCTCTTCCACTAAGTTACATCCCTAGCCCCCAACCTGGCATATACTCTTGGGGGAGCTACACAATGGTGAGCATGAGGACCTTGACCTAGGGGTAAGATCTCTCCTGCCCTGGAGGCTCCATTGAGGATGGTGGTCAGCAGGAAAGCCTCTGACCTTGACCTTGGGTAGCTAAGGTGTCTTGTCAGCACTGCCTCCCACCTCTTACCTGGGGTTTTCTGGCATCACTCTAGTACCATTCTGGACTCAATGCCTGTCATGTAGCATACCCCTTCATGTCTCCTCAGCTTCATCTTCCTACCCTGTCTTTTCTTCCCTCCACTCTACAGGCCTGCCCACCATCTTGGTCCTCACATGGCAACAAAGCCAATGAAATCTGATCCATAGAATGTGTGTGTGTGTGTGTGTGTGTGTGTGCTCTTTCATTAAGGACAAGAAGGGTCTACCTTCCACTTTCTGAACCCCAGAACCGAGTTTCCATAATTATAGAACAAAACCAAACAGATCAACTCATTCCTTTAGCCTGTATTCCAATCAGTTTCTCCATTTCAAGGGAGAGGGAAGCAAAACACAGAGGGGCAAATAACTCACCCATGTTGGTGGGTAGTGACTAAGAAGACATACAGGAGCTGAATGAACACTGGTGGTCTGATGGCAAGCCCTGATGCTTTAATCTGTATTCTCGATTCCTTTGTGGTCTGTGCCTCAGTTTGCTCTTTGCTCCATGGAGGTAATACCTATGACACAAGGCAGCAATAAAGCAGTAATTTGTAGTAGTAATGATGATGGCAGTGCAAATGCTTACACATTGCTTCCTATTCGTCCCCTTCTAAACAAGTTTTCTGTGTTGACACAACAGTTTTATGAATGGTACACTGATTATAGGCGTCAAGTTGATGAATGAGAAGCAATTATGGCTAGACAGTGGGCTACAAATGGCGTGCCTTGTTATTATCATCATTGGTAGGAACACAAAGTAGAGCTGGTCTTGTTGCAAGGCATCACACAGCACTGCCTTCCTCAACGCCAGCTCCTGCATTTTGGAAGCTTTTCTAACACATTCGTTCCAGCTTGGCTGTTGCCTTCTCTTGGCGCCTTCTAAAAGCTAGGCAGCCCCAGACAGTGAGCAGGGAGGAATTCTTTTTCTCTTTAAAGAATTCTGTTCTCTCCCTTGGCTGGCATTTCCATGCCTGTGTTGGGTAACAGAACCTCTGAGGGCTGCATGAATTTGGGGCAGGGCCAATGGAAGGACCCTGGTCCTTCTAAGAGGAGAATCTGGGGAGAACAGAGTAGCCTGAGGGACCCAGTGCCCACTGCAGGTCATCCACATCACTCTGGCTCTCAGTAGTAGGGATCTGAGCAACATGCCTCCTTCTCCAGAGCTGTTGGGGCCTCCTGAAGCATCGACTTCCTTCTGCAAGGGGAGACCTGGTACTGAAGACAGCATCCCACTGGCGTGCTGGGACCAGCTACAAGATTGGTAGATCATGTGGGCAGGGATCTAGGCCTCCAGCACCCTGGCAATGAGGATAATAATAATAATAGCAACAGTAATAGCAAGACCAGCAGCAGCAGCGCCTGCCCCTGATGACCACTGGGCTAGGGCCACAGTACACTCATGGTCAGATTTGACCTATAGCAAATATAGATTTGACCATGAGGTGGGTCTTTCTCTTTCTTCCCATTGTACACTCAGGGAAGTAGACGTTTAGAGAACTTCCTCTTTTTTCTTGAAATTTTATTCATCTGTGCATACAATGATTGGATCATTTCTCCACTTTCTATAGTCTTCCTCAATCTCTTTCTTCAGAAGTGTATAGTTTTCCTTGTAGAGGTCTTTCACATCTTTTGTTAGGTTTACACCTAGGTATTTGATTTTTTTTTTGAGGCTATTGTAAATGGAATTGTTTACATATATTCTTTCTCAGCTTGCTCATTATTAGTGTATAGAAATGCTAATGATTTTTCTATGTTAATTTTATATCCTGCTACCTTGCAGTAGCTATTAATGGTGTCTGGGAGCTTTTGAGTAGAGTTTTTTGGGTCTTTAAGCTATAGGATCATGTCGTCTGCAAAAAGGGATATTTTGACAGTTTCTTTACCTATTTGTATTCCTTTTATTCCTTCTTCTTGTCTAATTGCTCTGGCTAGGAATTCCAGTACTATGTTGAATAGGAGTGGAGATAGTGGGCATCCTTGTCTGGTTCCTGATTTTAGGGTGAATGGTTTTAGTTTTTCTCCATTAAGTGTAATGCTGGCTGTAGGTTTGTCATATATAGCTTTTATAATGTTGAGGAACTTTCCTTTTATTCCTAGTTTTCTTAGAGCTTTTATCATGAAATGATGTTGGATCTTATCAAAGGCTTTTTCTGCATCTATTGAGATGATCAAGTGGTTCTTGTCTTTGTTTCTGTTAATGTGGTTTATTACATTTATTGATTTTCGTATGTTGAACCACCCCTGCATTCCTGGGATGAAGCCTACTTGGTCGTGGTGAATAATCTTTTTGATGTGTTGTTGAATTCGGTTTGCCATTATTTTGTTGACGATTTTTGCATCAATGTTCATTAAGGAGATTGGCCTATAGTTCTCCTTTTTGGAGATGTCTTTGCCTGGTTTTGGATAAGTGTAATACTGGCTTCATAAAATGTGTTAGGCAGTTTTCCTTCCCTTTCTATTTCGTGGAACAGTTTAAGGAGGGTTGGTATCAGTTCTTCTTTAGAGGTCTGATAGAATTCAGCAGAGAATCCATCAGGTCCTGGACTTTTCTTTTTGGGGAGACTCTTGATTGCTGCTTCAATTTCATTTTGTGTTATAGATCTATTCAGGTGATTAATATCCTCTTGGTTCAGTTTTGGATGATCATATGTATCTAGAAATCTGACCATTTCTTTAAGATTTTCAAATTTATTTGAATATAGGTTCTCGAAGTAGTCTCTGATGATTTCCTGGACTTCCATGGTGTTTGTTGTTATCTCCCCTTTTGCATCCCTGATTCTGCTAATTTGGATTTTTTTTCTCTCCTCATTTTAGTCAGGTTTGCCAGGGGTCTGTTGATCTTGTTTATTTTTTCAAAGAACCAACTTTTTGTTTCATTAATTCTTTGTATGGTTTTTTTGGTTTCTATTTCATTGATTTCAGTTCTTATTTTTATTATTCCTCTTCTTCTCTTTGTTTTGGGATTTGCTTGTTCTTGTTTTTCTAGGAGTTTGAGATGTATCATTAGGTCATCGATTTGGGATCTTTCAATCTTTTTAATATATGCACTCATGGCTATAAACTTTCCTCTCAGGACTGCTTTTGCTGTGTCTCATAGGTTCCGGTAGGTTGTGTTTTCATTTTCATTGACTTCCAGGAACCTTTTAATTTCCTCTTTTATTTCATTGATGACCCATTGTTCATTAAGCAATGAGTTATTCAGTTTCCAGCTGTTTGCATGTTTTTTGTCTTTATTTTTGTTGTTGAGTTCTAGTTTTATTGCATTGTGATCTGATAGAATACATGGTATAATTTCTATTTTCTTATATTTGCTGAGGCTTGCTTTGTGCCCTAGGATATGATCTATTTTGGAGAAGGTTCCATGGGTTGCTGAGAAGAATGTATATTGTGTAGAAGTTGGATGAAATGCTCTGTAGATATCAACTAGGTCCATTTGATTTATGGTATATTTTAGATCTAGGATTTCTTTATTGATTTTTTGTTTGGATGACTTATCTATTGATGATAATGGGGTTAAAGAGCTTCTAAGACACTGGGCCCAAGGTCACATAGCCACTGACCAACCAAGTGAGTTCCAACCCAAGTCTAACCAAGGACAGAATGGGGTTCTCACTGTCACATCACAGGGGCTCAAAGGTGAGGTTTCCCCAGCAAGCGGCAGCCATCCAGAGCGTGAGCTCTGGGTTTGTACCTCAGCTCTCTCCCACTTGCTGGTTGTGTGACCTTGGGCAGTTTGCATAAGTGAGCCTCAGTTTCCTCTTTTGGAAAATGGGGATAATGGTAGGGATAACAGTGCCCAAATCATCACATCATTAAGACGATTAATTGTGATTAGAATGCTCAGTACCTTGTGATAAAATGAGGCTTATCAACCTCAACAGCCATTAGCATTTTGGGCAATTAATTCTTTTCTTGGTGGGGGAGGGGCACTTGCCAGGCAGGTGCTCCATCCACTTAAGCCATGGCCCCAGTCCTTTTGTTTTACTTTGTTTTTCAGACAGGGTCTTGTGCTTTTGCCAGGGCCAGCCTTAGACTGCCATTCTCCTACCTCCATGTCTCTGTCTGTAGTAGCTGGGATTACAGAATGTACACCTGTCTCACTGGGCCAAGTTATTCTTTATTGCAGAGGGCTGTCCTGTGCACCATAGTGTGCTCAGCAGCATCTCTGACCTCCGCCCACTAGATGTCAGTATCAGCTCCCAGATGTGACAACCATTGTCTCCAGACATCAATAAATATCCACTGAGTGAAGAGGGACAGAAAATGGCCCACAGCAGCACATAGGGAGAGCTTAACATCTGGTGGGCGTTTTATGATTATAATTCTGACTTGATCTTAAGCTACCTCAAAGCAGGTCTGGGGAGGGAAGTCCTTACCTGTTCACACAGCCAGGAGGGCAGCCTTGCCAGGGCATTTGCAGCTGCTGCCTGGGGAGATGTCTGAAGGGAAAATACCCAGACCCAGAGCTGGGCTTTCTCTGGATGGTACCAAGCAGATTTTGCCTCCAATCCCTTTTGGGGGATCATTTAAAAGCCTGGCTCTTTAAGATGAAGTGCAAATCAAAACTTCACTGAGATTCCATCTCACCCTAGTAGGAATGGCCATCCATCATCAAGAAAACACAGAAGAGAAGATGCTGGTGAGGGTGGAGTTGGAGTGGGGGGGTCTGCTGGTGGGAATGCAAACTCCTATGGAAATCAGTATGGATGTGCCTCAAAAAACAAAAAAATAGAAGTACTATTGATCCTGCTGTGCCGCTCTCGGCATACATCTGAAGGATGTCTATTGCAGCACTATTCACAATAGCCAAGCTATTGAGTCAGCCTAGGTGACCAACAACTGATGAATAGATAAAGAAAATGTGGTATGTATACACAAAGGAGTATTATTCAGCCATAAGAAAGATTGAAGTTCTATCATTTGCAGGAAAATGGACGGAATTGGAGATCATAATTTAAGTGAGCTAAATGAGACTCAGAAAGACCAATATTTCATGTTTTCTCTTATATGTGGAATCTAAATAAAAAAAATGACATGAATATAAGAGAGGAACTGTATATCTGTGTAGGGGGAGACAAGCAGTAGTGGGGAGGAGGAAAGGAGAGAGTGATGGGGTGGTGAATATGACTGAAGTACTTTATATGCATGTGTGAAAAGAGAACCCTGTGTCAGGGTTGCTGGATTGCACAACCCCAGGGTCTCAGTCATGGTCTGAGTCAATGGCACCACACGTGGCAGCTCTGCCCACCGGAACCTTCTGTAGAGGTGGGACTCTTCTGCGTCCGTGTTGCCTGTTATGATAGCACTTGCTACACAGGGCTTCGAAACACTTGAAGAGTGGATAGCCTGATGGAAGACGGCACTCTAATGTTTAATTAATTAATTAATTATTGCAATGGCTGCTGGTGTGTATCTACCATCTGGACAGCACAGTGTTAATAGCGTCTTGCAGCACCCTATCTGTGAGGATGTACACTGTGGCTTTGGCCTGTATGTTCCTCGAGTGAATCATTTGTGCATCAGAACACTGTTACTGTTCTTTGTGTCTTCAGGAGTGACACGGTGAAATGTGTACCAGAGCAAGTTAACAGCCATCACAAAGATAATTAATGGTTTGGATGATCTGAAAAGCCAAAACCAACCAACCAATAAGCCAAATAACCAACAAACTCGAATGATCAGTCATCGAGAAACTTGGCATACTTGAAATCCAGTAAAAATATTGGCTGGGACTGGTGGAGTAGCTTAAGTGGTAGAGCATCTGCCTAGCATTCATGAGAACCTGAGTTCAAACCACCAAATTTGTAGACATTGGTTGGGTGGTGGTAGTAGAAGTGGGGACTCTGTTCTAACTACTAGGGAGGATCTAAGTTTGGCCTCCAACTCATACCAAATGTAAGTGCCTTTCCACTTTGCAAACTGGGTGCATGGCCCTGCTTCTTCACCTTTCTCCAAATGCATGCTGTTTGGCTTCTGTCATTGTGACTTCTCCCACCAAAGAGGCAAGGTTGCCCTTGATTTTGAATTTTGGTGTGTGATTCACTTTAGCCAGTGGAATGACAGTAGGTATGAAGCCACCAGCATCTTGAAAAGCACTTGTATGTGACACTTGCCATCTTGTACTTCTTTCCTTGACATGAGAAGAACTCACATGATCCCTTGCCCACTGGCCCCAGGGCAAGGATGAGAAATCGTGGAACAAGGCTGCTCTACCTCACCAGCTCAGCTCAGCCTTGTCTCCCTAGTCCCAGCCAATTCAGAGAGAGACACGCATGAGTTCAGCCCATACCTGCCAACCCCAGCCACCTTCACACACATGTGAGGTGAATTAAATGCCTTCTGTGCTAGGCCAGTGGGATTTTGTAATTGGTACGTAGCTGAGGTTAACTGAAACATGGCTATTACTTATTCAATTTGAAATGCACCAATTCTCTATGAATTTTTGAAATTCCAGCATTTAAGGATCTGTATTAGCATCTTCTCCGCTCTGTGACATTCTGGTTTCTCTGGATAGCATTTGGAAGTTAAATATTTCTGTTTGGACTTTCAAGAGTAATATATATTCATTTCTGAAAGTGGTGGGAGAAAAAAGAAATCTAAAATTTATGTACATTATCAACCCTCCAACATAACCACTACCATTTTATTGAATATTCTTTCAGATACAGAGAAAGCTACCTTCTTCTGTATGTGTGTGCAAACACATACCCCGATGTCAGAGATCCTATTACATAGAGATCTGAATTCGACATTATTTCATTTAATTCCGCATTATACCCATCATTTCCTCATGCCCTTGAATAGTCTCCCCGGACATGATTCTTAGCAGTTTCATATTAATATTCTGTGGTACAGCTTATCATATTTTATTTAACCATTGCTCTCTTTGGGATATTTCAATTCTTTGCCATTTTTCATTATTACAAACGATTTCTGGGATGTTCATCTTCGTGCATAAATCTCAGTGTGCTTCTGTGCTTGCTTCCTTTCACTGTGCTCCCAGAAGTGAAATTCGTTGGTGAGAAGGTCTGAACAACTTCAATAAGGTGTTTCCAAGTTGTCACCGAGAAAGGTGAATTTATAGGAGAGAAAGGGGGCTGCTATTTGTAATTTATGAAAATGTCATACTAGGGAAATATCAAAGTCAATCAACTGGGACTGAGGTCTCCTTAAGTTTGTGGTTTGCAACACACCATTGGCTTGGAGTCATATGGAATTCCACTAAATATGACATGGAGTGGGTGACCCTCCATGAAGAATCATGGGTACTCATGCTCTTGAGCTGTCCAGGCATGTCTAGCTGTGTGTTTTATGGCCAAAGCCTGTGTGGAGTTGTTTAGGGAAGGTAGATGCATTCTGATCTCTTCGTTCAGGGGTGTGGTCCAGCAGACGTCTTCTTTGTTGACAATAATCTGCCTTGACCAAACATCCCCTTCACCTAAAGGCACTCAAGGCCTGGCACCCTGTGACTTTGAGACTTTGACAATCGACATGTTCTCTCTGGCCCAAGATGCTTCCAGTAACCCGAGGTTAAAACCATGATTTTAACTGATAAATCACCAAGCAAAGGGCTTGGTACTAGGTATTACTCTACAAAAATTAATTGTGTCCTAATAAGGACGAAATGAGGAACCAGGCCTGCAGGTGATGTAAACAGTTACAAATCCTTTTCTGAGCTGGTCTTTGACTTGGATCTCTGATGAAGTTTTCACAGGTTTGTGACAAAAGGAGAAAAATGACGAATGAGGCAAAGACTAGCATCAATACACACGTCTCCAAACGCTGGTCCTGTGTCATGAGCTAACACACTCACTTATTTTTAAGAGCTATAAATTCTTTCTTCTAGTAATGGCCACTTAAGTGTGTTTTGGGCTGACGATCCCACAGGTCACAAATATAGTCCCTGGGAAAAATATAAAAGGCCTGTCTACCTTAAAGATGGGAGGTACTGACTTAAACTCCGATAGAAAGTCTGTGCTCCTTCTGGCCTGCAGAAGCAGAGGACAGAGTCTGCTTTGACAAGAAAGCATGGCAGGGAGTTCAGGGAAGGCCTCGGAGGTGGGTGGTGCTAATTTTGTGTACACATTCTGCCCTCATCTCTGGTTGATTTACAAAGCAAACCCTGAGTTGCCCAGGCAAAGCTTAAAAAAGATGAAATGAGAATTGAGCAGCTGTCTGGTCTTTGCAGTTTGGGTTTAACCAAGTTAAATGTCTCCTAAAACAAACAGCAGCCTCCCTCCACCCCCATACTCTTGAGAAAAATAGAACAGAATCTAGAGTCTCCACAATATAATATTCCCAATATTTAGAATGCAATTCAAAATGACTTAAAGTGTGACCTATTCTTGAAAGAAAAAACAATGAAGGGAGATTGACTCCAAGGTGACCTACAGATGTTGGAATTAGTAGGCAAGGATTTTAAAAGCAGCTATTTAAAATTTTTTTATTTTAATTTTGAATTATCATACATTAATAATACAAGTGGATTTCATTGTGAGAATTCCACACACTTGTTCCATGTACCTTGGACAAGTTCACTCCCTCCATTATATTTCCATTCTTCCTCTCCCTCTCCTCCACAATTTCACAGTGTTTGGTGGGTTTCATTATGCTGTCTTTGTAGGAATATATGCAGCGTACTTCCATTCTCTCCCTTCCTCAGTATCCTTTCTAAAAGCAGCTATTTCAGTGATGCTAGGTGATGTAAAGGAAAACATGTTCACTATAAATGAAAAGATAAAAAAGTCTCAAGCAAAAACAGAAACAGAAAGAGACAAATGGAAATTCTTGGTTGAAAATACACAATATCTAAGATAAAATGTTTACAAGAAAGTCAACAGAATAAAGATGACAAAGGAATGAGTCAGTGAATTTTTAAGATTTGAAGATAAGTCAATAGTATTTTTTAAAAAAATATTAACAGATGTACACTCTCTTCCTTTTCCTTTCTTTTGTTCATGTTCTCTCTACACTAATCTAAGCAGATGGCTGGATTCCTTGCCTAAGGGGATGGAAGAGACAGTATAAAAAGTAAAAGAAGCCAGCATGGTGGTATACACCAAGTGCTGTAATTCCAGCACTTGGGAAGTGAAAGGAAGAGGATCATGGGTTTGGGGCCAGTTTTGACTACGTAGTGAGTTCAGGTGCAGCTGAGCTACATAGTGAGGACTTATCTCAAAAAAACATGTGCAAGCTCCTAGATTCAAGTGCCAGCACTATAATCTTTTTTAAAAACAGAAAGTCTCGCATGCACCTGCCTTTATTGTCCAAAAGTCTAAGTCCTTAGGAGAATTAAAAATATTCAGAGGAATTCCCAAGTTTTTAAGAATAAAGTTTGAAAACAGTGGGGCCTCTCCATACATTGAGGGGCAGGAGAGAAGAGGGCGGCTAAGCACAAACAGTGGTGCTTCTGGGAGAAAGGCCAAGGTCATGTGAAAGCCCAAGGTCATGTGCACTGTGGTTGGTCTTTTTGTTATTATTATTATTTTATTATTCATGTGTGCATACAAGGCTTGGGTCATTTCTCCCCCTGCCCCCACCCCCTTCCGTACCACCCACTCCACCCCCTCCCTCCCCCACCCCCTCAATACCCAGCAGAAACTATTTTGCCCTTATTTCTAATTTTGTTGTAGAGAGAGTATAAGCAATAATAGGAAGGAACAAGGGTTTTTGCTGGTTGAGATAAGGATAGCTATACAGGGCATTGACTCACATTAATTTCCTGTGCATGGGTGTTACCTTCTAGGTTAATTCTTTTTGATCTCACCTTTTCTCTAGTTCCTGGTCCCCTTTTCCTATTGGCCTCAGTTGCTTTTAAGGTATCTGCTTTAGTTTCTCTGCGTTAAGGGTAACAAATGCTAGCTAGTTTTTTAGGTGTCTTACCTATCCTCACCCCTTCCTTGTGTGCTAAAGCTTTTATCATGTACTCAAAGTCCAATCCCCTTGTTGTGTTTGCCCTTGATCTAATGTCCACATATGAGGGAGAACATACGCTTTTTGGTCTTTTGGGCCAGGCTAACCTCACTCAGAAGATGTTCTCCAATTCCATCCATTTACCAGCGAATGTGTGGTTGGTCTTGCTCTGTCAGTTCCATGCTTCAATTCAGAAGCAGTGTAGCTCATTTGGCTCACTCTCATTGTGCAGAGCTGGTCATGAAGCCACACTCGACTGTAAAAGGTACAGGAGGCATTATCCAATGATAAAGTAGAAAACTGAAAGTAATCGGTAAGCAGTGCTAATGACCACCACAGTAGGGTGGCCATCTTTGAGACTCAGCTCTTCCTCCATTGAAATTCCTGCAAATGCCTCCTGTTACAAACTAGATGCCTGCATACTCTCGTGATTCGTATCTTGAAGTCCTCACACCCAGTGTGATGGGTGATAGGGCTTTTGGGAAGTAATTAAGGTTAGGCAAGACTGAGGGTGCAGTCCTTATAACGGGATTAGTATCCTTATAAGAAAAGGCATGTGAGAGATTGCTCTCTCTCTGCCATGTGAGGACACAGTGAGAAGGCAGCCACCTATGAAGCAGAGGAGGTGCCATCTCACCAGAACCCAACCATGCTGATTATTGACCTTGGACTTTCTGCCTCTAGAACAATGAGTAGGTACATTTCTGTTGTTTAGGTCACTCAGTCTGTGGGATTTTTCTTATGGCAGCCCAAGCCCAATAAAACATCTCTAGGATCTCCCTGCCCCAGGCTCTCCTGATCTCTGAGCCTTCTCTGTCTAGGTAGCTCTTCCCAGCAGACTGTATTTTCAGAAATCCATTATCATGGAGAAAACTAGATGATCTCAGGGGACACAGCCTTGCCTTGTTCCCAGATTTGGGTCACTGGATCCAGGGGGCCAGAAAGCTCTTGGTCTTGCCAGAGAAAGAATTCAAGGAAGGACACAGAAGCAGGTTTACTAACTCAAAAGAAAAGTACACTCTTCAGATGGACAGAAGAAGGCTCAAGAAAGATCACTGTGCTGGAGGACACCAGACCTCAAGCCTTTATTGGATCTGTCCTTATTGAGGGGTGGGTTGGTCCTAGGAGACTGGATTAATGTATCATTAACTTCTGAAGACTGGGTTATGTGTCATCAGCTCACCCCAGATATCAGGAGCGGGAGTGCTTGGCCTTGGATGGTCAGATCTGGGTTGTGGCTTTCCATGGGTTGTGTAGGCTGCGTGTCAGCAGCACCCTGTTGTAAGTCATTCCTTTAAGTCGGTGGGCCAGCATGTGATTTTTTTTTTTTAATTAACATCCAAACCATTGTTGTCAGGGTTTCCTAACTCCCTGCCTAACTCCTATATTGACCTGAGCTGGTTGGGGTTTTGTTTCGATCTCTTCCTCTGGGTTGAGCATGCTGTGTGATCTCTCTGGTCCAGACGCAAGACAATCTGCAATTCATTACAGTGACCAGTGGTTCATTGGTTCATTCTTCTTGTATCTTTTATTTTCTTGGCATATGGAATCTTTCTTCTCTTTGGCAGCCAGGAATTTTTTCCCTTATCTTAGGACACTTTGGGAAAGCAAACCTTCTTCCCTCAGTGATGTAGAGACCTGTCTACATCCTATAAGGAAAACAGGGACAACTGGAAGTTCCAGCCCGGCTCCCGCCTCCCTCCTTCCTTCCCCATTTCAGGTCTTTTCTCCACACACACATTGTTCTCTTTGCATACATGATTTGTGACTTGCAAGTTCACAAGGCCTTCCAAGACCTTCTGCCTTGGGGATGTCCTTTTCTGTACTCCATGTGTGTCCCCTTGCCCTGATTTATTTACCAACAAGTATTTACTGAACACCTATTGAGTGCTAGGCACTGCCCTGGGTGCAGAGGGTACAGTGGAGAAGGATGGACTTAGTCTCTGCTCTCATGGGGCCTACAGTCTCCTGGGGGGAGTTAGGCATTAAAAGCAGAGAATCCTCCCAAAATAAATGCTAAGCGTGACTAAGATAGGATGCTTAAAGAGGGGAAAAAATGGCCTCAGATGACCCCAATCTGTGGCCTGAGATGGCCCAAACCCCTCCCCTGACTTCTTAAGGGTTCAGCTGCATCTCAGCGGCTCCAGCTCTGGTGTCTGCATGCTGTTCACTAACTTGCCTTGCAAGAGGCAGCATATCACACCACACTCGTCCTGGCCTCCACATCTGGGACTCTCCCTTATATTCTGCTCTGAGGAGCACATGCCCCCTCTGGTCATCTCACACACAGTTGTTCCCTTATTCCTCTGGCTGCCTTGGCACTGGCAATACTCACACTGTTTGGGGAATCAGTTTTGCACCCAGTGAACTTCTCAAGGCATCTTTGCAAGCAAATAAAGTACTTTGCCCAAAAGGGCTCCTGATGAACCAAGCACTTTCCAGCTTGTTGGCGTGTCAGCTTCTCCTGGGAGCCAGTGAGCAACTTGAAGGCTATGTGGGAATACGCGACACTGCCACTGTTGTCCCAGACCAGGTTTGCTCACAATCAGGCCCCAGGTGTAGGATTTACACGCAAGTGGCTTATCAGGAAAGTGATCCCTGGAGATCCAGACAGAAAGACTGGGATGGGGAAGCAGCCAAGCGGGCATAAGATTAAGAGGACGCTCAATCTTGGCCTGATCCTGCAGGGAGCTCTGGGGGGGTAAACATCACCTTCGGTCTGTCCACCTCACTCCCGGAGCAGCTGGGCTCTGACGTCCTGTCGCTGTGAGTCACTGGTGAAGGGCTGCCCTGGCAGGGATGTGAATTTACAATTACGAGTTCTGGGGCTGCAGTAGCCCAAAGGCTGTTATTCTGCTCCCCACCCTGACCTACCAACAAAGGTGGCAGCAGTGAGCTGGGCACAGGAGCTGAAAGGTGAATAGGAAGAAGGGTCCACTCTGGTGTATATTCCATCCTCCCAGAATGACCCATACAAGATGGATGTTCTTGGTGTTTGTTGAATGAGTCAGTGAATTCATGTCCAAGGGCAGAAACTCTCAGTGGAGGCTTCTAGCCTTCAGGACCAGGATGCAGACAGGCAGAGCTGGGGATCCCTGTGACATTAGCAGGCAGGGTCTCAGATGTTGTCATGATGGTTAGTTGTGCCTGATCTTCTAAGAATGTTCCAGTAGCAATCATTTTATTTGCATGGTGTTCTGACACTATGGGACCCTTTTACACTTGCTTTTTTTCATTTATAAGCCCATAAAAAGGAGAATTCCTACTTCAGAGATGAGAAAACTGAGGCTTGGGGAAATTAGCTCACTAAGCTTCATGTGGGGGAGGAGAGGCAGAGCTGGGACTTGAACTTGTCCCCGATGGTGGCTGACGAAACTGTTCTTTGATTATGTAAGAGAGGGAATGCAAACTGGTGTCAGTCCCAGTTCTCAGTCAGAGGTGTCCTGTGGCAGCACAATCACACGCACACACACATGCACATACACTCCCATGCACACACATGCACACACACGCACATGCATATACTCCCCCCACACACGCGCATACACACACACGCATGTGCACACACCCTCCCATGTATATCCCTATATATGGAAGCACTAACACTGGAAGATTTCACATGAAAATCTGGATTTCTGGCTTTCCTTGAAAACCAGAGCCTTTGGTCCCACTTTCCTCCTGGTTGGGATTGTGGCTATTGCCTCATTCACGGTTTTAACGTCATCCACCACTCCCTATAGCTGCACTGCCCCATAAGGCATCCAGGAGCCACATTTGCTACTGAGACACGTCCAGTCTGAACTGAGATGACTGCTGGAAACTTAACTTCCTTTGGAGTCCACATAGGCTTCTTGTGGGACCCCACATCAGGGCAGCTTCTTGCACTTCTGCTCTTCACTTGTAGACCCATGAGTCTGTGACCCTTGCTACAGGAGAAGAAATTGTGACCTGGAGTCAGGAGACCAGAGTTCAAATCCTGGCTCTGACACTCTCTGTGTGACTTTGGGAATGCTAGTTCTTCTCTCTGTTGTTTTCCTTTGGACAGTGAAGACTTCGGATTTACTTTCCAACTTTCTACAATTGAAACTCGTCTCCCACACACCTCTGCATTTCCCCCTTTGTGGTGGGGTGCTACCACTTCCAGCTTTTTCATCTGAGCTTGTCCTGCTGGGCAGCCCCTCCTCTTGTCCTGATTCTCTGCATTAGGGCTGCTTTTAAGTCTTTGGGGAGCCCTGTCTCCATCAGGGGCTCCTCCCTCATTCCACCGGGGGCTGTATCCTGGATCATTCCGCTTGGCTTGTTTATAAAATGCAAAGCTGGTCGTGTTTCCCCTTCCTTTTGGAATGAGAAAATTCCTGCAGTTTGCCCTCATTTAAATGCGAATTGTAGCTCTTAGTTTCCTCACCTCCTGCAATTATTTTCACTCACCCTGGACTCATAAACCATTGTTCCAAGTGGTGTGTCACCTATTTTAAGAACTTAATTTGTTTGTGATGTTCACATCAGCTGCGTGATTCGTTTCTTGCTTGTAATTAACTTTTAAGCTGATGCCATTCCTCTGCCAAAGACGAAACTCGAGGCAAAGTTGGTGAGATTAATCATGCTGGTTACGTCCAAGTCTTCCAGCATCTTCGTTGGACTTAGCAAGTTTGGGGGAAATGATAGATTTTTTTTCTTTTCGTTTCCATCTGTTACTCTGCTGATCTTGGAGCAGATCCATCCATTAGTGGGCTTGGGTGTTCGAGCTGGAATCTGACACTTTTGGTTTCTGTAGCAAACTTTTCCTCTGAACCCTCTCACCCTGCAACCTGAACCCATTTCTTCCTTCCTGAAAGAGCCTCTGGACATCAGGCACAGATGAATTATGGATCCGTTGTGTAAAACCTCCCTACTTTTCTTAGCACTCTTGCAGAGAGGGTTTCGGTCTCCAAGGTCTGTGGCAAAGATACAACTCAGTCGTGTCTTGGATTCAAAACCTTCATTGGTGGGTGTGGGGGACAGATTGGGTAGGGTATAGCTAACTTTGTTAATCTTGCTAATTAAGGAAACCCTGCCCATCGGTCATGGGTAAAATCCAAATTTCAGGCAACTTCCTCTCATGGCTGAGCACTTTCAGAAATTAAGTTGTCCTAGGTCAATTTAGGGCTTCTGAAATCTCAGTGTGCCTCCCTGATTCAGTAGGCCTAGCATGGGGCCTGAAAGTCTGCATTTTTTTGCGACAGGGTCTTGTTATGTAGCCCAGGTTGACCTTGAACTCAAAATCCTCACGTCTCATGCCTCAGCCACCACACCAAGCAGAGAATCTGCATTTTGGCAAATTCACAGATGACCTCAAGGCCACTGGTCTAGGGTCATACTCTGGGGGGGCCGGCACCAGACTGCCAGCTTCATGAAGTCTGAAATGATATTCTCTTGATCCTGATTGGTACAGGGGTGCTCTCAACCATTCTGAGGTTGAATGAATGACTAACTGTGCTGCACTCAGGAAATGGATCACTCTGTAGCAGATTGATTGCATTGGAGTGAGATGACTTCCTTTTTATTCTCACATTAGCCAAAAAAAAAAAAAAGTAGTAATTTTATTTTTCCCAATTTAGGAAGGGCTAAATGTCATGCACTGATTCTTCTCTTGCACATATATGGTATTTGTGTGTGTGTGTGTGCGCGCACACATATGTTTGGCTTTGGAAGAATTTATAGTAACAGACTACTCCTCACCAAGCACGTCCTAAGTATAGCCTGCCTGCCTCCATCCGAAAGGGCCCGCTTCCAGACAACCTGCAAACTGAGAAATCCTTGTTCCTGTTTTGAAAATTTTCAGAGAGCTGCCTGGTTTTCCCTCTGAAGCTCTGGCTTTTCCAATGTTCTTCCTGGTCTCGGGTCAAGCCAGTGGAGGGGCTTTAACGAAATGCTGACTTTCTAGAATTGCTTCTATCATTTTTCAGGCACCATGGACAGGCTGTTAATTTTTCATTAGGGCACAAATGTAAACACACACGCACACGCACACATGCACACACGGACACGCACACATACACACACGGACATGCGCACACACAGCAGTGTTTGGAACTGGAAGGTCAGGACTTCTGATCCATCTGATGAAGAAGCTCCAAGAGATGGAAAGGGAGAGCCCTTTATATGGGAGTCGTTTCCTAGCACAGTTGATATCACACTTTATATGGGACCCGTTTCCTAGCGCACTTGACGTTACACTTGGGGTTTCATGTTCTCTCAGGAGGCCTTCTGAACTGTTCCAGTCTCAGGCTCCACCTGAGCCTCTTTCTCCAAGACAGGTGATGTGTTCTCTTGCCCATCCTTAGTAGGCTCACTGGCTTATGGTAGATCCCTGGGGTCTCCTGACCCACTCCCATGTGGATATGAGTGAACATCACAGGAGGAGTGGCGATGCTCACAGATTTTGTTTTTTTCTTTCTCAGATTTTTTTTTTTTTGGTGGCACTGGGGTTTGAACTCAGGGCTTCATGCTTGCTAGGCAGGCACTATACCACTTGAGCCAGTCTGCCAGCCTCACAGGTTGTTATTTGCCCTCGTGGCAAGGAGGTGATGGAGACAGCCCACAAACTCAGACAGTCTGGCCCAGAGCTGGCAGTCTTAACTATAAAGCTCCACTGTTATACATGTCAAAGAATGTGCAGAGGAGCCTCCTGGGGACCTTGTTCAAGCTCAGACTGAGATTCTAGAGGCTGAAAGGAGATGCTGCTGCTGTGGCCTGTGATCACACTCTGAGCTCTGCAGAGCTGGTGGGTCTCACTCCTTTCTGCACATTGGAATCACCAGAGAAGCCTTAAAAATCTCTTCTTGGCTTTTCCCCAGAGTCTCAGATTTAACAGCAGCACCTGGACATCGTGCGTTTTAAAAGCTCCCTGGTGACTCTCGTGTGTACTTAGCAGTGCTGACGACCATGGCTCCGAGACTGTTGAGCCCTCACCTGCCCCAGGATCCCTGGGACTCCTGGCCATCTTCAGACTGGTCCACTGCCTGGGCTGGGAAAGATCAGATGATGGCAGACTTGGGTTCTCCACCCTGTCCTCTGTCCTGTCTTGTGCTGGCTGGTTGGGCTGCGGTGCTCTGGTACTTACAGTGGGCATCACACAGGTGCAGGGCTATATCTGGCAATGTGCCATGGGAGGAGGAGCAGTGGTCTCCCCTGGGGTGGGGCGGGAAGACACTTGCAAGTTGCTTTCTGCTGAAACACTCAGCTGACAAACTGAAAATAACTTCTGCATTGCTGAGGAGGCCACCTGGGCTTCCCCTCCTGCCACAAAGGGGGAAGGGAGGCCCTGAAACCCCCAGAGGGAGTGAAAGCCACCAGGTCAGGTGTGTCAGCAAGTCCTGGTGCCTGTGGTGTAGCTGTGTAAGGAAAGGGGTGTTGGCCTGAACTGGCACCTCTCAGTTCCATGCTTCATCTGCGGTGATGAAATCACCTAGACCAGCTTCTTTTCCAGTGACATAGGACTTTACCAGGGATGCCTCAGGGCACAGTGTATGTCTCTGGTTGCTGCTGTAACAAATTACTGTAAACACAGCATTACCTTTCAGTTCTGGAAGTTGGAAGTTGGACACAGGTCTTAGTGGGCTGAAACCAACCTGTTGCTAAGGTACTGCTCTTTTCCAGAGGGTGTGTGGGGGGAGTGGGGGATGGGAGGAAGCGGTTTTCTTGTCCTTTCTAGATCCTAGAGGTCACCTGCACTCTGGTTTTGGCTCCTCCTCCATCTTCCATCCTGGCCATATAAGGCTGAGTTCTCACAGCACACCATTCTGACCACATCTGCCTCCTTCCACTTTTGAAGACCTCTTCTGATTAGATCAGACCAGATGCTCAAAGTAATCTCCCTATTTTAGAGGTTAGCTGATTAAGATTGACTTTATTTGAAACCTTCATTCCCCTTTGCTAGGTTCTGGGATCAAGACAAGACATCTTTGGGGGCCGTGACTCTGCCCAACCCAGGGGCTTAGGGCTCAGTCATCTGTCCCAGTTCCATATTTGGGCCACAGCATTCCTGTGAAGTACGTTTTGATGTAAAGTTTCCTTCTGGGAAAGTATTCCGAGGGGCACAAAAGTGTTTTTGCCTACAGTCTAGTCCCTCATTACTTGAAAAAAACATCCCTAGGCTAGCAATACTGTCATCACCTGGCAACTTGTAAGGAATGCAAAGTCTCAGCCCCCCCAGGGCCCCCTGAAGCAGCATCTAACTTGAGCATCCACTGGAGATGGAGGAGGACAGAGGTGACCCTGCCTCCTGGCTGCCCATGAAAACCACCTAGAGAGCTTTGGACTCATTGGATCCCCAGGTCCCACTGATGTCACTGGCCTGGGCTGTGGGCTGGGTGTAGGGATTGTTCAAATCATCCAGGTGATTTTTTTGGGGGGTATTACTGGGGTTTGAATTCAGGGCTTTGCAGGTGCTCTACCACTTGAGCCACTCCGCCAGCCCTCCCTCCGGGTGATTTTAACAGGCAGCAAAGTTTGCGAACAACTGCCCCCCCCCTCCCCGCCCGCCTCCCCCCCCCCCCGCCCCCCGCACTGTGTGCAGAAGAGAACTTTCGTCAGAGCCACACAGAAGGTTACTGGCAAAAAACAAGTGGTAACAACAATAATGACCATCTGGGTGCAGTGAAGAGGGGGAGGGAGAGGTGTTCTTTTCTTTCTTCTTTTGTTAGTCAGCTTCCTGGTACTATAACAAATACCTGGGACCATCAACTTATAAAGAAAGAAGACTTATTTTGGGTCACAGTTTTGGAGGCTTCAGTCCAGGCATTTTTGCTCTAGGCTGGTGGGGAGACAGCACATCATGGTTGCAGCTCATGGCCTCCAAGGTCACCTCATGGTCAGGAAGAAGAGGTCCCATTCAAGGGCGTGCCCCAGTGACAAGAAAGCCTTCCATTAGATGCCACCTCCAAAGGTCCCACCACCTCCCAATAGGTGGGGAACAAGCCTTCAAAGCACAAGCCTTGGTAGTCACTGCAGATCCCACTTTTACACTCCTGTATTTACCTTCTTTAAAGTTGGAAAAAACTCATTTTCTTTTGGCAGCACTGGGGTTTGAACTCAGGGCCTCACACTTGCTAGGCAGGTGCTCTACCACTTCAGCCACTCCACCAGCCCTGTTTTGTGTTGGGTATTTTCGAGATAAGGTGTCCCAAATTATTTGCCTGTGGCTGGCTTTGAACTGTGATCCTCTTGATCTCTGCCTCCTGAGTAGCTAGGATTACAGGTGTGAGCCACTGATACCTGGCCCATTTTGTTTTTTAAGTCAGGGTCTTACTATGTAGCCCAGGCTGACCTTGAACTCTAGATCCTCCTGCTCCTGCCTCTACTTCCTGCATGCTGTGATTACAGATGTGCACCAACACACCAGACTTTGAATTCTTCTTAATGTTGAATAAGTTGTAATTTTAGTATGTAAAAATACTGCAGAATAGTTGTAATGTCGAGTATGTTGTAATTTTAATATCTATAAAATACTGAAGGGTAGCTAAAAAGAAAATAAAGAAGACTCTAATAATAGTGACCAGGTTTGAGTCCTCATCTGTGTCCCAGGAACTGTCAGCACATTTTTTCATGCAGCCAGATAGGAAGGAACTGCCCCTGCTTGCATGCCTTGGGGATGACCTCGGGGCTCTGTGGGGCTGGTCCTGGGACCTTGCTGACTGGTGAATGACCATAATTGGCTTGGTTTCCATGATGAAGCAGGAGGTGTGGGTGCATGGCAGCCCCAAAGATTTTGTTCCAATTTCTCATTTCTACTAAGTTACCTACTGTGTTTTGCAGTTCTGGGGGTGGAACCCAGGGCTTCGTGTGCACTGGGCAAGTGCTCTACACTGAGCGATAGCCCTGGCTGTGTTGCCTATTGATGTGGGCTGCTCAACTTGGACCAGAAGCACAGACTCAGAAACAGGGCGATGGGTCTCCCCTGTCCATCTCCTCTCTTTACTTCTGGTCTGGGCGGAGACAATTCACCTGCCTTTGCCTATTTAAATTTGGCGTCTATGTAGTCTTTTGGCACAACCATGCATTGTAAGAGAAATGATTAGAAAATTAATAATATGCATTTTTCCAGGTCAAAGTCAATGGGGAATGCTTACCTCTTTATTGAGTTAGTTGTTCTGAGGATGACCACAATGATAAGAAATAGCTAGCTTTTGTGAGCCTTTATTCCTTACCAAGTTCTCTTCATTACCTTCATTTAAATCTCACAAGTTCCTGAGGCTTAGTTTCATTTTACAGATGAGACAACTGAGGCACAGAGGTAAAATGGGCTGATGCTGCACGTGCTTTCGTGGGTTTCTTCTTGCTCTCTCTTTCTCTCTTTTCCTGACAGTTGTCTGGTCACCTGCAAAGCCTTATCGGGTGAGGGTCCTGACTACTGGAGACATGGTCCTGTCAGTTCACCTCAGTTTCCCCTGCTAGGCTCTGCCTTTCTTTCTGAGGTGTGGGGAAGATCTGTAAATAGTTCCCGTGAGGTGCTGGAAGCATTGGGTGGAGAAACTCACTATAAATACTCGGCATTTATAATTAGCCTTCCTGGCAGCACAGTTCTGCCTGTGGAGGAGGCAAACACCTGCAAGGGCAGAAAGTCACAATGCCGGGCTCCTGGGGGCTCTCGGGAGCTTGCTTCTTGGTACCACCCAAGCCAGAGCTGTCCCATGGGGATGAAGCCCCTAGACAAGAGCACAGTGGGGGCTCAGGAGGGCTCCCAGCTGATCACTCCCTGTCACTGAGACCTCCTGCAAATGAGTGTGCTATGCTCAGTCTCCACGACAGCAGGACATTTGGTGACCATAAGGCTAATGGGAATCACGAGGCCACTCAAGCCTCTTGCAGGCTGACCCTATGTGACACTGATCAGTCCAATGCAGCTGGCTTGGGATTTCCAGGAGACAACATTTCATCTGCAGATGTAACTTTCACAGCCCTTCCAACGAAGTCCATCCATGAAAGGAATGCCTGGTAAGAACACACCCAAACTGAATGCAGGTGTAAGGAAGGGGAAGCAGTGCTCAAGCTTCCAGAATGGTCTCCAGATGGAGACCCTCAGATCATTTGGTCCTCGGTCCCCAACTGGGTCTGGTCCATGCTACTTGCCTGCATCCCCCTCCCTCCAGGCCCCTCCATCTTGTACGGCACTGACAGAATAAACTGCTTGAGCATCACACAATGTCTTTGGCTTGGATTGAAAGGAGGTGGAGAAGTCACCCTGGGGAATCAGGTCGAGGACCACTTGACACCCCTGAATGGGACAGGGCACCTCATCCTATCCTGAAGAATCAATGTGCACAAAGATCCCGTGTTGGTGCACAGGTTCTTCCTGTCCCTTCCATGTGCACAGCTGGGCAGATGTCATCTGGCCTGCAAATCACATGGACCTGTCCTTAAAGAATGTTCAAGGCAACCCACCGACCTCAGAGTCCCCCCCCAACCCCCCCACCGCACGCTCCCTGCATCTGACCAGGATGCTTCTCTTGGCTGAGGCTCAATTCTCCATCATGGCTGCTCACGGCAAGAGTCTGTCTGGCATCTTTCTGCTTTTTTGCCCTGGGTCCTCAGATACTTCTAGATCCTGTTCAGCCTGTGCAAAAGTGAAGCCCAGAAGAGTTAACAGTCCATCAACCATCAGGAAAGGGAGCACTAGATGAGTGAAGCTTCCTCCTTTGGGTGGAAAATTCTGGGAGGCTTTTGCACACTTCTCAGGCAATCCTGGAAGCATCAAGCTTTTGTTGTTGCCAGTGGTGACCCTGACAGTGAACGAATATGTGGCTTTCCCTCCAACACCTTTCCACTCTTTTTTCCTATCCCTCCTTTGACCTCCCAAACCAACTACTGGCACCAAATCCTAGTCTCAGGCTCTGATGTTGCAGAAACCAGTATATTACTGGAGAAACCAGACCATCGTTCCTGGAGTAAAATGCAAATTCCCCGCCACAGCCGCAGGGCAGCACTCAATGCTCCTCCAGGGCTCAGTTTTGTCTGCTATCACTTTTTTTTTTTTTTTGAGATGTGGTCTCACTATATAGCTCAGGCTGACCTCGAACTCACCGTCCTCCTACCTCAGCTTCTTAATTGCTGGGATTACAGGCCTGCACCACTATGCCCAGGTATTGGCTGTTTCTTCTAGCTTGCCAGGCATTCCTTCCTCAGGGCTTTTACACAGGCTGTTCCCTCCAACTGATGTCCTTCCCCTTGCTCTACCTCTCTATCAGTCCTACATAGAATCTCACTCCCCTCCCAGTCTCTGATCTTTTCCATATTGCAATGTAATTCTCCCTTGAAATTTGCATCTTTTCTCTACTATGGATTTAGAGTTGAGTATTTATTTAAATCTTTACTTATTAACTATCTGCCTCCCACTGGACTGTCAACCCCAGGTGAACAGGGATGGCCCCTGTCTACTTCTGTGAGCTCTAGAACACCTGGCCAGCTTCTCACACATGGGACGTAAATATTTACCCAATGAAGGTGAGACTCAGGTTGCTGGGTTTTCCCTGCATCCCAGTTTCTGTACTCTGCCAGGCTATGGGACGTTGGCAGAGGGTTTGCATGGGTTGCGGAAGGGCTCAGAAGCCAGGCCGGCAAGGACAGCCATTCCCCATCCTGACCTTCCACCCGCCCACTCTGCCAGGTCAGTGGTGACTGAATGAGACACTGCAGTCTGAGCTCGGGGCTCCAAGAGGACGCACCAGATTACTTCCTGTTGGTGGGGAGAGATCTGGCACACCTGGTGCCCAAGCTGTGATTCTAGGGCTCCAGGTCGTCACCTGGGCTGTGATTCCATTGTTAGCTTTTGTAAGGGCCAACTTGCAGCTGGTCTGTGTAGTTATGCCCTTGTCTCCAGAAATGCTGGAACCATGGGGCTTGGCCAAGAACAAATGGTATGTAATAATCAGTGATTTAGGTAGTGCTGTCTGAAGTCCAAAACTGCCTGGAGATGACTTGTACCAACCCACTACATGGTTTATTGGAGAAACATAGACAGATCGTGTGCACCTGGTTGCAGCGATGGTGCCTGGCTACTCAGCCTGGGTTTGGCTGGTGACCAGAGGGAGATAAGATGAGCAAACATCATGTGGAACTTGTGCCATGGCGTCCTGCAGGACTGGATCCCCTTTGAGCATCTCCGTGGTTTGTGACTGGAGACCAAGCTTGTCCCTGGAGAAGCAGCGCCAGCAATGGTGGAGATCTTTCTGGAGTTGCTCCACGTTTTCTTGGTTATCCTTCTGCGTCCTCTGCCTGCAAGGAAGCTCTTGACCTTCCTTGTACGTCCTCTCCATGGCCTCAACCAGGACAATTGCTGTAGCCTTTCGGGATGAGGGGCTTGGGCTCCTGGCAGCTTCCTCTTTGGATGTCACCATGGTGATGTCCTCCCAGGGGTTTCAAGGTTCTAGTACCTCCTTCTTTAGGAAGATGGGGAGGAGCCCAGAGATTCAGCCTGCAGCTCATGGAGGAGAAGCAGAGCTGGACAGATCCAACCTGAGGGGGCAAATTAGACTTTGAAAATGAATGTGCCTGGGAGCTCATTCCCAGAGACAATAATGCCCAACATATTTTTTTATTTTTATTTTTCATGGTACTGGGGACTGAACCCAGGGTTGCTTGCCTGCTAGGCAAGTGCTCTACCACTTGAGTTACACCTCCAGTCCTTTTTGGTTTGCTTTTTAAAAAAATTGCACAAGATTTGATGCATTTTGTTTTTGAGATAGGATTTTACCAACTTTTCCTAGGCTGGCCTCAACTCACCATCCTTCTGCCTTCACCTCCTGAGTGGCTGGGATTATAGACATGAACCACCACACATGGCTACCCAACATCTTAATACATTACTTTTTAGTCTTTTTTCTTGACATATTTAAACATAATTGAGGTATATTGAATAAACATTTTTATATTTGACTCTTTATTTCACCTTACATGATAAGCGGTAGTTGTCTTAAAGAAGACTAAATTTTCTCATTTGTAAAATGGCAATGCCAATGGTGGTAATGATAGTAATACCAATGACTGTACCTGTAGTATAGGGTGATTGTGGGGATTAAATGAGATAAAAGTCACGTGAAAGCTTTTAGCTCAGTGTGTGATATATTCTAGGTGTTAAGCAAAATTATTTCCATAATAAAAGCCTTTAAAATCATAAATGGCTGCAGAGTAGTTTGTTGAGTGAATGTGTCATTATTCATGAAATTATAGGTTATTTTTTGTTTTTTTAGCAGTACTGGGGCTTGAGCTCAGGGCTTCACGCATGCTAAGCAGGTGCTCTACCATTTGATCCATGCTGCCAGCCCTTTCTCTCTGGTTATTTTAGAGATAGGGTCTTCATTTTTGCTCAGTCTGCCTGGACCACTATCCTATTTTATGCTTCCCAGTGCAGCTGGCATGTCAGGCGCACACCCTCACATCCAGTTTTTTCCCATTGAGATGGAGTCTTGAAAACTTTTTTGCTCAGGCTGGTCTGGAACCGAGATCCTCCTGGTCTCAGCCTTCCATGTAGCTTGGGATGATAAGTGTGAGCCACTGGTGCCTGGCTTTTTTTTTTTTTTTCTGTACTAGAGTTTGAACTCAGGGCTTTGTGTTAGATAGGCAGGCACTCTACCAGTTAAGCCACACCTCTAACACCTCTAGCAGGTAATGCTTAAGGACCTAGGTATCTTAACTCTCAATGTGGTGTTTTCTCTACAGTCCTATGTTACCTTCTAAAAATGCAAATGGTGATGCAGAAGTCCCTAGAGCCCGTGTGGAGCCCACCACAACAATAATAGGTGGGCCCTGAGCTGCCAGCCCCTTGGTGACAAAAGACTGTCCAAGTCTGAGTACCTCAGAGCTGCATGGGGTGCGAGCTCACAGGTGCACTGTAAAATCCAGTGGGCTGTCCACTGCACAGGTGTTGGTACCGGTTTTTGGAAGAGCTGGAGAGGCAGGATCAAGGTGTTCTGGGGGAGGGGAGGTCAATGAAGACCTGGACCAGGTACTGAGTGGGGATCGCTAGCTTTATGTCATAGTTGCAAATGCAACAGGCAGAGTGACTCTCAGAAGGACAAAAGTCTAATAAAATAGACTTTCTTAGCCAGGTGTGGTGGTATAATCCAGGAGGCTGAGGTAGGAGACTCTCCAGTTCAAGGCCAGCCTGTGCTACGGGGTGACACCTGGTCTCAAAAAAAAGATGTTTTTTTGAGCTGTGGGCAACTGGGCCTTACTGCCTCTGGGGACCCTGAGGTGCCACCAGAAGAACCTTTGGCAGTGTCCCTCTGGGGAAGGGAGCCTGACACTTGCCCACCAAGAGCTGAAGTTTGCCTGGGACATAACTGTGAATGCAGGTCCCCTGAGCATGGAGACTGGACAGAATGGCATTGTGTAGTTCTAGAAAAAGTCCCCAAGGAGAAAGGGGGAGGGATGTAGGAGCCTGAGGAGGAATGGTGTCAGGTGTGTAGGGACCAGGCACATACCTGCAACCAAAGTGGGGAAGTGGGGGGAAGCAAGAGTGGGTGAGGATTTGTTTCTGGAGCTAGGACAACTCAGGCCACAGAAACCTTATCCTGCCATGTCGTCTTCCCCTGCAGAAGTCTCCCCTCTGGCTTTCTTGAATCTGGCTTGCTACATTTTCTTCCTGCCTCCCTCTGTGTGAGCCTAAAAGGAGAAGCTGCCCACGATCAAAGGGAAATGCTAGGAAAGCTATAGATTCCTGGCAGGAAGCCGCCAGGCAATGCTCTCAGAGGACCCCTCTCTTTCCCTGAGTCCCTCTCTTGCCCTCAGTTGCCACCTGTCTCCTCCCTCGCACACACTGGGAGCCCTGATCAGTAACTCCATCAGGTGGTACAGTGCCAGTGCCATTCAAGCACAACTGTAGCTGGCATGGAGTGTTTGCTAGAAACCAGGGCCTGAGCTGGGAGCTTGCCTCTCCGTCCATTTAATTCTAACAACTGCCCATTGTGCTAAGGTTGTCTTGTCACTGCCATTCTGTAGATGGGGAAACTGATGCCAGGGGCATGCCATTTTCTACCATGGGGTAGAACTGAGCTGCAAGCCCTGGTTGCCTTGCCTGCTTCCCCGCCACTCTTTTTCTTTTTGGTGGGCCTGGAGTTTGAACTCAGGACCTTATGCTTGCTAAGCAGGTGCTCTACCACTTGAGGCACTTTGCCAACCCTTTTTCATGTTGGGTATTTTTTTTTCCTTTTTCTTTTATTATTCATATGTGCATACAAGGCTTGGGTCATTTCTCCCCCCTGCCCCCACCCCTTCCCTTACCACCCACTCCACCCCCTCCCTCTCCCCCCCCAATACCCAGCAGAAACTATTTTGCCCTTATTTCTAATTTTGTTGTAGAGAGAGTATAAGCAATAACAGGAAGGGACAAGGGGTTTTGCTGGTTGAGATAAGGATAGCTATACAGGGCATTGACTCACATTGATTTCCTGTGCGTGTGTGTTACCTTCTAGGTTAATTCTTTTTGATCTCATCTTTTCTCTAGTACCTGTTCCCCTTTTCCTATTGGCCTCAGTTGCTTTAAGGTATCTGCTTTAGTTTCTCTGTGTTAAGGGCAACAAATGCTAGCCAGTTTTTAGGTGTCTTACCTATCCTCACCCCTCCCTTGTGTGCTCTTGCTTTTATCATGTGCTCAAAGTCCAATCCCCTTGTTGTGTTTGCCCTTGATCTAATGTCCACATATGAGGGAGAACATATGATTTTTGGTCTTTTGGGCCAGGCTAACCTCACTCAGAATGATGTTCTCCAATTCCATCCATTTACCAGCGAATGATAACATTTCGTTCTTCTTCATGGCTGCATAAAATTCCATTGTGTATAGATACCACATTTTCTTAATCCATTCGTCAGTGCTGGGGCATCTTGGCTGTTTCCATAACTTGGCTATTGTGAATAGTGCCACAATAAACATGGATGTGCAGGTGTCTCTGGAGTAACAGTCTTTTGGGTATATCCCCAAGAGTGGTATTGCTGGATCAAATGGTAGATCGATGTCTAGCTTTTTAAGTAGCCTCCAAATTTTTTTCCAGAGTGGTTGTACTAGTCTACATTCCCACCACATGTTGGGTATTTTTGAGCTAGGGTCTTGAGCTGTTTGCACAGGCTGACCTCAAATCACCTTCCTCCTGATCTCTGCCTCCCAAATAGCTGGCACCACAGGCATGTACCACCTTGGCTTGTTTTTGATAAAGGATGTTGTGTGTTTTTGCCCAGGCTGGACTCCTATCTCTTCCTCCCAAGTAGCTGGGACTACAATAAATGACTTATTGATATTAAAATACTTGACTAAATCAGGCATGGTGCCAGATGTGACAGCCTCCCTGTCTGTGCCTGGGAGCACAGGGATGAAGGGAGTAGTGTTGCAGATAACTCTAACAGCTCTGGGTGGTGGCAGTGCTGCTGGGGAGCAGAGGCAACTCTGCACCATAGTTTGAGGCTGGAACCCAGGGGGAGTAGGCTGGGGGTGGATCCAGGGTGAAGCCAATGTGTTTCCTTTATAAGAAATGTGCCAATTACAGAACATTTGGCTCCAAGGGCTTCTGAGATAATGTAACTCCTCTGTCACCTCTGCCATGGGCAAACAGAGGCCCAGAGAGATGACAAAGAGCCTAAGACCCCACTGCTTTTCAGGGGCACAGCTGGAACAGACCCAATGCACATCGGGACTCTACAGGGCCTTGCACCAGGTGGCCCCACCTCCTGATGGACTTGGGGGCTGTGTGTGTGTGTGTGTGGGGAATTCCTGGTGACCCCTAGCTTCTTTCCTCCCCCACTCCACGGCTGCAGCCTGCTCCCCTCATTCTTCCTGCTCTCTGACTAAGAGAATCCTGGAGCCCCCCCTTTCTGCCCACCCCCAGCCGCCCCCACTCCTCGGGAGCCCCCAGGGCCTGTGAGCAATGGCTCCACAGAGAAGAAGGGCCGTGGGCGGGGCAAGTGGGATAATTATAATCTTGGAAGGTTTGACTCTCGGCTGAGAGGCAGGGAGGCAGTTCTTCCTGCCTGCTTTGGATGTTGAGTGAGTCAGAAACTATTTCCCACAGCACCGCCTCCTGAGGGCCTCACCTTGGTCCTCTCCCTGGAGCCAGGTCAGTTATTCACACATGCATTCACAGTCTTTTTTGATAATGCTGGCTGTGTCCTTACTTGCAATGAATGTACTCATGTTTACATGCCAAGAATGCGTGGAGGCTGGGGCCACCGATGGGGAGGGGGAGCAGAGATAATACAGCATGGAGTGGTTAATGGAGCCATTTGTCAGCCAAGCTCTACCATTTGACAGCAGCCCAGTCTTCCATGTGTTGTGTGAGCTTGCTGTGCCTTACTTTTCTCATCCGAGAAGTGGGTATTGTAACTCTCCCTCTTGTAAGGCAAAGGAGAGAAGACATATAAACCACTAGACTGAACTCACAGGAGGCATGATAAGGTGCACAATGTTTGCTGTTGTTGCTGGTATAACACTTTAAAATTACTACTTTTTTTTGATGGTCCTGGGGTTTGAACTCAAGGCCTTGAGCTGGCTAGGCAGGAGCTCTACCACTCGAGCCACACTTCCAGTCCTGCAAATTCTTTCTTAAAGAGGTGCACGTTGGACAGTTGGTGCTCTGGGCAAACTCGTCATCTTGTCTGGGGGTGACAAAGGAGTTTCATTCCACATCCAGTCCTGGCTGAGTGCACAGAAGCAGCTGCTTGGAGTATTGGATCAAGAAGGATTCTGAGGACCAGTCTTTTCCCATGCAAAAGGAGCAATGGCTGATTAGCATTGGGTTTTAGAGAAAGGAGACATGGCAGTTATGCCTGGTGCCAGTGGTCCGTGTTGCTGAGTTACTCCTGGGGAGCAGGGGACACAGGGCAGAGGTGGGAAGGATGTGAGCAAAGAATCAGGGATTTGAGGAAAATGCTGGAGCGGTCTGGGCCACCCTTGTGGGTATGTCTGAGCACCCATGAGGACATGGCCACCCTTGTGGGCATTTCTTGGATATTTCTAAGCACCCACAAGGATGTGGGTGTCCCTGCTGCGCAGTGGCAAGGGCTTCTGGGTAGAAGATGCAAGTTCGAATCCCAGTTCTGGCAACACAGGCTCTGAGGACTTGGACAAGCATTGCATCTGCCCTAGGTCTCACCTTCCCCATCTGTGCCCTCCCACCGCCCTGGATTCAGCTGAGGATTATGTGAGATTGACTTTCAGTGAGAACAACAGAGCGAACAGGCGGCCGACATCACAGGGGAAATCATTGTAACCTGTGTGTAGTCGGCTGTTCGGGTTCCACGTCTGTGAACTCAACCAGCGTTGGATTGAAAATGCTCAGAAAAAAATTGTAGGGACACAAACATGTGTAGACTTTTTCTTGTTACTGTTCCATAAACAGTACAGTGTAACAACGATTTACATACACTTACATTGTATTGGGAATTATAAATAATCTACAGGTGATATAAAGTATGCATGAGGCCCTGCATAGGTTACATGTCATTTTGTTTAAGGGACTTTAGATCTGCAGATTTGCCTATTCATGGAGAGGGGAACCCTCGAGTCAGCCTCCCAGGAATGCCAAGGGATGACTGCACTCGATAAAGGGTTATTATCCAAACATATTAAAGACTACCATGACTCAAAAACAGCAAAACCCAAAATAATCTGATTTAAAGATGGACAAGGTGCCCAATAGATGTTTCTCCAAAGAAAACTGGCCAATGGCACAGGAAAGGAGGTTCAACATCAGGACCAGAATGTCACCTCACACCTGTTAGGGGGGCATGCATCTAAAACCCCAGAAAATAGCAAGTTAAAATGGAGGGGCTGTGTCTTGCTGGTGAAAGTGTTATGGAAAACAGTGTGGAGATTCCTTACAAAGTTAAGGAATCATTGTTATCAAGTAAGGAGTCATTGAAGAAAAAAATAAAAGTTAAAAATAGAACTACTGTGATCCAGCAGTCAGTCCCACTTCTGTGTAAATATTCAAATGAACCAAAATCAGATTTCAAAGAAATATTTTCACACTCATCTTAATCGCAGCATTATTCACAATAGCCAAAAGGCCATAGCAGAAAATGGATAAAGAAAATGTGGTTTATACATAAAATGGAATATTATTCAGCCTTTAAAAAGAAAGACATGCCATGATGCTATGACACACGTAAACCTTGAAGTCATTATGCTGAGTGAAATGAGGCAGGTGCTAAATGAAAAATGCTATACGATTCCATGTTTATGAGATACCTAAAATAGTCAAGTTCATAGAAGCAGAAAATAGAGTGAGCTGGGTGTGGTAGTACATGCCTGTAATCCCCAAACTCAAGAAAGAGGCTGAGGCAGGAAGATCCGGAGTTTGAGGACAGCCTGCCCTATGTAATGAGATGGACAACTCTCAGAGAGTAGGCAGGGGCTGAGGAAGAGGGAGAAGAGTGGAGCTGTCTGAGGAATGTAGTTGCAGTTTTCCAAGGTGAGAATGTGCTAGTTAGGATGCATACGAACTATCTGATGGTGGGCTTACAGCGAGCTCTTACGTTCATTACCACATAAACCTTAAGGTCCGTGTTTTACCACGTGTTGCTCAGACTTCTCATTGCTAGGACAAATTCTTGAGAAACTATTTAAGGAAGTATTTCTTGTGCTCATGGTTTCAGTCTATCATGAAAGCTTAGTGGAGCAGAGAAACTCACATCATTGTGGCCAGAAAGGAGAGAGAGAGAGAGAGAGAGAGAGAGAGAGAGAGAGAGAGAGAGAGAGAGAGAGAGGGAGAGAGAGGGAGAGAGGGAGAGAGAAAGAGGGAGGGAGGGGAAGAGAGAGTGCCGAATGTCTGACCTGTCCCCCTTTTATTCCATCTGGGCTCCCAGCCTATGGGGTGGTGTCACCACACTCAGGATAGCTCTTCCCCCCTTAGTAAATCCTTTTTCTGGAAACGCCTCCCAGACACATGAGGACGTGTGCTTTACTAATCTCCTGGGTGCTTCTCAATCCAATCAAGTTGACAATCAAGATTAACCATCACAGACCAGAATTAAAAAATTAAAATGGGATCTGCCAGAAAGCAAGCACTCCAAACCTGGTGGCTGGCCATGAGTACTTAGCTTGCCTTAAAGACCGAGGGGGTGGTGAGGAGCTTTCTTTGTGCTGTGATCCATTACCATCAAATAGTTTTACTCTGTATGAAAGCTGAAGACAATGAAGGATTAGTTGGAACAAATTGTTAAAAACTAAAAAACCCAGGATTACATGGAAAGAGCTTAGCACTTCAAATAATCGAATCGCTCAAATGAATGTGGTAGGTGCTACACCGTGTAAAATATGGCTTTGTTTTTATGAAAAAGTATTAATTCATATGAGACCGGAAACAGATTTGGATACCCTGGATTGACAATCATTGTCCCCCAGTCACCAGTTCTGATGTAGCTGACTATTAACAAAAGTCAGCTTGGACTTATTAAACAGAAGAAGAGTGTTAACGGGCACCGGTGACCGCCACCATGTCCTCAGTGAACGCCTCACCTTCCTGGTGAGTTTCTTGAACTTGGAGAAGACCACTTTCACCGCCAGTGAACCCAGGGGCTTCAGCCTGCCCAGCGCTGTGTGCACCAGGGAGTCACCACGAGTCCTGAATGTGGTTACTCTGCGCTGTGGACCTGACAGGAGGTGCAAGAGTGATGGTCTTTGTGACGTACTGACAACCTGACCAGAGTAATGTCCAGATAAGTCCTTTCTTCAACTCTGAGTCGGGTCTTTCAACCCTGGGAGTCCTCATTGGGGCTGCTCCTCAGTTCACCGTGGTCCCTGCTACGTAGTCAGCAGGACCTTCTGGTGGCATTTCTGGGCTTCCAATGACAGTGACGGGGGAAACATGGCTTCAGCCCCAGCTAACCCTTCCTCTCAGTGGCACCTGGCATAGGCTGTCAGTCTTGAGACCCAAACGGTCTCAAGGTCATCAGACCTTTGTGTCTTTGTGTGAAAAGGTTCCAAGGGAAGGGGTCTGTGTGGGGGGAGTCCCATTAAGGATTGGGATGGATTTAGAAGATTCCATGGACGGGGAGGTTCTGAGAGGAAAACCATAAAGGACAGCTAGGGTTTTCACAGGCAGGGACAGGGTGGAGAAGAGAAGAGACCAAGGCCACTCTGTGACCAAGGTGGATCAAGACAAAACAAGACTGTTTCCAATCATGTCAGGACACAGACCAAACATGAGCAGTGTCCAGACCACCAGAGTGACCAAACCCCTCCACCTCGGCTAGTGAAGCCATGGCTGCTTCACCTATTATAGTTTGGCCTTCTTCCCTCCCTCTGTCCCTTCCTCTGTCCCTCCCTCCCACCCTCCGTCCCTACCTCCCTCCCTCCATCTCTCCCTCCCTCCCTCCCTTTCTTCCTGCCAGTCTCATGGCATATAGGAGAAAAGGTAATGAATAATATGTTGCCTCTTGTAAGTGGCTGCGAAGTGCCACGTGTCACTTCCACCTGCATAGGAGTGTCAAAACAAAGTCACATGGCCATTGCTGAGTTCAAGACAGTGGAGAAATAAAACCTTTCAGGAGTGACTCTACATATTTGGCAAACAGTGTTAAAATCAAACATGGAAACTTTATAAAATTCATTTTATCAGCAACAACCCCAATAGTAGGGAAATACCAGTCTCTTTTTTTGGGTGGAATGGGTTTGAACTCAGGGCTTGCACTTGCAAAGCAGGCACTCTACCACTTGAGCCACACCTCCAATCCACTTTTTTCTGGATATTTTGGAGCTGAGGGTTTTGGGAACTATTTGCCCAGATTGGCCTTGAACTGAGATCCTCTCCATCTCAGACTCTCACTGGTGCCCAACCATTCTAAGGTCTTTACAGAAATGAATTCTGTGTTATCCTGTGCTAAAGGGAATAACTGAACAGTAAAGTCCCAGACCATGTTGGCACAGCTGTGATGGGGCAGAGTGAGCACCAGGAAGGAGATAAGGTATCAAATTCCAGGATCCAGCTGCTCCTCCCCCCTCCAACTGCTCCTTGGTGACTTTCTCCTTTGTACTGGGGCCCAGGGGACACCAACCTCCCCATAGCTCTTACTCAGCAGCTCAGCTGAAAGTCCTCTGTCTAGGCTCTGAGAACACCATAAAAATGTCAATTAAGTTGATTTAAAAATGCTCCCAGTCTCATTAACAACAAACGATTAGTGTTGGTACAGCCAGACAGGGCTAAGAATAAATAATATGAATATTAAAAGGTTTCTAGTGTCATTAATTGTCAATAATATATTACCCCTACCCCCACACTTCCTCTGAATGCCAGGGTTGCCTTTGTCCTGGGCAGGAAGAGTCATTACTAGAAGCCCCAAATTTGTCTTTGTCATTTGCTGTATGGAAGAAATACAGACCCTGCAGAGTTGAGCCCCAGGACGCTGACTCTTGCGACCTCTGACCTGCCTGTGTCAAATCACTAGCTGTCCTGCAGCAGTGAGACCTACAGCACGGCTGGCGCTCAGCTCAGCATCTAACCCAGAGCAGGGGCTCTGTTAATGATTGTGAATGAATACATGAACGAAAACAAAGGTATGAGCTTCTATTTGTAACCCACAACCTGAGTTTGGGTCCGGGTTCTGAAGGCCCCTATCTGCGTGACCCTGAAGAGTCAGTATCTTCTTCTAGAGATGATTTAGAGTTAATTGACAGTAACTACTTCACAGGTTGCAAAGATTCAGGGAGGATCCATGTCAGAGCCCCAGGCGTGGAGTAGGTGCTCAAGAAATAATAGCTGTCACCGCCTCCTTTTTTCATCATCATCTTCGTTGTGATTGCAATTCTGTGAGGGAGGAAATTATGGATGCTGCATTTTATCTTCTCAAAGGGATATTCTGAAGCCACTGAAAATATTGTTTGCAAAGACTTTAATAACCAGAAAAAAATCCTTCTAAGTTTTTTAAAAAGACAGACTGCAGAATTTCATATGCTTTTTATTACAGTGGTACCAAAACCAGCGAAAATCAGAAGGAAACATGGCAACACGTGATTTGTGGCATTTTTTTCTAGGTGGTAGAATTATGTTATTGTAAGGGGAGCAATGACAGAGGTGGCTCCATTGGGATGAGAGCCACCTCTCATCCCAATGATTGGGATGAGCAAGCAGGGAAAGGGGCAGGGGAAACAACAGGCTTCTCACAGAAAGAACAAACCTCTCACCAAAATAACAAAATGCAGCCACGCGATGTGGGCCCCAAGGCCAGGGCAAGCCGACCAGACCTTCCTGGAATGTCTAGTTCCATAAGAGAGGGACAGACAGGTAGCTGAGTTCGGCGAGAAGCTGACTCAGTGCCACCCTATCACAAGTATAGTTTGGAGGCAGAACACTTGGACCTCAGCCAGGCAGAGCCCTGTGTCATCTCTAGATGTCACCATCATTTGGCTTAGCTCCTTCACTGAGTCCCACCCGTCAGGGTGCTCTGCGATCCTTCCAGTAAACTTCGTGCTTGCTTTACCTTACTCCTGGTCTGTGGAGTGACCTGGCTTTAACTCCTGACTGCTTGTCCAGCACCTTCCATCATGACTGCGCTGGACACGAACTGGGGGAGCAACAATCCAGTCCGGTATCATTATCTTTGTTGTATTTTTTGGTAGCTTTTACTTTTTTGTGATAAGCATGAATATGTTGCTTATAATGAAAATTTCCTATATACACAAAAGCTGAGGTGACTATTACCCTATTTTTGCCATCTCTCCCCTGCCACCTTTGGGTGAAATACTTCAAAGTTACTGACATATCAAATATTTTAGTCTGTATCTCAAAAAAAGAATGATACTCTCCTACTTACCCAGTGTCATGATCACATCTCACAAGGTCAGAAACAATCACTGTTATCTGATACAATACAGATTTCCCCAGTTGTCCTTCAAATTGTTTTGTTGGTTTGAACCAGCATCCATCGAAGGACCGTGCACTGCATTTGACTGTCACATTTTCTCACTCTTTAAATCTAGAACTTAAGTTCTATGCTTTTTTTTTTTTTTGGCAGTACTGGGGATTGAACCCAGGGGTTTGCGTTTGCTAGGCAAGTGTTCTAGCACTTGAGCCAGGCTCTCAATCCTTTTGCTTTTAGTTTGTTTTACAGTTAAGGTCTTTCACTTTTTTCCTGGCTACTTTGGACTACAGTTGTCCTACCTCTACCTCCTGACTAGCTGGGATTACAGGCATATACCTCCATGCCTAGCCTACTTCTGTGCTTTTTCCATTATAAAGATTAAATGAATAGCCAGTTGTTCCTTTGAGTAGCCCAATGTCTATGTTCACCTTTGCTTTGTGGTTGCATTTTTATTTATTTATTTTTTTGAGATGGAGTCTGGCTATGTTGCCCAGGCTGGCCTTGAACTCCTGGGTTTCAGTGGTCCCACTGCCTCAGCCTCCTGAGTAGCTGGAAGTAAGGTGCAAGTCACTGTGCCCAGCTTTCCATTGCTTTTATAAGAAGAAAGAATACCCCTCCTCTGTGGCTCCTTGATACCTCCCAGCCATGCAGCAACAACGGTACCCATGCTTTCCGTGTGATAGGCCTTATCTTGCTATGTTATTTAATCCTCACAATAAACCCTTGATACCAATACTGTACTTATCAATGATGAAATTGAAACGTACAAGAAAAATAACCTGCCAAAGTCAGCCGGGCAGGCCAGTTCCCACACCACCATGCTTCACTGTGACGTCATATGAAAAAAGTGGAAGGAGCCGGGTGCCAGGAGCAGATTCCCCAGGATCAGGGCCGGGCTGGCAGGAGGCAGAGGCTACTGGCAACGATTGAGTCCATCCCGCTGGAACCTGGAGCTGGTCATCACCATCTCAGGTTTCTTCTGTTTCCTTTCCTTCCATTCTCAGCAGGCAGAGGGTCCCTGAGAAGCTTTACCCTCCCTGGGATTGAAACTGCTGGGTCTGCTATTGACAGGCAAGGAGACCTGGCACCCAGAAGGCAGCCCTCCTGGGAGGTGCCCACTGGAGTGCCTCCACAGGGACCAGAGTGGGGACACATGGGCTTTGCCAGCTAGGACACATTGGGGTCTTTTCTCATGAGAATTCTGGAGAACCCAGGCAAGGGCATGATGTGTTTTGGCAATGAACTTTGGCAGTGGGGTTTGAGGGTCCTTAGCCTGATTTGCCTCTACTGTGGAAGGCTGCGTATCTCTGGCCATGTGTTTAGGAAAAATTTGGTGTAGAAGCACCAAAGGCAAAGAAAGACCAAAGAAAGAGGCCAACAAATGAGGACTCATACAGAGTGCATTTTATTAGGGACTTATAGACAGAAGCATGTCTGGTGGAGGGGCACAACAAGAGGACCCCCACATCCTATGAAGGAGGAGCGTTTAAAAGCTGAGCCAGACAAAGGTGGACCACAGCCGATCTGAATGCAGCTGGAGTTTCTCCAGAACTGTTGACATGCCAAGCACAGGTTAGGAGGAAGTCCTGACAACCAGTGGCCAGTGTGACATGCTCAGAAGACTGTCTCAATGTCGTTGTTTACACTGCAAGGTTTGGAAGGCTTGACAGACTCACCTGGCGATAGCGATCAAGATGGCTGTAGCCAGGTCAAGCTGAGCCCTGTACCACGGTACTCAGCCAGCCTCCTTGAGCCCAAATGTCCTTCTGTATCTTCGGAGTTAATGCCATCAGTTTCCTTTCCATCGTGAGCTTGGATAAGGATTACAGGAGGACAAGAATGAGGACACTGAATAGTCAAGATGGAGATGTAAGAGGCCTCTGTGGAGTGTCCCGCAAGAATTGTAACTTCAGATGTGCCTACTGGCCAGGTATGTAGTGCGTGACAACTGCCCTGTGCTAACGGGACCCTGCTCCAAAGCCACAGTTGATTGGTCAAGGAGTTGGCCACTGATCTATATGGAGCCAACTGAATCTGCGCCCTGGGAGTTTAGGACTTGGGAAGGCAGCAGGGCCAGTTCTCTCCT
The DNA here is from genome assembly GCF_047511655.1 of Castor canadensis. Classification (NCBI taxonomy): domain Eukaryota; kingdom Metazoa; phylum Chordata; class Mammalia; order Rodentia; family Castoridae; genus Castor; species Castor canadensis. The sequence continues at coordinate 8,427,402 of NC_133402.1, read as the reverse complement.
GAGTTTAAGTCTAAACTGCAAAGCAAGAGGCATTTCAGTGAACATTCCATGACTGTGGGGGAAGTCAGCCGGGTGAGAGGGTGGCTGCAAGATGCATGTGCAGAGTTGGGGGAGGGGAGAGGTAAGGGAATCCAATTCCTGCCTTGGATCTGGCTGCATCCCTGGCTGGTCAACCCAGGTTTGATTTCTCTGAGCCAACTACTTCTGCTATCCTTGGGATAAGTGGCCTTAGGACTTGTTTCTGCCACTTATTGCTAAAGTGTCTGGTATACTAGACATTAGGACTCTCAGCAGACCCTTAGTAGGGTGGAAGCCAGGGGCCTAGAGGGCCCCTCCTAGCCCCTCCACCTCGCTTTATAACCGAAGTCCAGCATTGGCGGGATGGGAGTGCAGCTCAGTGATAGAATGCATGCCTAGCAAGGCCCTGGGCTGCATCCTCAGCACGGCAATAGAATAAAACAAACAATCAAAACATCTGCCATTGTCAGCCACCTTGCTTCAGGCGTCCAAGCAAGTAAGTGGCAAAACCAACACACGAATTCAGGCCTTCTGATCTCCGTCTTACAGACTTTCTCATTTCTTTAATTTTCCTTTGGGTGACATATAACAATGACACATTTTAAAAACATTGAAGTTTACCATTTTTCCAGGACATACCGAGTTCTTCCCTGTGTACGATAGGTGCATTATCTTCATAGCAAACCAGAGTGGAAAACTGAAGTTCAGAAAGTTGCAGTAACTTGCCCAAAGCTAATAAGTCACACAGTCAGGATATAAGTTCAAGTGGTCCGGCCCTTGAGTTTGCAGGTTAATAACTGCTATGCCTTGTCTTTGGCTTCATGCTTTGCCAAGATTGGCAGTGGCCTCTCAGCTGGTACCTGGCTGAGCCTGTAAGGGCAATCTGGCAGTCCCTAGAGATCTGTCAGTTTCTGCTTCTCATGGCGACTGGCCTGGGCATATTGGTCTTGGAGTTGTGTTATTTACCCAAGAATTTGCAAGCCTGCTTCTTGCTTAGGTAGCAAATACTTCTGCAAATATGGACCGAAAATTGGATTTGCTTACCTCGAGGTGGGGAGAGCTCCCGGCATCCTTGGCAAAGGGATTGGTATAATCGCTTGAAAGGCAAAAGATAAGTTTCAATCCTTAACCCAGTTGAAGAGAAATGTCTTCTAACTTTTTGATTAGTATATGATAGGTACACAGGGAGTCTCATTGTGACATTTCCATGTCTGTGTACAATGTACCCTGGTTTGGTTCATCCCCTCCAATTCTTCTTCTTCTTCCCCTTCCTCCCCCTTCTTAAAATGACTTCGCCAGGTTTTAATCAGTGTTTCATATTCATACATGTGTAGGAAGCACCCCAAACATATTTACCCTTCCTTACCTCCCCCTCCCTTTAGTCCCCTCCCATTAACATGGCCTTTCTACCTTCCTGCCCTTCAGTGTTTTAGTGTCTGTTCATTGAGAAAGATTCTTTTTAAAAATCAGTTTTCTTGAGGTATCGTTTCATACAAAAATAACAGCACGTGTTTAATTTGGAGTTTGAACATATGCATATGTCTCCAGTATTATCACCACAATCGAAATAATAAACATATTCATCAAAGGGAAGGATTTTTTTTAGGGGGGACCATGCTGGGGATTGAGCCCCTAGTGTCATGCATCCTGAGTCTCATGCATGCTAGGCAAATGTTCTACCACTGAGCTACGACCCGGGCTCTGGAGGAAAGGAGTTTTTGAAATCTCTTTGCCAAGATGGCGAAGTGACCACCCTGTGATGTGGTTGGCAAGGTGGTCAGCTATCATTCCTTCCGTGTTTACACATCTCTCCAAGTCTTAGTGGCTTAAAAACTGCAATTGCTTTGCTGATGAATCTTCCATTTAGGCAAAGTTCCTTAGGAGTGTCTTTGCAGGGGACTGGAGGACTTGCTTTTGACATGATTCACTTGTTAACCTGCAGTGTGGGGGGCTTGCTGGTTCGGGATTCTGTCAGGGTCCTGCTCTCTGGGAACCTCCCTGTAGGATGCTTGAGCTGCCTCACAGCATGGCAGCTGGGCTCCAAGAGTGAGTGTGCTAAGATAACAAGGTAAAATTCTGTGACGTTTTTCTGATCTGCATCTCGGCTGTGCTATATTGGTTAAGAAAGTACGAAAGGTCTATGCATTTTCAAGAGTTCATAAAATCAACCTCTGAGTAGAAGTGATAAATTTCTTGACAGTGGAAGGGGAAATGTTGTCGGCAGGTCTGGAAAATGCAAATTCTCACAACCCCACTGCAGGATAAGACGTGTGGCAACAGAACCCTCAAGCCTGCATTTTAATCTCAACACCAGACTTCTGTTGGATGTTGCTTTTTGAGAATTGTGAACTGGAGTGGTTACGATGGTCCACAAGACACTGCTAACATAGCAGTTAGGTGTGGTAGACTGGTTTTTGTCCTAGCTGATTTCTTATGTGACTTTGGGCAAGACATTTACTATTTCTGAGCTCATTCTTCTTAGCTGTAATAACTCCACACAATGCAGAGGGTAATTCTGACAGCAGATGGCACAATGAGTATAAAATGCTTAGCCTGGTACCTGGTACAGAGTTAGGATTCAAATGACATTATTATTACTGCTAAAGCCTTTGTAAAGTCTTGTTTTATAATAATCATAGCCACTATTTGTTTACAGCCCTCTCAGTGGCAAGCTAATTATTATTTATAATTTACAGGTATTTATAACCCTATTTCCCAGAGGGGGAAACTGAGAGTCAAAAAAATTAAATGACTTCAATTTGAGTTTATCATACTTAGAACATCTTGGCTAGTGGTTCAAGTCCCAGCTGCTGCCCTCTATTGGTTGTGGTGAGAATTGCAGTTCCAGGAACCAGGGAAGAGATGCTTTTGGCTGTTCCCTCCCTTTTCAACTGGGTCCCATATGCTTGCTGTCCCAGGGAGGCAGCGGCTTCCTCACCACCTGGTGGCTATGCAGCTCTGAGGCTCATTGGACTGGATGCCAGAAAACTAACTCTGTCAGCAGGAGAGGATCTTGGGGAAGTCCTTGGGGAAGTCACCTCTGCTTTCAGCTTCTGCATCCACAACCACACTGTGCCTAAGCTTGTGGGTCTGTATGAGTTTTTGATGAACTCAGAGCAAATCACAAAAAAACACAGGCCCCTGGGAAAGGATTTAGTGCACAGAGAGCTGGGTGTGTTCTGCTATCACAGGGTGGGGATGGGGAGAGCCCTTGCTGGATCTCCTTCCATTTGAGGAGATGGAGCAGCTTTGTGGGAGTAGGGGGTGTGGGGGTGTAGGGGTGGGGGTGTGTGTGGGTGTAGCAGGTAGGGGTGTGTGTGGGAGGGTGTTGTTGGGGGTATGGACTTGGAGCCCAAGGCTGTGTCTAGGCCCTGGAGGCTACCTGCCCTTTGTTTTCTGTTGGCCTTGTTTTAACTATGCCACTTGACAGCCCAGGGTCACAGACAGACACACAGACACACATGGACACACTAACCCAGTACTCCCACCATTTCAACCCTTTACTGGTTCCTTAAACGGTAGGTGTGTGTGCATGCAAAACCAAATCCAGCCATACAGAGAGAAGTAATCCTCCCTCTCTTTCCTGTGTCTCTCTGCTGTCCCTTTCCCTTCCCTGTCCTCTAGACACCTGATGACCTCCTGCAGGTTGCCACTGTCACCTTGCCTGTCCTTCCAGAATGCAAGCATGTAACTCATTTTCATAAGTGTATAATTTTTTTCTTTCTCTCTCTTTCTTTCTCTTGTCTTCCCTTTCTTTCTCTCTCCTCTCTCTCTCTTCCTTCCTTCTTCCCTTTCCTTCCTTCCTTCTTTCCTTCTTCTTTCTTTTTTTCTCTTTCTTTGTGCTGGGGATTGAACCCAGGGCTTTGTGCATGCTATGTAAGCATTTTATAGTTGAGCTATATCCCCATCCCTTTTCCCTTATTTTTAATAAACTTTTTTCTTTTGGAACAATTTTAAATTTATAGAAACATTAATGAGATAGTATGGAGAGTCCCACAAACTCTCCACCGGCTTCCCCTAACGTTACCATTTTACAGAATTCTGATACAGTTATCAAAACAGGGAAATCAACACCAGTATGTTTCTCGTTAAGAAAGCTGCTGGCTTTATTCTGATTTATTGGATTTCTCACTAATAACCTCTTTCTGTTCTAGGATTCAATTCAGAATCCCATGTCTCCTTTAGCATATATACTTTTTCTAGACGAAAATCACAAAAAAAATCCCCTTCATATCATTTTGAAGAACAAAATAAAAACTCCAAAGAAAACAACCACAGAGGCAAACCCAGAAACATCTCACTCAACAAAGAAAGCCGAGAAGTAAAAGAGTACTTGTTCTTTTTTATTGAAGTATTTATTAAAAACTCAATCAGTATATGCCAGCTGCTTTATCTAGTTTCATCCTCACAACAACCCTGATCTTGCAGAAGGGGAAACTGAGGCTCAGGAAGGCAGGATGGCTGGCACACCACTGCACAGCTACAGAAGGTGAATGTTGGTCCTGGCCAGGTCAGATTGGTGAACCTTCTTTCTCTCCCTGTAGCCTGAGTTCTCAGACAGCATTGCCTAATGAATAAATGTTCCATATGCAATTTGGAACTGACTGCTGGACTTGGTGACAATTTATTTTGTGCCTTCCCAAATGGAGTTCTTTTGCAGGGGCAGTGACTTGTAGAGGGCAGACCAGGAATTTTAATTGGGTGAAGTAGGGGGAATCAGAAAGCAGCTACTTTAGTTCTGACTGGCTGGTGGCAGGGTGACGATCCTGGTATGGATTAATATCACTAACGATAGCCTCTATTGATTGATTGATTGATTGATTGGTTATTTTACATGTATGAGAGACGCTTTATTCAGGCATGAGTTACATAGTTCACTGGGGGATCAGTGCTGGAGAATCAACAAAATATATAAAGATATATATATATATATATAATATATATAAAACAAGGTCTTTAAACATAAATGCACATAAAGCAGGATTGTGCATCGATCAATTAACTGTACATTCACAGGAACCTAAACCTGTATTTCCCTTAGGAGCAATGGGTTCAGTATTTGCTAATTCAGTGTTCATGGTAAATTTATAGAACATGAGTGGTGAGAGTCGCCTGTATCTACTTAGCCAATTATTCATGTCACTATGAACTCATAGATGCATATTATCTTGGGTTACATGGATAATATTATTATGTTCTATATTGCTCAAATGTTCTCATCTTTGGTTACCAGGACAGTAAATTTATAGTGGAAAATCTTGTGGTGATCAGCGTGACCAGGTGACCATCACTAAGTCACCACCACCAATATATGTGGACATCATGAATGCTGTGATTTGATGTTTATTGATCTCTTATTGTGTATCAGGTGCTGTGTGAATCTGACTTGACCTCAGGAAAACTGGAGATGGCACAGTGTCACACCCAGTTTATAGGTGAGGAGACTGAGGCTCCAGGCACTGAGCAACGTGCCCGGACCACACAAATAGGAAGGAGCATATACAAGATTTTGGTGATGCTGGGGATCAAACCCAGGACCTCACATGACAGGTAAATGCTGTGCCAATGACCCACAACCCCAACTCTGCATCCAGGATGGTCAGGAGGGTCCCAAAACCTGTGCTACCCCACAGCTAGGAGTGCAATGTGCTACAGGCGTTAGTGATGTGTGAGTACAATATACTACAAATAAAATGCAATACGCTATAGATTGTTATATTGTATTTGTACAGAAGCACAGTAAAACATAGATTACCATGAATACAATGTACTATAAATAAGCACATGACATACAGCAGATGCAAATGCAGTGAAGTCTTCCGGGCAGTGGTTACCATTTGTTTTGCACATGGGGCACAGACAGTCTTCCAATCTTTGTACAATGTGCCATTTAGTCCCTGCCATGACTCAATGCAGTGCTTGATGCAGCCGTCCTTGGTAGCATGGAGCACTGGACCCAGGATACCCCGTGCTACCAAACCCCAGGATGCTCTAGTCCCTTACACAAAATGGCGTAGCATTGTATGCAACTTATGCCACCCTCCTGTTTACTGTAAACCACCTGAAGATCACTTGGACTGCCACAGTGCAAATGCTGTGTAAATAGTTGGTATTATTTCAGGGACTCATGGCAAGGAAAAACTCTGTGCACGTTTAGTACATGTGGGTTTTTTCCCTCCAATATTTTCTGTGTGCAGCTGGTTGAATCGTCAGATGTGGACCCTTGTATTCTTACTGTCTCCATTTTTCAGATGGAGAAACTGGCTTCTCATTGGGTCAGGGAAGGAGTCACTTCCTTTCAGCTTTGCAGTTGTGTTCTAAGAGCTGTCACTTTTAGAAAAAGGCTTTCGACAGGCAGGGACTCAGGGACAGCTTGCCAGGTCCCCCCTGCCCCTCTGCTTAGCCATCCCTCTCCTTCTCCGAGAGAGGCTGTGGAAGCCACAGGAGCTCAGGGGAGGTGGCTGGACAAGTGCCTCCCTAGGCCTCATCTAGAGGCTGGGGGCGCAGGCTGAGCTCCAAGGGTTTGCCATGCCTGTCTTCCACTGGTCCAGGCAGGGCAAGCTGCCTCCTTGGCAGAGCAGGCTACAGCCTGAGGCTCCTGGGCACTGCGTGACTCCTTAACTAAGCAGAGAAGGGAGGCTCTGCCAATGTGTCACTGGCCAGCACTCCTGTGGACACCATCTGGGATAGGTACTGAGCTGGAGAGCCAGGTCCACCAATGGCCGCCTCCTCCACCCATGGCCACACCTTCCTGAGCACATACCAGGGAACTCAGCCCAGCAAAGCTGTCAGAGCCGGGGGACCTCAATGTCTCCATGGAACTTCTTCAGGCCCCAAAGGCCATAAGACAATAGTAAGCACATTAATAATGGACATGTATCAAAACCTTACTCTGATCTGGGGGCTGGTGGCTCATGCCTATAATCCTAGCCACTTGAGAAGCTGAGACTGGGATGATCGTGGTTCATGGCCAACCTGGTCAAAATGTTCATGAGACCCCATCTCAACCAATAGCTGGGCATGGTGGTGTTCTCCTGAAACCCCAGCTGTGCAGGGAGTGTAAAATAGGAGGATCCTGGTTCAAGCAGGCCCAGGAATAAAAGCAAGACCCTATCTCAAAAATAACCAGAGGAAAAAGGGCTGGAGGTGTGGCTCAGGTGGTAGAGCACCTGCCTAGCAAGTGCAGAGCTCCAAGTTCAACCCCAGTCTGCCAAAACAAAACAAAACAACAACAAACAAATACTCCTCCCCCAACTGTCCCTAGGACCTCAACTCTTGGCTAAATGCCTTACGTGAGATAGCTCATTTAATGAGCTCCCCACACAGCCCTGTTTGGGGTCACTATGATTGATGTGGTACACACTGTTACATCTCCATTTTATAAATAAGGAAAGAATGGCACAGAAAGGTGGTGAGACTTCCATGGGGTACTGCAGCCAGAGTTTCAGAGCCAAACTTCAGATTCTGTTTTTAAGCCAGGAACTTAAAAGTCATGAGCCCTGGGTTCTAATCTCTGCTCCCTCTCTTACTGGTGGCTCAGTCTATTCAGTGCCTTGACCTCAGTGCAGGGATTGGCTGCAGGTTCCCAATGCACTCATCAGAGTCCCAGAGCTGTGTTAGGAGATGTGGGGTGGGCTGCAGCTGAGGAAGGGGAGAGGAGAGAAGTGGGGTCAGATTCCCAACCTCTCACCCCCTAACATGAGAACAAAACTCCATGTTCAGCTGCTCCCTGTGTTCACTTACACATGGGAGTTGGCTTGTAAATGGGGTTTTGATGCTTAAGAGAACTTTGAATGCTAGGCATTGCCAGTCTGACTTTCTGCATCCTAAGAGCAGAGGAAAATGAACCACAGAGAAATTAAGCTACTCATCTAAAGAGGCCCAGCAAGTTAGTGACCAATAAATGAAATTAGATCAAGAATTGGTACAGAGTGCAGGTTGAAATTTCAGTTCTGCCCATTGCTAGGGGTGTCCTTGGGCAGGGTCAGTCTTGACTAGTAGAACAGGACTGTATTGTTACCACACAGTGCTCTAAGTGGGTAGTTGATACCTTGAGTTAGTTTTATTTGATGGAAAGACTCAGTAACTAGGTCATCTTTTCTTTCCCTCTTCATCCCCAACCCCAAGTCCCAACCAAGGGTCACAGGTACCCCCATGCCTGTTGACTTACTCAGTTATGGCACGTATACCTATAATATAGTTTGGATTATGTTCCCAGAAGGCCCATGTATCTAATGCTTGATCCCCAAATTGCGGTGTCATTGGGAGGTGGTGGACCCTTTAGGAAGTGGGCTCTAGTGGTAAGAGGTTAGGTCACTGGGGGTGTGCCCCTGAAGGGAATAGTGGGACCTCAGATCCTCCTTTCCCTCTTTCTCTTTGCTTCCTGGCTGACACGAGGTGAGCAGTTACCCCTGCCAGGATGTTCTGCCTCACCACAGGCCCAGAGGCAATAAAACCAACCGGTTGTGGACTGAAACCTCCCAAACTTCCAGCCAGAAAACCTTCCCTTCTTCTAAGGTGACCGATTTCAGGTATTTGTTATAGTAACTGAAAACTGAAAACTTGGGCACAGTGGTCAAGGACTACCCCCTCTGCTCCCCCAGGAGTAATTTGTAGTGACTTTCTATCTGATACCCTGTACATATGAATAGGGAAAAATTTATACCTGTGACAAGCAGAATGTGTGAAAAGGAGGCTGTCATTCATTCATAGTGGCTGGGGACCAACATTTTTATATTGATACCCTCACCTTTAGAGAGTGACATTGTAGAGGGAGGGGTTGATAATCCCCAAGGGACCCACAGGTGGCATGCTTCAACGATCCTGGCACCAGGGAACACAGCCTGTGTTCTTGACATCCAGATGTGTCCCTAAGTCCTCTCTCTCAGTACAGACCTAGGAATCAGACAGGAACTCACTGTGTCTCCCTTTGCATCTTGGTGTACTATGGCACTTTGGAGTGCTACTGGCCTTGGGAGACTGACCTGCAATGTCTCACCCCAGGACTTCTACACCAGCCACAGGAGAGAGAGAGAGAGAGAGGAGAGAGAGAGAGAGAGAGAGAGAGAGAGAGAGAGAGAGAGAGAGAGAGAGAGAGAGACATGGAGACATGGAAACATGGAGGAAGACAGCTCCCATAGCAGTGATTAGGGCAGAGTACCCCAGCTGGCTGGGGCAGCGGCATGGCTGTGTGGGCACTGGGACATCCTGTGTTCTTTCCCTTCAGGAGCACTGATGATTTGGTAGGTCAGATTCCCGACCTGGCCAATGACTGGCTGTTAAAGGTGACACACGTGTTTGGCTCCCCTTCACTGAAACATCAGTAGTAAAAATCTCAGGCTCATTTCACCTTGGATGTTGGGCCATCTCTGTCCCTCTGTCCCTTGCACTGTTAGGTGGTGAAGTCAGTGTCCCAGTGATGTTTCTTGGTCTAGTTTTGGGCTTACTTATAGAAAATGCATGTGCACACTGAGAGCTTCTGGTATTTTTCTGTGTATAGCATCAGCTGGGAGAACGAGAAGTTAATACCCCAGGAATGACCCTCAGCCGGTGTTGGGACAAGGGTGGGTAAATACCACAGCTCCCTTCCCACCACCCACTGGGATAATTCTGAGCTGTAGTCTGCTGTGATACATCCTTACACAACCCTTTCTGAAGTGCTGGAGAAGTCAGGGTGACTTGACTCCCATTTTACTGATGAGAAACTGAGGCCTGAAGAAGGTAGTGACTTTTCTCCAAAATGGTAGAATACAGGACCCCTGATTCCCAGTTCCCTGTTCTTTTCTCAACAGGTGCCTGAGTGTCTCCTACAGCCAGGGAGACATAAGGGAGGACACCAAGACTATGGTTGTCAAGACAGGTTGCATGAAGACCAACAAGGAAAGAACCCTTTTGCTGCCATCTTTGTTCTCAAGAGTGATGGTGGATTGGCTTAGGAAGAGCCTGAACCTTTGATGGGAACTGTTGATACTTAATGGGTCATGTGAGCAGGAAGGAAGGGTTTTTTAGTTTGTTGGATAAGATATGAATGGGTTAACCAGTATCTTGGTTGATCCCAGGGTCCAGACTCAAGAAAAACCACAGAATCCTAGAATACCAGATGAAAAAGGCAGCTGTGAGCTCATTCTGGCTAGTGTAAACCTTTCTTTTACAAATGGAAAAACTGTGGGACAGCCAGGGCTGGTATGCACAAGTTGGGAGGGGAGAGAGAGAGAGAGAGAGAGAGAGAGAGAGAGAGAGAGAGAGAGAGAGAGAGAGAGAGAGAGAAGGAAATTAAGGTGATCAGAGTCAGAATCAGGTTGTACCAAAACCAGGAACCAGGAATCCATGAGAACTGGTTAAGTCAGGAAAGGCACCTTGGACCTGATGCTATCTGGAACACAGGGCTGAGTGCTTTTGTGAAATCCTCTCTAAATTTTGAGACAAATAGCCAAGAGTTGATTAGTGATGTCTGCCTTGACATAAGCTAGGAGACACTATTTATCTGCCAGCACTGCTTTGACAAGATCAAGAAGACTGGGACTGTAGTTAAGACAGGGTAGGAGATTGCCAAAGGTTAGAAGCTGCAGGGCAGAACTTGAAGTTAGATCATGGGTGACAAAACAGTGCCTAGTCAGGTGTTCAGGTTATGTAGCAACCCTAAATTACCTTGTGCTCTAACTGTGAGTCTCCGAATTCTGTCATATGGCCGTGGAATCTCTGTAACCTTGTGTGTAGATTGCAAACACAGTTTATTTATACAGCAGACACAAAGCAAAAGTTCTGGATTCTAATCCCAGTTTCCCCCTTAGCCTCTTGTTTCACAGCACTAAAGCTAATCCCAAATAAGCCTCAGTTTCCCCATAAGCAAAATAACTGTTGGGCTCAGTTAGAATTTCTCAAAAAAAAAATTCAGAGAAAACAATAGCTCGTAGGGTGGTAGCAGCTACAGTGTACAGTAGGTTTCCATGGTCAATTTTTTTGGGGGACACCACTGAATTAAAAAGCATTTTTAATTGCAGGACTTCTCGGATCCTTTAATGTAAGAATTTCTCTTAGAGACTCACAAGTAAGCAACGAAAAGCAGCTTACACATGCAGGGAAAAACCTAAAGGTTTTTCAGCTACAAAAGGCTATAATTTTTTTTTGAGACAGTGTTTTGTTATGTAGTACAAGGTGGCCCCCAAAACTCATGATCTTCCTGCCTCCCCCTCCTGAGTGCTGAGATTCCAGGCATGTGTCACCACACCCTTCTCAAAGTCCTATAATTCTTTATCAGTTTCTTTTGAGAGTAGAGATATCAAGAGAAGCATGGTCAATAGCTGGCGCTATTTAGGTCTGTCCTATAGACGTATGTGGTGATCGGTACTGGCTCAAAGCAATTGGCAGCAATGGGGCCATTTTTTTAGTAGACTGTTAGAAGATAAATCAATGGGATTGAAAACAGTTGAAACAAGTTGTTCCTTAAGACCAGACTAGATAATCCAGTTACTTTATTGATGTGACTGGTGATAAGCCCACTTGGGAAAATGGCAGAACAATGTTGCCTTCCTTCCTTCCTTCCTTCCTTCCTTCCTTCCTTCCTTCCTTCCTTCCTTCCTTCCTTCCTTCCTTCCTTCCTTCCTTCCTTCCCTTCTTCCTTCCTCCTCTCTCCCTTCCTCCCTCCCTCCCTCCCTCCATCTATAAAGGGCTTCCACTGAAACTCTTGTGTTACAAAATCCTACTCAGCATCCCAAGCTGTGTGGTGGGTTAATGTTTGAGCTGTGACCCCACCACACTGCTAAATGTGTGGTGAAGTTCCAGGTGCCTAACCCAAGGTGGTCCTCTACTCCGGGGAGATGTCCACCCCATACATCGCCAGCTGCCTGTGACCATTCTCAGAGACACACTGTTCCTTTGAATGAACGACTCTATTCAAAAGAGGCCATGTTTGCTTGCCCACTTTTCTACAAGTCTGGGCATGAGTAACCCTGAGGTCTCCATGTCAGTAGTTTTCTTCAAAGAAGAATCAATTGCAGGGCTTGCATTGAAATCACAAGAATGGAATGTGCAAGGCTCTAAAGCCCGAATCATCTATGGATTTAAAACCCATGTCCAGCAGCAGGTCTTCACAATGGCTAAGAGCCACCGATCCATCAGAAGCCGGATGGATAAAGAGAATCTGGTACGTACACGCAGGGGAACAGTATTCAGCCACAAAGAAAGACGGGATTCTGTCATTTGAAGCACAATGGATGGAACAGGAGGACATTATGTTAAATAAATTAGTCAGACACAGAAAGACAAACAGTATATTCGCTTTCATATGTGAAGCTAAAAAGTAATCTGAATGTAGAGCTGGGAAGGGTGGAGGACACAGGAGTAAAGTGAGATTGTACAATGGGTGTGAAAGCCCCAGCCCAGATGGAAGGAACACTTCTGTTGTTCTGCAGCACAGTGTGGTGACAACAGTTCATAAAAACTTGTTGTATATTTTACAAAGATCTCAAAGACAGGAGCTCAAAGTCTCCAAGCATAAAGAAATGGTAAGGACAAGGAAATGGCAGCGATCTGACCTGATCAGTGCAGGCTGCATGGACGTGTTGAAACATTACGCTGTACCCATTTACATGCAGAATTATTACATATTCCCTAAAAAAGTTAAAGATAAAATGAATGTCCATGCTTTGCCCCACCCCTCAAGATGCCGAAGGACTGAAGGGGGTGTGGGTATCTTGATCATAAAAACTCCAGAGATATAACTCACATGTCATCGTGAGAGCCTGGATGCACAAAGTGTGGTTTATTCCTACAGGAGAAAAGTAGCAACTCAGCCAGTAAATACAAAAATACATCAATACATGGGGGTATTGACAGCTTAATGGGTGAATCTTCCAGACCTCAGTTGAGTGATAAAAGCCAGTCACCAAAGAAGACAGTGTCTTCTTTTTGAATTGGGAATTCAAAAAGTAAAAGACTAAAAGTTTACATGGTGTTAGAAATAAAATTATAGTTTCTGTAGGAAGGAAAAATGGAGTTGACAGCTATAGGGGCACAAGGACACTTACGGGGTGATGAAAATACTCTGGACCTTGTTTCAGGGTGTGTGCAGACGCACAATTTCAAAACAACAAACTGAATCCTTAAGAGATGTGTATTTTATTGTCTATGATTTATACTTTATGCGCTAATTTATTTTTGAATTTTTTTGAGATGGGGGGGTTTGCTATGCTGCTCAGGTCTCGATCTCCTGGGCTCAAGTGATTCTTCCACCTCAGTCTCCCAAGTAGCTGGGACTACAGGTGTGAATCACCATGCTTGGCTGCTGACTTATACCTCGTTTAAGTAAAATAGCTTTCTTATCAGTCTCCAGATTAGATTTCTACACCTGTGCAGAAGTCCAAGAGTGATTGTCTCCATATAAGAGAGGGGGCCAACCCAGCTCAGCCCATCCGTAGCCTCAAGAAATGGATCACTGGCTCATTCTCTGACTTATGTCACAGCCCCCCAACCCCTTGGATTTCTGTCTTTTGGGTAATAAAATCCCAGAGAATTCAATATCCAACCACCAGCTCAATAATAAACCCTCAAGTCTTAAGGAGCTGGGTCCCTTTCCTGCAGGCATTATAGTGCTACATTTGTGTTCTTGAAGGAGGTCCTCCTCCCCCACTCCTGCTGGTTGCTTGAAAGGGATCTCATATTCATTGAGCACCTACTCTGTGCCAGACCTTGATGATTCTTTTACCAAAAAACATGCCGTCATGCCTTTTCTTTTTATTATAACCCTGAAAAATAGGCATTTTTGCTCCCCCTCCTCCATTTTCCAGATTAGCAATCCTTAAAGGAAGAGAAATAATGCCCAAAGGGGGATGTCTCGGTGTACTATGACTGCCGTGGGAACACACTATAAAAGGCATAACTTATAAACCACAGAAGCTTATGTCTCACTGTTCTGGTGATTGGGAAGTCCAAGATCAAGGAGAGGCTGATTCAGTGTTTGGTGAGGGCTGAGTTCTGGCTCACAGATCACCCCTTCTGGCTGTGGCCACACTTGAGGGAAGGGACTAGCTAGCTCTCTGGTGTCTCTTTTATAGGGACGCTAATCTTATTAGGCCCCCAGGATAAAATCACCTTGTAAAGGCCCCTAAATCTAATATCATCACCTGGTTTAACCTTAACATATGAATGGGGGTTCAAACATTTAGACCATAGCAGGTAATATTAGGCTGATAACTGGAGGTGGGATTAGAACAGTAATTGCAAAGTTAAAATGTAAGACCCCTTCCCTTCCAGGACCTGAGAGGATACAGGTGATTGTAGGAGGCGCAAACGTCCTCACTTGATAAGTCTCTTCATAGCCAGTCGCTACAATTCCAGCCAGCCAGGCAGCCAGCCTCTAATCCTCAGCTAGACCGGGTTCTCTGGCTCACCCCTTCTGGTAGCCTTGAACTGACAACCTCAGGGCGACTTCTGTCTAGTGAAACTCAGAAAACAAGAGGGAAGCAAGTGTGTTGGGGAGGTGGAGTGTAGATGTCTTTCTTTTAGGCTTCCGACTCCCTGAGATCAGAGGAGTGGGCTCCCTCGCGGGGGTGGCGAGGCGCAGGGAGAAGCACTGGAGCAGACTCTGTGCGGGTGTGTGCTGTCGGCGCGCCTGTGCGTGGAGCGGGGATTGCTGTACCCAGCGCGAGGCACTGGGGGAGGAGGAAGCGGTAGCGGAGACCTGAATAATTGATTCTTCAGCCGCACCAGACGCCCGGAGCGGGCGGAGAGCGTGGTTTCAGCACCACGGACAGCAGCGCGCGCCACGGCAGGCGCCCCCACCGCCAGCCAGACACCTTTCCTGGCCTTGTTCGCCGCCGTGCGCTCTGGGAGCGAGTGGCCGCTCTCCGCGCCGCCGCCTAGGGACTGCGGGGTCTGCCTCGGCCCGCCTCCGGGGAGGGCGGCTGCGGGCGGAAGACGATATCGCCCGCTGGAGCTCCAAGCGTCTTCGGCTTGCGCGGGGGCTGCTGCGTCTCACTGGCTAAGAACAAGTCCTAAGTTGGCGTGGTGGGCGCCCCTGCTTTCCTCTCTTCCTCTTCCTCCGAGGCGACCGCAGCAGAAGCACGCCCCAGGCACCTGGTTTGCCAGTGCTGGGAACCAGGGTGGCCAGGCACTCTTTGGACTCTTGCCGGCAAGTGGGGAAGCTCAACGCCCAGGGCGGAGCTGGCCCCGCAGCGAAGGGCCCCCAAGCGAGCTGCCTTTCCCCGCCCGCGCCTCTCTCGGCCGGGGACCGCGGGGATCCCCGGCCACACGGGCGCGCGCGCTCCCACACTCACTCACACTCACACACACCAGCCTGGAGCTGGGCTGCGGAGAGGGTGCTCCGGCGCGCTCGGAGGACCAGGCAGCTGCTGTCCGGAGCGGGGCAGGAAGCGGAGCTAGGGCTCTTGGAGGGAGGCTCTGAGGGCTTAGCCCGAGCATGGGGCCGGGTGAGCTCTGAGAGTCGTGGCCGCAGCCATCAGCCCTGGAGATGACCAGGAGCGGCCACTGCTGAGAACTATGTGGAGAGAGGCTGCGGTGAGTGTTGGCGCGGGACGCTGAGCCTGGGAGGCCCCCTTGGGAAGGGGATGTTGGGAGGCCTGGATAGGAGAGGGGCGGCAGGACTGCCAGAGGGTCGCTACGTGGGAGTGATCGCACCTCCTTCGGGGATCCGGGACCATAGGAGCCCGCGTCCTTCCTTCCCCCTCTACTGCCAGCTCGTTGCAAACTCAGCCAGCGCCCCCTCCTTCCCTCCTCTTTTTCTCCCTACCCCCCTGGCTCAGCAGCTCCTGGTCGCACAACTCCCAGCAGCCGGCGCTGGGGAGGTGGTAGGGGGTGAGGGTAGAGGTGCCCACTTAGCTTCTCGTGGGTGGCCAACCTGGGGCTCCCATTCTCCTGTGCGCTCCTGAGCGGCGCTCCTTGTCAGCTATAGGGATTGAGGATCCGCACTGAGGGTGTCTTGGACAGGGAGCTTTAGCTCTCGTTCTCTGGTCGAGCCCCCGGGGCGCATAAGGGGGCTGTGAGCATTGCAGACTGCAGCCTCTCCCCTTTCCCTCCTTCGCCCCCCCCTTTCCCGCTCTGGTGGGCTGACCCTGTCTCTCCATCTCTCCTCCGCCCGGGTAGAGCCCTGCTGCAGAGCCTCCGGCTGGGATAGCCGCCCCTCGTGGGGGCGATGCGGACAGCGCGGGACAGCCAGGGGAGCGCGCGGGGGCCGCAGCATGCGGGAACCCGCTAAACCCGGTGGCTGCTGAGGCGGCCGAGATGCTCGTGCGCGCAGCGCGCCCCACTGCATCCTCGACCTTCTCCGGCTACAGGTACGTCCCAGCAGGAGATACAGGCTCCGTGGGCCCGGGAGGAGAGAGACTCGACTGGAGGGAGAGCATGAGAGGGATCGGAGAGGGAGAGAGGGAGGGAAAGCGCTAACACGGAGCCCGGTAATCACGCCCTGGAGGAGCACCAGGGGGCGCTGCGGCCCCGCACTCCGCCGTATTCACCCAAAGAATGCCAAGGCCGGTGCGAGTTCGCCCCAACTTCCCCCTGCTCCAACAGCGCCCGGCCCGAGGGGCGCGCGCGCGCACACGGGTGCACGGCTCTGCTAGTATTTGCAGACAAGCGCTTCTGTACATCTGGCGCGGTACATGGGTTTGCACCATCTGAGGACGTGTGAGGACTCCAACTGGCGATGGGAACCTCTACAGAGGCCTGCGGATGTGTGCAGAAAAGCGCGCGTGTCTATGAGCGTGTGCAGCCCACTGCCCACATGTGCCTAATATTTGGCAACAGGGTCCGCAGTGTGAAGGGTGGGAAAGACCTGCACAGTCCGCGTCCATCTGAGAGCTTTTGGGGAACCTACGTTTTTCCCCACCCCCACCACGCACGTTTTTTGCCAGCTCCCACGCGCTGCCCCGCGGAGGGGGAGAGGAGGCGCCTACTCTCTAGAATTCTGCATTGCACACAGCGTGTGTGAGAGAGGGGGTGTGGGCGCGCGTGTGTGCACGCGAGTGTGTAGGGGACAGGGTCCTGGGGTCGCTCGCACTTGAGTGAAAGCCTCTCTACTGCCCCTCTGAGCCAGAGGGGGGCGGACCCCAAGTTCCTCCAGGCACGGTGGAGCCTGACCCGCAAGCTAGCGTCTACACTTCCAAGCGCTGGGGGGGGGGTGTACCCTGCTGGAGAGGACCGGGGTCTGCAGCGGTTGTCACGCGTGAAGCGGGTCTGTGGCGTACGGAGCACGCTCGCGTGGGGTGGGGTCTGCCAACTGGCTCAGCACGCAAGCAGGCTGCGGTGCGCGGGCGCCGCCTCCGCACCCTGGGTCTGTCGTTCTGCGCGAGCAGGGGGTGGGGTCAGGAACTTGGTCAGCACTAGGGAAAGCCGCAGGGATAGGGGGCTTGCTCTGTGCATCTGCTAGTGGGGTGTGGGGGTGGAGGGTCCACGGCTTGCTTGGCGCTCAGGGGCTGTAGTCTGCAATTAACTTGGGGAATACCGTGGGGAATGAAGACAGAGTCGGGGATGCGGTTGGGAAAGCGTCTGGAGGCAGGAGACAAGAAGGAGGCAGGATGGGAGAATGGACTTGGGGGCAGGGATGGAGAATTTGCTCTGGTTGGAGTTGTAGATGGAGTTGGAGATGGGTCGAAGGATAGGGATGACGTCGGGGATGGGGAACGGAGTGCGTGATGAAAGGCAGCCCGTGCTGGGGTTAGGTTTCATTCCTGGTTCCTAGAGAGGGCGCGCGGGGTCGGTGATCCCTTTCCTCTGAGCCCCTTGCTCACTGTCGCCCTGCCTCTCACTCTCCTCCACCTTGCAGGGGCCGAAAGTGGCGACTATGGGCAGATTGGGCTATTGGACCCTGCTGGTGCTGCCGGCCCTTCTGGTCTGGCGCGGTCCCGCGCAGGGTGCGGCGGCGGAGAAGGGTCCCCCCGCGCTGAACATTGCGGTGCTGCTGGGTCACAGCCACGACGTGACGGAGCGTGAGCTTCGAAACTTGTGGGGCCCGGAGCAGGCAGCCGGGCTGTCCCTGGATGTGAACGTGGTGGCGTTACTGATGAACCGCACCGATCCCAAGAGCCTCATCACACATGTGTGCGACCTCATGTCTGGGGCGCGCATCCACGGCCTCGTGTTTGGAGATGACACCGACCAAGAGGCTGTGGCTCAGATGCTGGATTTTATCTCTTCACAGACTTTCATCCCTATCTTGGGTATCCACGGGGGTGCATCTATGATCATGGCTGACAAGGTAAGATCGGGAGGTGGTGTCTGCCAGCACCATGAGGGTGCCAGCTATGTGACAGCCACTCCATAGGGCACCTCTAGCATCTGTCTTGATCTGAAGGCAGGAGGAGTCATGGGTTTTGGCTTCTCTAATAGGAAATGAATGGAAGTGCCCTTTACCTTGGTTCTTAAAGAGGCACCTACCAATGCAGAAAATAACGAAGTAGGGTAGATAGTGGTGGTGAGTTGTCTGGCGATTTGCAAGTAGCACAGAGAGGAGCCTGGGAGCACCTGAGAAGATGGCTCTTGTTCCTATCATATCCATTTTACCTGATTGTTCTGAGGAAAAAAATGTACATTTTTTCCCTTCTTGTGGTAACTAAAACTATCTTTTAGAAAATATTAAGAACTAGTATGTTGTGGGATAAAGCACGAAGGTTTTAAGTAAACCACAAAAGGATAGATGCCTGGTTTTCCCAGACTGCAGTTAGATGGACACAGGTGGGAAGTCTGAGAAGTCCTGGGGTACAGGAATGTAGGTGAAATCTTTCCTCTAGGCAGTGAGAGAAGAGAAGCAACTCTGGGACCAGAGCATGGAGGGCCTGGCATTTTCCTAAGTGGTCCTTGTGTGGAATTGGTGACTTCATGACAGGGCCTCAAAACCCTCGTGAAGGAGTTGGCTCCCAAAGGTGGATCTTGGTTGAAGAATTTCAAAATGAGGGAAAATGTGTCCAAATGTCTTGACTTAGGATGAGAGAGAAAATCTTTTTGTTGACAGTCTGGGAGTACTGGTTTGGAGAAGAGGGAAGAGAGATTGGAAGGTTTGACTGAGATGTTAGGAGGGCACTGATGTGGAGGGAGGGAAGAAAGTTGGAAGGAAGAGTAAGTGAGAAATGAGGAAAAAGGGAAGGGCTGTGATTCCATGTAAGACCCAGGAAGGGATTGGGGGTGGAGTAGGAGAGGAAAGGGTGGGAGTGTTCGTGAGCCATGGTCCCCAGCCAGAGACCTTGTTGGAGAGTGTTACTTAGATAGCAAGAATCATCCTGGTGGAAAGAGTGGACATTTGTTACAGCGTTTTCCTTTTGACACTCTCAAAACACTTATCTATCCACCACATCAGAATCTGCCTCTGCTCAGCACTTCTCACCAGCTCCTTTGGGAGCCGTGTTAATTCTTCTGGGTCTCCTGTGCTATAGCATGTTCAGCTGAGGCGTACAGCTGATGCAGTATCTTATTAAACATTCATTGTAAATGGTCTGCAGCCTTGCAGAATCCCCACGTGTGGTGGTGGTGGGGGGACTCCTTTCTGAGTTGAGGAAAGTAAGGAGTGGCTATGATCTGCCCCCAGTAGATAGGTCATTTCAGAACTGGAAAGGGCCGTGGGAGTTAAAGACTTGGTCAAGACCACACACTTTGTGATAGCTCTAGGTTTCTGGTTTTCTGGTCTCAAGCTGTGAGCTTACATTGTACCAAACCCAACCCATCCTTTAACTTTGTCAGCATAAGGGACAGGAAATCAGTCTTGTCATGTAGGAGGCACTGAGCCATGGAGAGGTACAGTGACTCACTGTACCTAGAGGGCATAGAATATAGTGAGGGGCCAGCCTTCTGACCGAGGCATGATGGGGGAGAACAGCAGGAGCTGGGGACATGATTTTGGGATCTAAATATTATCATCGTTCCTTTCTCCATCCTGAAATTTAAAGGAGCAGCACATTAAAAAAACAAAAAACAAAAGACAAACCAATAACCATATTGTAAGTGACATTTCTTGATCTACCAAGGACCAGTGTAACCCAAAGAAGAACTTTGGCTTGAGACTGGGAGGCCTGAATAACCTTCTAGGTCTCTTCTATGTCTGAGCTGGGAAGCGTGTGGCACAGGCTCTCACCTGACTTATCCACCCAACTGTAGGCAGAAAGGCAGGTGCAGAGAGTGGGCTCATGGATGAGTACCTCTTGATAGGCAGCCATCTGCTCAACAGTGAATCTTGACCAGGAGAATGCCAACTAGAACAGCAACTGCTCCTCCACTGAAAGGGGCATTAGAAAGGGAGTTTTTAGGAGGCAGAGATATAAGCATCCTTCTTGCCTAGAAGATGAGGCTTCCTTATGGAGATGTGGACAGAAGTGTGTACTTAAGAGTAAGGAAGAAAAAAGCAATCAGGAAATAGCAAGAGGAAGACAAGAAAGCTCCAGAAAATTCTAGAAAAGACAAGAGTAGGGAAAGACTGAAGAGGGAATGGAGAGGAAGGAAGAAAGAAAGGGTCCATTGGCTTAAAAAATGGAGAAGGGAATTGGCTACTCCTTACAGTTGAGGTCTTCAGGGTTGGTCTTGGAGAGCTTGCTCTCCCCTCCCCTGTGATTCTGGTGGAACCAGAGTAGCAGGGAGTCAAAGCAGCGAGTGGAGACAGCACAGGGGCATATGGTGGGTCCCGTGTGTGGGAGGGGCAGGTGATGCAGAGAGGAGTTGGTTTGAAGGGTGGTATTTTGAGAAACCTGGATGCGCTTAAAAAGGAAAGAAGTTGTCTGAGATGTGAACAGCCTTCCCTTCCATTAGTAACACATCTAGTTGGCATGTGCCTTTGCCACCTGTTTCGGTTAGCGCTGGCTGAATATTGAGTGGAGTTTATTTGGCTTTAAAAAAGTAGTCATGGGATGTTGCTGAAAACTCTGCCTTGCTTGGGTGTGGCAGTGGTGCTATGACAACAAACTCTTAGCCTCCCCAAATTGGCAAGGCTCCTCATCTCCCCCTAAGATGATGTGACTTGGTAAAGTTGCCCACCTGTGCTCTCTTCACTTCTAGATTGGAAACATGGTGGTGTCCACATGGATAAGACCAGTGGTTAATTCGACTATCAGTTAAAATGAACACATACACACAGAGACACACACCTCCACGTCTTTACTTTTCCCTCTGCCTACTTGACCCTTGAAGAAAAGAACAAAGTCTTCTGATAATTGAAATGGGGTTAAGTGTTAAGATTTTCTTGTGTTAATTTAATTTACATTGGAGGTGTTAATTTTTGCTTGTTTCACTGGGTGGTCTTGCAATATAATTAAATTAGAGGTGAAAATAATGTCTGGTGTAGATAAAGCTCTAATCTTCCTTTGGTTTGGCCATGTTGGCTGTATGCAAGTGGAATACACTCTTGCTGTGGTACTTTCCCTGGGGAATCAGCAAATGGACCAGACCTTTATGCTTCTGCTTGGTATCCTGGGTGGGGGGAGGGTCCCTTCCTCATGGTGGAAAAGACAAGGCTCTGCTTTTAGCCACGTCTGTCCATGGCAGTCACTGCTTAGAGTTTGCATTAAGGTTATTTCTATACAAATCTTGTCTCCTGACCTTTGAGGTCAGATTTTTTAAAAAAGTGTTTATGCGTGTATGTATATTTGAAATAACTACACTCTTCCACTATACACTTCATAAAAAATGATATTGCTTCATTGTAAAGCACTTAGAAAGTGCATTTGAGTTTAAGGAAAAAAATAAAATCTTGCTCCAAATCTGCTTAGGAGTAACCACGGCTGTTACTTTGGTATGTTTCCTTCTAAGCTTTGGTTTATTATTTTGCCTCTCTGTTTAGTTTTTCTTTTTCATTTTTATTAGGATATATTCATTAGACAGGGACAATTTGTTGTGCTAATTTCAAATAGCCTTACATTGGTTAGATCGCCCCCACCATTTCCCCCTACCCCCCCACCCCACTTAAAGCAATTGCAAAGGTTTCATCGTTCTCTTTCGTGTAAGTATACGAAGCCCATCCACCATCATCTCCCTCACCTTCATTCCCTCCATTCATCCTCCCTCTGTTCAGTTTTTAATTTCAATAATGATACACTTTATTTCCAAGTTATGTGATTGGTCCTTTCCCCATTTTTACAAATGACTTTCAAGTGTTTTTTCTTGAGATTTTTCTTCTTTGGTGGCACTGGAATTTGAAGTCAGAGTTTCCCACTTATTAGAGAGGCAGTCTACCACTTGAACCACATCTCTAGCCATTGTTCCCAAAGATTTTAATATAAGGATTTGCTTAGGTAGTCCTCATGAGTGGTGGGTTCAAAGGGTTCTGTCCTTGGTCACTTAGCCCCTCGTGCTTGGGTAGGACATCCTGGTGATGGGAGCGTGTACAGGAGGAAGCTATTCACCTCATGGTGGAGGAAGCAGAGACCTCCCTTGTTTCTGGTTTTATGAACAACTCTTTCCATGTTGTCATTAAATCCCTCCTCTGACCCTTCAAGATGTTAAATAATACTTCCTATGAAGTTCTCCTCCAGTTGCTTTCCCATCTTCGTTTCTGCAGTTACCAACCGCTCTCCTTACACTTGGATGTTCTCTAAGTTTTGTTTGTGATTTATTTTCATGGAAGTTTCAGAATTTCTTCTGCCTCTTGGGCTGGTAGTGTGGCTCAGGTGGCAGAGCGCCTGCCTCGCGAGTGTGAAGCCCTGAATTCAAACCCCAGTACTGCCACAAAAACAAAAACCAAACCAAACAAAAAAGAAGTTCTTCTGTCCCGTATCTGTGAGGGTGTGTGCTTTCATTTTACATTTTGTATTTCCCCCGTGGTGCTGGGGATGGAGCTCAGGGCCTCGTGTATGCTAGGTAATCACCCTGAGCTCCACCCCGAGCCTCAGGGTGAGTGCCCTCTGCTCAGAGCTGTCAACCTGCTCTGCTAGTCTATGCTGCAGGCTTGGGCTCCAGCCTCATGTCAGTGACTTCACCGTGGCTCCCTGACACAGACAGGGGCCTCCTGTTGGGCTGTGTCCCAGCCCCATTCACACCTAGCAGCATGACTCTCCTGTGTTTTGTCCCCTTCTCTCCAGGTGGATGTTAACATCTGTGTTCCCATGGCTCATATTGGAGCCACGCCTCATGGATGACGTGACTTTGATCCTTACTTGACATTGTAGTCTTGTCTTCTTTTGCGGGGGCTGGGAAAGGGGGTGCTGGGGATCGAACTCAGGATCTTGAGCATGCTAAGCATATAATGCACTGCTGAGCTATACCTCGGTTACAAGTCTCATCTTTCCATTCACCTGTTGTAGGGAGTCCTCTGTATTGTTGGTGTGTGATTCCCTTTCCTTATTCCCAAGTAGTACAACATAAAGTTTAAAATAACTAGAGATTTCTGGATACATTCTATGTCTTGGGAGCAAAAGAGGGAAGTTACTGAATGTGTTCACTTTGATTCTGATCCAGTCTTATTTCTAACCTGCTTTTTATATTTTGAAAACTTGATTATAAATTCTTGGAATTTCCCCCTTATCATTAAATAGACTTTGCAAAGTATTTGCAAAGTATTCTGTTTATACCACAGTCATTTTAACTTCATGTCTACTCAGAGTCACTCCGGGTCCATATGTGGGTTCCTTTTGGTGCTTTGCAGTGGTCTTCCCCTTTGAATTTGTGCTTTGGTAAATGTTTGTTGATTGAATCTAGTTATCTGTCCAAGCCCCAACTTGCTGCAGCTTCTGGATGGACATACCACACAGTGTGGGTCCAGGCACTCCACATATACCCTAAATGCTGACTGGTTTCATACGTGAGTACCAAGACTTCTCTTCTCTCTGGTGGGAGATAATTACTAGTCACCCTAGTATTAACACGAATTGGGGGTGACATGTGAAATGAGTAAGAGTTCAGCAGCAGGAGGTGGAAGTTGGTGCTCAGCCCCTGAATTTGGATGTGAGTGACGGGCCTTCCCATTGAACACTGGAAGCTCACAGAAAGGGCAGACACACAGATCTGAGTTGATGGAGCCCACTCAGCTCCTGCTGCAAAGGCGTCAGGTAGCTCGGGGAGAGGGGGAGGCCTGTCTTTAGCCCTCTAGGTGAGGCACGTCAGATGTCATCATCTACTCCTTCCCACGCAAGTCATCAGAGAGCAACAGGCACCAACCCGTCAGGCATGACTAATTCCAATGGCCCTCAGGGTCCTCAGTCCCTGCTTGGACCCTGGCTAGCTGTGGTTGGTGCGTTTGGAGTGGTGTTTGTCTTCTCTTTGGTAGCTGCAGATGGAGAATGCTGCTGTAGATGCAGGGGGAGGAGAGAGAGAGAGGCTGGGGGTGGAGAGGAAGAAGAGGAATTGAATCTTGGATTTGTTATGGGGCTGACAGCCTCTACAGCTTGTTGTGTAAATGAGGTCATGGAGTAAACCAGAGGTTAAGGTTATCACCGCTTGACTGCTAGTGTTTGTCTTACACCTTCATACAGTTTATCTTTCAAATTTGAATTAGTTGCCAATATTTTAAGGTTTAAATAACATTAAATAAAATCTAAGTTTCATGCTTCTTTGAAAACATCAGAATGCTTGGCTGTACTGGGCCACTTTCCTATGGCAGCAGTTGGCTGGAGATGAGGCATCTGTCACACCACCCACTCCACTGCCATCTTTAGGGCAGGCATCTCCCCCTTTCTTTAATTCCTATTTTTCCCACTTTCCTCATTTATGTTATGAACTTGGCCTTGGAGGTCTTGGGGAGTAAGACCCCTCATATTCGTGAAGAAAATAGCTGGACTTTGTTAAGACAAGGTTTCTTGATCATTCCTCTCTTCCAGGTGCTGCTTCTTGGTAAGGTCCTAAGCCATGTGTGGCACTGTGCTCACTGCCGCCATCATTAATCTCCTGAAACACTTGTTGCTGATGAGCCCAGGCCTTAAGTCCCCAACACAGAACTCCAGACACCACCACCAGGTGACTTGGTTGGATGCATCTGGGGTGATCCCAGAAAACCTTGGACCAAGAGTCTAAGAACTTAAATTCCATCCCCAAATACCAGTGACGTTGGGGAAGGACCTTCACTTTCTCAACTTCCGGTTCTCCTTTGGCAAAATGAGAGTTTGGGTTAATATTATCTCTAAGACCCCTTCTAGCTCTAAAAATTTAATGTGCCTTCAAGGAAAGACTGGCAGGAAACACAGCAAAACGTGAATAGTGGCTCTTGGTGGGTGGTGGGTTCATAGCCGCCTTCTTCTTTTAGAGAGTGTCATTGTGGAGAGGTTAATATATTGGATTTTGAGTTAGATTGCCTGGGTTTAAATTCAGGTTTCACTGCTTCCCAGTGGGACAAACAAGGGGACATTCTGTCTCTATGTCTTTGAATGTACAATGAGAATAAAATAGCACTCGTTCTTAAATTGTGAGATTTCAATGAAATCATGGATACAAAGTACATAGCTTACTGCTTGACTCATAATAAATGCTTCTTGTGAATGATAATATTGTTATCATTTTCACATTTTGTAGGGTTTTTTTTGTTATACAGGTGTTTTGAACTCAGGGCCTCACACATGCAAAGCAAGTACTCTACTTACTACTTGAGTCACACCCTCAGCCCTTTTTTGCTTTAGTTATTTTTCAGACAACATATCTCATTTTCTTGTTGCCTGGGCTGGCCGGGACCATGAGGCTCTAATCTCTCTACCTCCTGAGAGGGTGGGATTACAGACATGTCACCACTGCGCCCAGCTTGTTTGTCCAGATGTGAACTTGCTAACTTTTTGCCTAGCCTGCTTCTGAAGTGTGATCCTCCTGATCTCTGCCTTCTGAGGAGCTGGGATTACAGGAAGGAGCCACTGCACCAAGCCGCAATTTTGTTTTTCTCCAGGGTACATGTACTTTTTTAGTAACTGGAAAAAGTGATTAAGGAAATGTGATGATATGAAGACAGCCCCTGCCAGAAACTGGGATGCATCCTATAGCACTCTTAGAAATGGAGGCTCCAACGTGAAATGATTCATCATTTCTGAACCAGGAAAACTGGAGCTTCCTTTGCCTTAGGACTTGCTGTGAGCTTTGTCCTGGCAGATGGGAGGTTAAATGTGGCTAGTGTGGGATCCACAGCAAGAGGGGATGATCTCTTTGACCCTCGCACAAAATGACTCTGCCAAGTGGACCATATGTTTGCCCTGGGCTTGGGTCTGTAGAGCGTGGATGTATTCAGCTTCTCATTTTCTCTCTGCCAAGGATTAGTGACTCAGTGGTGGCCTGGGGAATCTGGCAGCCCCAAAGACATTTGCTTAAAGAATCCCCACTTTCATTCGAGGAGGCGAAGGTTCTGAGAGTCATGGAGAGTTGCTCAGAGCCAGAAAGCTAAAAACTAGGTCTTGGGTTTTTCTCTTTTGCTTGTATCTTATGACCTTTTTCAAGTCCGTGGCTGGCTGTGAATCCTCTTGGTTTCGGGATGGGATTTAGATTCAACACAGACAGCAGATGTTTTCTGTTTCAGACAACAAATTTCATTGTTAATAGTTTGGCTGTCTTAAGTCACATGATAAAGATGTTGGTGGTGAAAATAAAATTCAGAACTCTTTCCAGAGGGAAATGATGGACCCACAGACTGCGCTGAAGTTCACTCTAGTCATTTTAAAAATGACAAACAAAAATCATATACACTTCAGGTGTAGACTGTGATGTTTTGATACACGTATGCATTGTGAAATAAATGATTGCCACAGTCAAGCTAACAACATATGCCTCCCCTCATATAGTTACTTTTTTAAAAAAAAGTTTTGGTGATGAGAACACTCCAAATCTACTCTCTTGGCAAATTTTAAGCACAGTGGTCCCTTGCTATCCATGGGGCTGTGGTTCCAAGGGGACCGTCGTTGGGAAAACCCACACAGGCTCGGGCTGCACAGGGTCCTTTTTATGCTGTGGATGCTGACTTCATTTTCCTCATACAGCTGCCATCGTCTGCTGAAGACATGCCACCTTTTACAAATCTCAGTTTCCCTTTATCACTCCAACTAAGCAATTCAATTTTACCTTGCATTTTGGGCACCATTTGCTTTTTGGGAGGCAGATTTTCACAAAAATTCAGGGCGGGGAAGCACTCAGCACATCGCTTGATGATTTCGACGTGGCTGACCACAACACAGGAGGGACTGAGTTTCTCCACATCCACTGAGTGCACAGTGCGCGTGGGAATTTCAAATTTTTGTTTTGGAAATTTCTTATTTTATTTATTACTTTTGACTGCTCTTGGTCAAAACTGTAGTTAATCAATAAAGCAGGCTTCCTGTATAGAACCCACATTTATTAACTGTGGTCACCATGATGTACAACAGGTCTCTGGAGTCTACTTACTTTAGAACTGAAAGCTTTTCCCCTTTGACCAATATCTCCCCCTGGGTCCAGGACGAATTTTCACTGCAGCAGGAAGGGGCTGGATGGCTTTCCAAGTTCACCTGGGAATCATTTTTGCAAGGGTCCTGAACCAGTGCACTGCATGTTAAATCTGGGTCATTTTGAACGGTATTTGAAAGTATGGGAACTTTAATGCCTTCATTGAGGTGTGTATTTCCAAGTTCATTAAGTCTTTCCCACTCCGTTATCTCATATCTAGCCAGATTCACCCATTTGTATTAGTTGCATGGTGTCTGTAAGCAGTGGGCACCTCAGTTCCCAATTATACAGCTTTTATTAATTCATTTGTTTATTTTGTTTTGACCAGAGCTCTGCACTATGGCTCTTAAAAAAGTAGAGGCAACATTTCCCAAAATATAATGCCTAAGTCAAGGAAACTGATAACTCCACTACAACTCCTCTGTTGTTAGAGTCTTTCAGCTGCAAGTAGCAGACTGTTTGACTAACAGTGACTTAAATCGTTAAGATATTCATTATTTTTATTTAAAAAGGAACCCCAGATCTAGCTTAGTGACTTAATAATCCATAGAGGACTTAGTCCTTTCTGTTCTTCTCGCTTACCTTCCTCAGCAGTTGGTTTATCTTACTGACAAGATGGCTGCCTGTGTTCCAGCCATCACATCTTCATACGCCATCATCCAAAACAGGAAGAAAAAAAGAGAGAGGAAAAGATTTCTCCCCTCCCTAGAGTCTTTATCCTTTCTCACTGGCTAGAAGTATGTCACATCTTTACCTCTCAAACATCACTTTTGTTTCTTTTTGAGACAGGTCTTGCTATGTAGCCCAGGCTGATCTTAAACTCATGATTCTCCTGCCTCAGCTTTCTGAGTGCTGGAATTGCATGCATGAGGCTGTAAGAAAAGAATTAGAACTCTTCTCTGAGAATCTGTAATTGGTACTGAACAAAGTTTGCTTCTGTCAGCAACATCAGAAGCTTGTCACTTGCCTAAGTGACAAGTTGGATGGTGTCCCCAGGAACACTAATGGTGTTTCTGTAGAGTTGCCCTTAGTTCTGGAGGGTAATAGTTAAAGACAAATGCTTTCTTTCATGGGAAGATAGATCCAAAAGATAAACAGATACACAAAACCAAGCCTGACCATATCCAAACTCAGAAGCAGAACATGTCTGTTAACAGTGGAACTTCTCTATGGAACTTGGGGAACGAGGGAAAGGAAAAGAGAAAGCTAGAGCATCAGTAATCTCACATACGATGTGAAGGTAGAGGATATGAGGATGTGTACCGAAAGCGGTTGAAAAACGGGGTGGGAGGTAAAGGAGTAAGGGAGAGCAATGGAAGAGGTTGAATGGACCACAGTAAAGTAGACCCTCAGTGGGGACACATTGGGACACCCCTTAGAACATCGACTTAGAAAAGGAAAGACAGGACTGTAAAATAGGTACGGTGTGTGGGGGGTACTTGTGGGAGGGAGAGGGGGAATGAAGGAGATGAAGGGGAGGGAATATGGTGGGTGGACTTCACGTACATACATGCGACAGAACAAGAAACCTCTTGCAGTTGCTTTAAGTGGAGTGGGGAGGGGGCTGAGGAGAAGGGACCATGGTATCTGTTACAATGTAACTAACATACAGTATAAGACTAATTGGAATTGTCATTGTGACTGCCCTCCTAATAACAAACATATCCTAATAAAAAATTTATGAAAAAAGAGAAAAAAACCCCAAAGATGAATGCTGAAACATTGCAAGGTGTGCAGAGGCAGAAGACTTAGGATCACATAGGATCAAAATGAAATGTGTCAGTGTCAGAAGAAATATTTAGGGGTGCTTGGTCAGGAGCAGGGCCATCTTTGCCTGACTGGGAGACGCCTGAGTACTCCACGGCCTGCCATGGAGTGGAAGGTTTAATCTTAATCTTTTGCTGCTGCTGTCACTCTGGGGAAGGAACTGCGAATGAATTTATAAGGAATAAAGTTTCAGCTTGATACCAAGAAGAAGCTTTGGCGCTCACGGGATAGGAAATGTCTGTCAGGACAAGCAAGCAGGAGAGCCCTGCTGTTGGGAACGGGGTAGAATGCCAGGCTGGGCTGGGTTTCTGGTGCACTCTGGCACCTCTCAAATCCTTGATTTTTTTTTTTTTAATCCCCAAGTTTTGGTGCCTTAGGCCTTCAGATTTGGCTGAAAACCAACATGCTAACTTTCTCCAAGTGTGTGAGTAACTCAGTATAGATTTGCCTGGCATGGGGGAGGAATTTATGATCTCTGCCTCATCACCTCCAATCTCCAAAGGACTCCATCGTCCTGAGAGGGAGATGATATTTGCAAAGGAGGAAACCTGTGTATGTGTCACCTCAGCACGCACACACACACAGAAATGTGAGCGTAAGTAGGTCAGCCGGCATCGGGTTTACTCGTGCAAATGGTTGGGTTTTTTGCCTAAGAAGCTCCTCTACAGAATAGGGTGTTTAGAACAGTGCCCCCCGGATGGGGTGTTTCTACAGTTGCATCCAGTTAATCATTATTTATCAAAGGATATTCTCAGTTTTTGCACCTCTGACTGCAGTAATACGTTTATAGTCTAGAGACAGTCAGGCCCCTCTCTGATTTTTCACTTGTCAAATTATTCTTTTTTGTTGGTTGAACTCCCAGTGTTGTGTGCATTTGCTTAAGACAGAAAATACTCTGAGTATCGTTGTGCTGTGTGTCTACCTCCCCCATCCCCCCCACCCCAACACTTCCCCTAAAGGAAACACACAACCTGAAATTCCTTTCCAGATGCTGTAGCATTCAAATTTTCTAACTTCCCACGTGATGGACATTGCTGTTTTGAAAGGGTGATCACATACAGAGTAGAGACAAATCCAAATCATTCGAGGCCGTATTCAGAGAAAGAATATTTGGCCAATGAATGCATCTGGCTCCAGACTCCCCTGTCCTCTCCATGGAGGCAACCATGTTACCCCTCAAAGAGATAAATATCAGTTGGGATGGCTGAAGTTGTATGTTATAAATATCATCTGCTCTTAAATTTCAGCCCATTTTTCCCTTGGTCCCTAACAGTTTTGCCAAAACAAAATGAGCTCACTCTGGAATGTAAGTGTTTGGTTTGCATACTCACACAAAGGATGGAAGATAATTTGGGGCCATGTGAAGGGAATTATGGACCATTTTGTAATCTAATGAAGGCTAGTGGCCCTTCCCATATATTGTTATATTGCTCTGCTTGGGGCATGGCTCAAGTGTTAGAGCACCTGCCTGGAAAGCACAAGGTCCTGAGTTCAAATCCTAGAATGGTCAAAAGGGAAAAATCCATGAGTATATTGCTCACAAAACTGCACAGCATTTGTGATTTCAGGCATTCACAGATCCTCTGAAACCTACTTGTAAACCTTAGAATCGATTTACAGTAGTCCCCTCTTACCTGTGACTCTCCCTTCTGCACTTTCAGTTACTCACCGTCAACCATGGTGTGAAAATACTAAGTGGAAAATTCCTGAAATAAATAATTCTGAAGTTTAAAATTGTGTGCTGTTTTGAGTTGTGTGGTGAAATCTTGCACTTTCCTCCTCGGTCCTGCCTGTGACAGGAACAGTGTCTTTTCCAGTGTATCCACACTGTATATGCTACCTGCCTGTTAGTCACATAGTAGCTGTTTTGGGTTATCAGATGGCATGTCATGGTGTGTGTGTGTGTGTGTGTGTGTGTGTGTGTGTGTGAGAGAGAGAGAGAGAGAGAGAGAGAGAGAATCACATTCATGTAACCTTTATTGCAAGATATTGTTGTAATATTCTGTCTTGTTATTAGTTATTATACTCACTTACTGTGCCTAATTCATAGATTAAACTATCATAGGTATATGCATATAGGAAAAAACAGAGTATGTATAGGGTTTGGTAGCATCCACAGTTCTAGGCATCCGCTGAGGGACTTGAAATACTTCCCCCAGAGAGGACAGCTGTATTGACTGGCTGGCTAACGTTCATTTTTCACATGGTTATTGAGTTGATACTTTGGGCCAAATATTCTGTGGAAACATCTCTCTGTGCTCAACTTGTTTGCTTTGAAGTATCTCAGAATGTAGTTGGGGAGATGTAAAGCCCAGTGTGATGCAGCCAGGATCAGGGTGGGTAGGGTCACGGGAATGTGAAGAAGGGGCGACCTTATCCAGAGGTCTCAGGGTCACATCGGAGAACTGATGTCTCAGGTGCCTGCACCTGCAGGTCCCCACCCCACATAGTTGAGGATGCGCTGCAGACAGGAGGACTAACAGAAGCAAGATTGCAGTCTGAGCCTTTCTCTCCTCTTCACATGTTTGCATCTGCCAGGTTTGCATGATGTTTTGATAAAGCTCTGGAGTTTTTCTCTGGATGGCATTTCTTACAACCAAAACATTCAGCTCTTTGCCGATTCCTATTCTGTTGTCACAAATGGCTGAACGTCTCCATCTCTATCTTGTCTCTTCAAATTAGGAATATCTACCCAGGAAGAGTGAGTGGTATTTGTAAACCATACTGTCTCACATATCTGTAGTCCCAGGGCTAGGGGAAAATGCATATTTTCTAGGCTGAAAAATATCTGTAGGGCTAAGGAAATGTAGTATTAGCCGACATGGATGAAACAAATCCAGAAGCACAGGAAGAGGCTGTTGATCTGTAGAAAAAGACTGGTGTGCTATCCTTCTGGCCCTGGGTGTTGTATGTTGGTTTCTACTAGTGGGAATTTGAAAATGACCCAAGTTCACGGTCAGATTTGCACTTAACTAATTGCTATTGGCTTTTGCTTTTTTGCATTAACTCCCCCCAAAGTTATTGACTAACTTCCTTCCTTCCTTCCCTCTTTGTCCCTCCCTTTCTCTTTTTTCTTTCATTTTTCCATCTTCCTTCCTTCTTTCCTTCCTTCCTTCTTTCCTTCCTTCCTTCCTTCTTCCCTCCCTCTTTCTTTCTTTCTTTCTTCTCCTCCCTTTTCTCCTCTCTCTCCCTCTCCTACTTAGTTATATTAAAAATGTTTATATAACGAAACATTTCAAATCCATAAAGAACTAGTGAGAGCAGAACAGTGAGCTGCATGCATCCACCTTCAACATTTATGAACACATGGCCATCCCCTCCACATCTGTCTCCACCCACTCTCTGTACCCGCACCATTGGATCACTTTAAAGCAAATACAAGACATCATTGTATTAGTGCCTCTGAAAATATATCAGTGCATTTCTCTCAAAAAGATAAGAACTTCAAACAGTGTCCCCCCTCCCCAAAGTGCTGAGGACGGAACATAGATCCTCATGCACGCTGAGCGCTGAGCAAGGGCTCTGCCACCAAGCCACACCCCCAGTCAGGCACTGTTAAAAACATTACTGCTGCCCATATAAAACTGATCTAATGCAGGCACATTTCAGAGAATTTGTGAGATTAATAGAAGTATAAAGAAGTTTAAAAATTGCTTTTAATCTCACCATTTGTAGACATCTGCTATTAACATGTTGGCACATTTCCTTCTAGTCTTTTCCCCTATACCTTACACACAGCATACGCATTCATATGTACTGATATTTACATTTTCTCACGAGAATTCCTTCTTTCTTCTCCCTCATTCCCTCTCTCTCTCCTCCCTCCCCCTCCCCCTCTCTCTTTCTCTTTTTCTTTGGCAGTACGGGGATTAGACCCACAGACCTTGCACTTGCTGGCAGTCACTCTGCCACTTCATTTTTTGAGTAGGGTCTTGCCTTTTTGCTTGGGGCTGGTCTTGGACCATAATCCTCTACCAATGCCCCCTCCGTAGCTGGGATTACAGACATGTACCAACATCCCTGGTTTGTTCATTGACAAGGAACCTGGCTAGCTTTTTGCTTTGGTTAGCCTTGAATGCAATCCTCACTTCTCTACCTCCTGAGTACCTGGGATTACAGGCATAAACCACCACACTCAGTGTCTCATGAGAATTTCAAATTATGTATGACATTTTTTTTTCTGTTACATTTTCTACTCTATGGAAACACATCATAATTTACTTGATGGCTTAGATTTCTTCAAATTTGTTGCTGTTAAAAAAACACCTGGGTGAATATCTTTGTAATGAAATATCTGTATTGTAGATTATTGATTTCCAATAGGATCCTATGACCAATTAGTGGGTCACTGTGCATAAAGAAATTTAAGGATCTTACTTCATACTGTTCATTAGTTTCCAGAAAAAAATGGATGACTGGACACTTCCAATAGCTATGTCTTAAAGAACCTTTGTCACTTATCTGTGACCGACACTTGAAACAAAATCATTTCTAATTGGCTAGGTGAACATGTTCTCTCATTATTTTAATTTGCATTTCTCTTCCGACACCTGCTGTGGAATATATTTTAATTTATGTTCCCTTGGTGTTGCACGTTTTAACTGATTTTCTTTTGTATCAGGGGAAAATCTCAGATAATGATGGATTCCAATATAAAGTACAGTGAAATGATTTGAATTTCTAAAAAATAATAATATTTTGACGCCTGGCAGGGAGTTCTATGAATATTCATTCTGAGTCACCAGGTCTTGCTCAACGTTTTCTGTGTATCCAGGTTGTTTCAAAAGATGCTTTAAAATGTAAGATTTCCCAGCAGAAAATCATTTTTGGGGGCTGACTATCGTAATTTGCCAGGAGGTGAGGCAAAGGATTGTGTCGGAGTGGGACCCAAAATGGGCTTATGCCACAGGCTCTGTGGGGAATGGTTGGGATTGGAAGCTGTGATTTGTTCCTTCCTCTGGGAAGTACAAGGCGAGCTGGGATGTGAGGGACATTGCAAGGGTGGCAGGGAAAAGCTGTTCTCTGAGTGTGTGGTGGGGTGAGGGGCAGTGAAATGAGTTCTCAATAGCAGTAGAAAAGATTTGGGATTGGTTTAACTAGTATGAGAAGCTCTCAGTGCTACCATGATCTTGGACCAGTCAGTGCAGACACGGTCTTTGTAAGGTCCTGGAGTCCACACTGGGACAGACATGAGTCCGCTAGTGGCTGGTTATGGGAAATGGGGAATTTCTGAGGGACACACTAAGTGGTAGGGGGCACCTGAGGGCTTGGCAGCTGTGGCTATTCACAGTTGAAACTGAAATATTTCAGCATTTTATTTTTCAATTTTTTATTGTGCTGGGAGTTGAACCCCAGGCTTCATGCATGATAGGCAAACAATTCTCCAATCTTCTTCTGAATGCTGGGATTACAGGCATGTGCCCATGCCAGACATTGCAGTACTTTACTAATCAATCTCATTGTCCCAGTGGACATCAGAGGGTACTTTTGAGAGCTCATGTGTCCTCTTTGGCAACACGTATGCAGGAAGACTGTCCAGAACAGGACTCCCAAGGGCAATGTGTCAGTCATGCCCTGAGATGGAGAGGCGAGGTTGAAAACACGGAACTAGAAATATGCGTCCTTTAACCTTCCACCTGCTGTGCCTGGTGCTTCTGCCCTTCTCTCGTAGCCATCCCCATAAACATGTCTCCGGCCATGACGGGCGGAGGGCACTGGAGTAGAAGCCAGTTTCCGCATCCACCACCCACTTCATGTCTTCTAGGGCGGGAGTTTCCTGGAGAAATCCCTCTTTTCATTAGGATTGGGTAAAGGGGCCTGTTTTGGAGTGGGATGTGGTTATTTGCGCAAGCACAAAAATTATCTTGTAACTCATCAGCAATGTTTTACAGCCCAAATTAACTTTGTCAAATATTAGTTTTCAAAAGAAAACCATGGATGGAGGCTTTGTGAAATCACGGCTTGGTTTACTTGGAGAATCTGCGGCTTCCATACCTCCACTATAGTGGGAAATCTTGGGTTGGACATGAAAGTCTCCAAATTCCAGCAGATACACCCTGGAAAAGAGGTGTATCTATGGCTTTGTCTGAGGATAGGAGGGACCTGGAATATGTTGAATTTTATGGCATTAAGAGTGTTTGGGAATGAATTGTGCCCCTACCCAAAGTCCTATGTTAAGTTCTAACCCCTAGAACCACAGAGGGTGAATGTAGTTGAAGACAGGGTCTTTCAGAAGTAATTATTCTAAAATGAAGTCCTATGGGTGGGTCTTAATCCAATAGGACAGGTGTCCTATGAGAAGAGACACTGACACACAGAGAAGGAAGAGCAGCAAAGGCATAGGGAGAAGGTGACTGTGCAGAAGCCTGGGAGAATGGCCTGAGAAGAAATAATCCTGATGGCGCCTTCATTTTGGACTTTTGGCATCCAGAAATGTGAGAAAATAAATTTCTGTTGTGTAAACTACCCATATGTGGTACTTTGTTGTGACAGTTGCAGCAAATGAACCCAGAAAGCTTGGAGGAAGGTTTAATTCCACGCTCCCTTCCTGCTCTCCTACACCCAAGATGCGTGTGTGTGTTTGGCACGGGGAGTGGGGATTTAAGATGCCTCAAGTCAGATCTCAGCCCTTCATCTGCTTCAGCACTGTCCATGTCCTTTTCTGTCCCCCGGGCTCCTGCATGGAGGAACTGAGTCAGTCTTGGACTCCTTCCTAAAGTATTTCTATGAATTCCAGGTCAAGTGCTTCTCAAGATTTTTTTACTCAAGAATCATGGCCTAGCCCTCCCCAGGGATGCTTGCATCCTAGTCCCCTGAATCTGTAAATCTTTACTTTACATGGCAAAGGGACTTTACAAATGTGACTATATTAAGGATCTTTAAATGGAGAGAGGATCCCGATTGTCTAGCTGGGCTAAGTGTCATCACCAAGGTCCTTATTAAAGTGAGTTAGGTGGTTGAGAGTCAGAGAAGGGGTGCGACAACAAAAACAGTGGCTGGAGGGATTTACTTTGAAGATAGAAGAGGGGCCACAATCCAAGGAATGCGGGTGATCTCTAGAGTCTAGAAGAGACAAAAGAGAAAAAGTCTCCTCTAGAGCCTCCAGATGGAAGGCAGCCTGCTGTCCAGTGGGACTCCTTTCTGACTTTGAACTTCTAGAACTGTCAGAGAAAAGATCTGTGTCCCTTTGAGCCACTAAATCTGTAGTGTCAGTAACAACAGGAAGCCAGTATAGGGGAGTGTGATAAGCACACACTCTGGAGCCCAGGTGAGCCCCCTTGTGCCACCTGTGTTTCATCTTAAACATTCATGCAGGTTTGCTTCCCACCTCCTAACGTAACTATGTGGGCATTAAGACCAAAATAATTTACAGCTGACTTGACAGATGTTGTCCGTCCTCCCTTCACCAAATAATCGAGCAAGAGTTACACTGTAGGATATTCTCAGTACTGTGCTTGTTCTGAGGACTTCCCGGTTGCATATGCCTCTGTTTGAGAACCCTGGAAAGTTCAACCCAAAACTCGGCTCCTCAGCTTTCCAGCTCTGTGTCTTTGGGCAAGTCTCATAACCATTTGAACCTCAACTTCCCTATCTATGAAATGGGTGGATAGTAACATCAGCTTTGTAAGTTTGCTGTGAAGATCAACATTAAGTGTGTAGCACGGTGGTTGGCAGATCACTGGGATCATTAATATCCACACATCATAGTTGAAGTTGCTGAGGTCCAGAGGACTTAAGGCAGGTGTCCAAATCCACACTGGTACTTAGGGTAGAGCCAGGATTTGAACCCAGCTAGTTTGGCTCTCTGTGGGCTTTCGGAACCATGGCACCATTGACGTGTTGACAGACAGTCCTTTGTTGTGAGGACTGACTTGTTCATTGTGGGATGTTTAGTGGCATCCATGGCTTCTACCTGATAGATGTCAGTAGCAGTCACTAGCTGTGACAAGCAGAACCTCTCCAGACATGGCCGAATGCCCATGGGGCTCAGTGGTCCATGGGTGAGAACACTTGCTGTAGATACGGTGAGCTGATCACTGAGAAAGTAATACTGGGTACATGGCAATAGCTTAGTAAGTGAGGTTGTCATTATATTTTGGGGTCTACATTTCCCAAAACCTTCAAAGCTGTAAATGGACAAGTGTCCATTGGTGTTCCCAACAATGGCCACTACTTTACTGGCCTCGTGTATGCAGATATTGTGTGCTGTGCTAACCTGATTTAATCTTTTTAGCAATCTGGTGAGGGAGGCGCAAATATCACCCTTGTTTTATAGGTGAGAAGACTGAGACTCAGGGTATCAAGCAGCTTGACCAGACCACAAATAGGAGGAGGTGCATACAAGATTTGAACCTGGGCAGGAGGGTCCCAAAGTCTGTGTTTTCTCCATGGTGCTACATATTAAGATTCAAATACAAATTTAATACAGACCTGGGCGATGGCTAATAGTTATTTTCTGTGTAGCACACACGATTCCAGTCACTGTATGAATGTATCATTTAGTCCCCACCTTGACTGCATGAAGTCAACAGAGCCATGTCTTGGTATTCATGGAACCAGGATGCCACACTCCAAGGAGGCTCCATATAAAATGGCATGGCATTTGCCTATCACCTATGCTATCCTCCCATAAACTTTAAGTCACCTGCAGATTACCTGCGACACCTAGTACAATGCAAATGCTGTGTAAAGAGTTGTTATACTGTACTGTTTAGGGAATGATGACAAGAACGAAGTCTGTACATGTTTAGTACAGATGCATTACTTTTTCCAGACTGTTTTGATCTGCAGTTGGTTGACTCTGTGGCGGTGGAACCTATTGGTAGAGAGACTGACCATATTTAACTTGGACCATCGTGAAGATGTGGAGGATGAGAGAAACTCAGAGGCTTGCAGGTGGACGTCTTCCTTCCTAAGTCTATGTCCAGCATCTCCTGCTGATCTTACATGTTGAAGCCATATGTTTATAGAAATGTTTATCAGATGCGTATAAAAAAGAAAGATGGTGTTTACCTATGTGCACCCCTGATGGGTTCATCACTTTCCATCTTCCCTGCTAATCCTCAAGTGGAGGGACATATCCCCTTTATGGAGTGTCCTCGGCCCCTAGAACATCTCCTGGAAAGTGGCAGATGGCCAGTACATGAAGTACTGTGGACTGGTTGGCGCAGGGGAGGGAAAGCTATGCATCATTTTTTCCAAAACTTTATTTTTAGTAGCATTTTAGGTTCACAGCAAAATTGAGCAAAGAGTACAGAGATTTTCCATATACCTTCTGCTTTCACACATGCCCAGCCTCCCCTATTAGCAACCCCCCCACCAGAATGGTTCTAATGAACCTATGCTGATATGTCATTACCGCCCGAAGGCCAGCTTCCGTGAAGATTTGTTCTGGGGGTTCTGCCTTGTATGGGTTTGCACAAAAACAGAATGACATGTATCCCCTATTATAGTGTCCTACAGAGTCCTAAAAGTCTTCCGGGCTCTGCCTCTTCATCCTTCTCTAATCCTCGGAAACACTGATCTTTCTACGTCGCTATAGTTTTGTGTTTTCCAGAATAACATGTCACAGGAATTATAGAGTTATGTAGCCCTTTCAGATCGGCTTATTTCCCTTAGTACTGTGCATGCAAGATTCTTTCATGTCTTTTCATAGTTTGTACGTAATTTCTTTTCCGTGTCTAATAATATTCCATTGTCAGAATGTGCCATCTTTTAAGGTATGGTTATGGGGAGAATTCTGACTTTGGCCCCATTGCCTGTCGAGAAGGTGAAATGGATTTAACTAGAGGAAGACTGAATTTATCTGGTAAAGCCAATGATGAGTCAAATACCAAACTAAGAAAGTTAATAAGACTAGAGAACAACTACCCAAGGCCATAGGAGAATGGAACAGGTCAATGTTAGTTGGGGGGAAGAGCAGCCTTGATGGATCTGTAGGGTTTTAATAGTGGAGCTAGGGAGAAAGACTGGCACATGGCATCCATGGAGTTGAACAATTCTGTCCATATTAAAAGCTAACTTTGGCAAAAATAAACAATTTCTCTGAGCTTATCCAGCCGGAGAGAACAGCATGAATAAAAAGACATGTAGGCGGTCAAGGGCATGACGCGTGTGGGGAACCATATGTAGACCGTTGTGGTTGGAACATGGGGTGTTTGCATTTTAACCCTAACTCTTCTTGACGTTAATGCTAATTTGGAGCAAATCAAAATGGCAGGAGCCTCATTCTTGCTCTGTCAAGTGTCTTGATATTCTAGCAGCGTGACTCAATTTTCTTCTCAATTCTCTTGTGATTCTTTCTTGCTCAACCACCCTTGTACGGCTTCCCTGGGGAGAGGGTGTCACTCAGGCACACTGTGACTCCTGCTCGGGATGAGCAGCATCTCTGTGGTGTGGTGTTCACTTACCGGCAAGTTCTGACTTTGCAGGTTCAGCTTGTGTCCTCGCTCTGGTTTGATTGAAAGCCTTACCTATCACCACCTTGGGAGAAGTCACAGTGCCTGACAGAGGGTTGGAGGTCAGACAGGTGTTGTCTTGGTGACTTTGAGATTTTGTTTCATTTTGTTTTAACAGTTGGCAGTTCCACCTGATGGGCCTTTGTTGCCTTGAACCCAGAGGCCTTACTGGAGCTTCTAAGTTAATGGGTTGGAGTGTTCTTTGAAATGCTGAAATTACTTTACCAACCCAAGATGGAAACAGCCATTATAGTAATTATGATAGAGGCGGGAGGCAGCTTTGAGTTGTCCAGCCTGGTATGATTCAAGGATGTCAAAATGGAAGCTGATGACGTTGACTAAGCATTGATCTTGCAGAAAATGTCCTGTTTTTCTGTAGAGAAGAGACATCCTAGGAAAATTACTCTAACCATTTGAATTGAGTTCCTAAGGAACTCCTGGAGTTTTGTGAGGATGTCTGGGAACATCCGATTTTCATGTCCCCTTGTTTCCTATTTCTTCCTCCTTCAATGCCTTGGTGCAAACTGTTACTTCTGCCCTTCCCCATTTAATTGGGAACGTCAGGGATTGTTGTTTGCTGTCGAGATCTGCACACAGTCTCTGGGTAGCAAATGTTGAAAAGGAAAAAGGAGGGGAGTTCACGAAGTTGAGAGGCTGAAGGGGCAGGGACAAGGCAAATTAGGGAAGCTGAAACTATTGAGAGGGTCCAGTCAGGACCTTGGGGACATGCCTTTCAAAATTAAAAAAATCTGCCCGACCCAGCTTACACTCTGTGTAAGGAGAATATGTAATCAGCTTTCCAAGATGGCAGATGGCAAAGGCATTCATGGTGGTGGTGGCTGCTATGGAGCCAAAATAATAATAATAATAATAAAAACATGTCCATCTCATCATCGTTCAGGTCTCAGCTCAGCTGCCATCTTTTCTGGGAAATGTTCCTTGACTTCTTCAGGGCAGAGTTCATTCAACAGGTCACATTCAGCTGATATGTGAGTATCTACCTGTGTTGGGCCTGTTCAAGATACTAAATACAGCAGTAAACAAGACAGACATCTCTGCTATCAGGGAGTTTATTTCCTAGAGGAAGGTAGAAAATAAGAAGAATGAATAACAATCTAAGGAGATTTTAGGTAGTGTCATGTGCCAGGCAGGGAAATAAAGCAGGTGAAGGTGAGCGGCCAGTGGAGGGTGAAGTCTTAGGATGACCAGGAAAGGTCTCTCTGAGGAGGTGAGGAAGGGATCCAGGTAGAGTAAGGGCAGGGGTGTGGGCAAGGGCCCAAGGCTTGGCATGATGTGCTTAGGAAGCAGTAAGATGACCAGAGAGGAATGATCAGATTGAAAGAGGGAAGAGACAGGATCTGGAAGGTGGCAGCAGAGGGCAAGTCCCATAGGACTTGTGACCATGAGAGGTTTGAATTTTATTCCAAAGGATTGGCATAACTTTATGGTCTTTCAAATATCACTCTGGATGCTACATTTATAGTATAAGGGAATGGGGAAGGGGCTGGGGGAGCACGGGGAGACCAGTTAGGAAGGTATAATGATAATCCAGGTGGAGACAGGATTGGGTAGCTGCTCATGAGGGGGTTCCAGAGGAGGTGTGAGAAAGTTGAATTTGGGATGTGTGGGGACGTAGGATGCTCTGTCCTTGTTGACTGACTGGATGTGAGGAGTGAGGGAAAGAGAAGTCAAGAATGAGGGAGAAAGAGTGACTCCTGGGGCTTTTATTTAATACACTTTTAAGTTTGGGGACAATTTTAGATTTACAGAAGATTGCAAAGATAGAACAGAGAATTTTGGCCTACTCTTCACTCACATTGCCCTGATGGGTAAAATACTAGTTTCAATGTAGTGCAGTCAACATGGAGGATAGAGTTACTGTTTGTTGAGCTGGGGGAAGATGCGGAAAAGAGGGAGATGTCTCAAGCTCTGCTTTGCAGTGGTACCATGCGTACTTACATCCAAGAGGAGTTAAGATCAAGTGGATTCTCTGGATAGAGGAATATGGAGCCCAGGACAGAGCCTGGGGCACAGAAGCAACTGTCATCATTTAGATGGTATTTAATGTCATAGAACTCTATTCTGTGTACTTGAAATCCCTATAATGAAAAATTTAACTAAAGAATGGAATCAATTTAAAGTGAAAAGTTTATCAAATAATAATTTAGTCCTGAGGTCTGTGTCCTTTTTTGCAAAGGGTCATATAGTAAATATTTTAGGCTCTGGGGCAAGTGTTGGCAGCTACTCAGCTTAGCTGTTGTAGGACCAAAGCAACCCTAGACAATATGCAAATGAGCAGATATGGCTGACTTCTAATAAAACTTTATTGACAAGAGCTGGCTTGTACAAGGGGATTGGACTTTGATCACGTGATAAAGCGAGAGCACACAAGGGAGGGGTGAGGATAGGTAAGACACCTAAAAAACTAGGTAGCATTTGTTGCCCTCAATGCAGAGAAACTAAAGCAGATACTTTAAAGCAACTGAAGCCAATAGGAGAAGGGGACCAGGAACTAGAGAAAAGGTTAAATCAAAAAGAATTAACCTAGAAGGTAACACACATGCACAGGAAATCAATGCGAGTCAACTCCCTGTATAGCTATCCTTATCTCAACTAGCAAAAACCCTTGGTCCTTCCTATTATTGCTTATACTCTCTCTACAACAAAATTAGAGATAAGGGCAAAATAGTTTCTGCTGGGTAGCAAGGGGGTAGAGGGGAACAGGGAGGAGGCGGGGGGGGGGGGTAAGGGAAGGGGTGGGGAAAGGGAGGAGAAATGACCCAAACATTGTATGCACATATGAATAAAATAAAAATTAAAAAAAAAAAGAGCTGGCTTGTAGGCAGATTCAGCCCATAGACTATAGACTGGAGTTTGGCAATTCCTGGGCTTTCCAGTGTTGAAAGTTTGAGACGATGAGGAGAAACCAGCAAGGAGGTAGAGGGAGCAACCGGTGAGACTGCAAAAGGACCAGAGCAGTGGGATGGACAGCAAGTGCATTGTGTCATCTGTTGGTGGGATAGGAGGAGGGAGAATTGTTCAGTGGATTTGGTCATGTGCAGGCTGTAGGAAGTCTGACCAAGAGGCTTTCAGCAGCATGGTGCCTTCCAAACCTGAATGGAGTCAACAGAGGAGAAAGAGGTGGATGAAGAAGTAGACATGTGGTTATGGACAACTTTTGAGATCATTTTTGCTCCTAGAGGGAACAAAGATTCTGCAAGACAGCAATGCAGTCTAGTAACTTGTGTAAACAGCCCCATCTTTCAGAGTGATGTCATTTCTACATGTGATATGCCTATATTTCTGCAGAAGATATAGTTTGGAGGATTTTTTTTTGTTTTTAGAAAAGTCAACATGTCTGTTTTTATTTATTGCTTGAATAAGATCATTTGAAGAAAAATTAATACATTTGCAACCAAAAATGGAGGGAATAGAGAAATGGAGAACCAAAAAGAACTCGCTATAGAGTAAAGCAGGGGTCCGTTTCTGGGGTGTGTGTGCTCACGTGCACATATGCTTCTGTTTTTAAGGTGGAAGCTATGGTTGTATTTTGGAGATGCTATCTTCCTTTTGCTTCAGTTGTATCCTGCACACACTTCTCTAATTCCATCTTTCACAGTGTCATTTGTTTAAGACTCGGTGTCTTCCATTAGCAGGGTTTCTCAGTCTTGGCACCGTCACGTGTCAGATCAGATAGTGCTTCTCTTCCTTGGGGGATGTCTTGTGCATTGAAGGGTGTTTAGCGGTATCCCTGGCCTTCATGAACTAGATTCTGGTAACACTGCCCTCTTACCCTCATTCCCCCACAGCCCCTGGTCATGACAACTAAAAATGTCTCCAGACATTGCCCAATGTTTTCTGGGCACCCTTTTCCTGGTAGAACATCACTGAGACTCAGTGTGTGTGCCTCAAGGACTAAGTTCACTCTTCTTGGCCTCTCTGGTCTTTA
Organism: Castor canadensis; assembly: GCF_047511655.1. NCBI lineage: Eukaryota > Metazoa > Chordata > Mammalia > Rodentia > Castoridae > Castor > Castor canadensis. The sequence continues at coordinate 8,383,902 of NC_133402.1, read as the reverse complement.
ACACTGTGCATGGTGCATATTTAAGGGCACAGTAAGCAGTGATGGGTGAACTGATGGATTCCTTTGCAAAATGCTTGTTTGGCCATTCACTGGTGACCAGTGGGGAAAGGAGGAGGAGCTCATCATGTCTGATCTTTGCTGGATTAAGGACTTGCAGCTGCACTTGAGAAGGGTTGTCATCATTAACAAGGTAACAGCCACATCTGGCTGTCATTTCTCTTGCAGTTTTGGACTACTAAGTTCCCTTATGCCTCCTTCATCAGCTAGGGGAGTGTCTCTTTTATGTAGTGTTTCTAAGAGCAAGCAGACACCTTTCTATCCCAAGTATAATTATTAAATATGGATTCTATTATTCAGGCTAGAGCTGCCCAGAGAACCCCTGGAACCATCTCCCAACACCTGTCCTTCACCTCTTGCCAGAAACTCAGGCACAGTGATCTTTCAGAGTGAGAAAAATACTGTTAATAACCCTCACTGTGAAATAGGCACACCAACTTACACTTTGTAGGAGAGTCCTATAATCCCACACTGGTTAAGCACCATGGAGGGCTACCTGTGTGTGAGCTGGTCTCAGTGGGAGCTGACATGGCGAGAAATAGATTAAGTACTTCTCTCTGATGTCCTCCTGCTGAGGAGTCTATACCATACTGTGGAATGAATAGATGAGTGGAAATGCTGTTTCCGCACCTGGCATTAGGCCTGTCCTGTAGTTGTCTGTCAGTAAGACTGAATTTGTAAGAACTTATTACTCTCAGGCCCCAAGAATTGAATACCTTCTTTCTGTCTTCACTATATCATCATCACAAGTCTTGTCAGGTTAGCATGTCACTTCCACAAAGGTTTTGCAGACCATGGCCTGTCTTTGCAAATAAAGCTTTATTGGGACAGAATTGAACCCACTTGTGGATGTACTGTCTATGGATGGTTTTGTGCTAAACAGCTGAGTTAAGCAGTTGTCAGAGACCGTATGGGCCACAGAGGCTAAATATTTACTATTTGTCTCTTTACCTAAAAGTATGCTGACACTTGACCCACATTAACCAATTTTCTTTAAATTGACTCAGTTTGAGCTGTGGAGGGTTGAATTCAAGTGTGATATATTTGATACATTGTGAGAACCTTTGTAAATGTCACAGTGTACCCCACTCAGCACAAAATACATTGACTCAGCTTATTAATTACTTTATTATTAGGGAAATTTTCAAATACAGAAGAATAGAGAATATGTAACAAATGTCATGTACCATTCTCCAGCTTCAGCTCCTGGTCAGTCTTTTTTAAAGTATAATTGATATACAAAGCTGTACATTGATGAACTGGATGCATGTATTCATTACCACATTTGAGGTAATAGATATGTCTATCACCCCCGAAAGTTTCCTGTGTCTCTTTCTTTTGATTTTGCTGTTGCTGTAGTAAGAACAGCTAATATGAGCTCTCTCTTTTTTTTATTATTCATATGTGCATACAAGGCTTGGTTCATTTCTCCCCCCTGCCCCCACCCCCTCCCTTACCACCCACTCCATCCCCTCCCTCTCCCCCCACCCCCTCAATACCCAGCAGAAACTATTTTGCCCTTATCTCTAATTTTGTTGTAGAGAGAGTATAAGCAATAATAGGAAGGAACAAGGGTTTTTGCTGGTTGAGATAAGGATAGCTATACAGTGAGTTGACTCACATTAATTTCCTGTGCATGTGTGTTACCTTCTAGGTTAATTCTTTTTGATCTCACCTTTTCTCTAGTTCCTGTTCCCCTTCTCCTATTGGCCTCAGTTGCTTTTAAGGTATCTGCTTTAGTTTCTCTGCGTTAAGGGCAACAAATGCTAACTAATTTTTTAGGTGTCTTACCTATCCTCACCCCTCCCTTGTGTGCTAAAGCTTTTGTCATGTGATGAGCTCTCTCTTAAAAATCTAAGTGCACAGTACAGTCTTGTTAGCTCTAAGCAGTAGGTGGTCCAGCAGGTTTCCAGAACTCATCTTACATAGCTAACTTTCCACCTTCAGAAATCCCCCATTCCTCCCTCCCCAGACTCCCAGCAACTACCATTCTGTTCTCTGTGCCTATGAATGTGAGCGTTCTAGATATCTTGTCTAAGTTGAATCATGCAGTCTTTGTCTTTTGTGACTGGCTTATTTCACTCAGCCAGAAGGCCTCCAGGTTCATTCGTGTTGTTGCAAATAGCAGAATTTCCTTTTTAAGAAAACTGTGGTAAGGGAGGGGGTGGGGGCAGGGGGGAGAAATAAACCAAGCCTTGTATGCACATATGAATAATAAAAAAAAAAAAAGAAGAAGAATTAACCTAGAAGGTAACACACTTGCACAGGAAATTAATGCGAGTCAACTCCCTGTATAGCTATCCTTATCTCAACCAGCAAAAACCCTTGTTCCTTCTTATTATTGCTTATACTCTCTCTTCAACAAAATTAGAGATAAGGGCAAAATAGTTTCTGCTGGGTATTGAGGGGGTGTGTGGTAAGGGAGGGGGTGGGGGCAGGGGGAGAAATGACCCAAGCATTGTATGCATATATGAATAATAAAAATAAATTCTCTCTTAAAAAAAAAAAAAAAAAGAAAACTGTGCAGTGGTGGGAGGCGTAGCTCAGTGGTAGCCCACTTGCTTAGCATGAGGGAGGCACTAGTAGCAAATGAATAAATAAAAATTTAAAACTGCATACTGTTTTACTTATTAATATATTCTATTTATCTATTCATACCTTGATGGACATTTGGGTTTTTTCCATATCTTGGTCATTGTGAATATTGCTGAAATGAACTTTCTGCCAGGGGAAGGAAGCAATGAAGGGAATCCAAAAGCATTCTACAAAATGGAAGGAAAATATTTGCCAACCGTATATCTGATAAGGGCCTAAAATCCAAAACACCTAGGGAAATTCTATTGCTCAATAGTGAAAACCAAATAACCCAATTTAAAAATGCTCAAAGAAGTTCTGTAGAGGATTCTCCAAATAAGATATAGACATGACCAACAGGTATTGAAGTCTCCAACATCACACACCATCAGGGAAATGCAAATGAAAGTAAGTCACAGGGAGTGGTTATGAAATCACCTCACACATGTTAGGATGGCCTTCATCAAAAAGACACTATTCACAATAGCCAAGCTGTGGAAAGAACCCAGATGCCCTAAAACTGATGGGTGGATGAAGAAATCATATATATACACAATGGAGCATTACTCAGCCACAAGGAATAATGACATGGGGTTTGAAGATAAATGGATGCAGTTGGAGGACATCATGTGAAGTGAAGTTAGCCAGGATCAGAAATGCAAAGATCCCATGTTTTCTCTTACACATGGAAGACAGACCCAAAGATAAACATATACACAAAACCAAACATGATCACATACAAACTTAGATGTAGAACATCTTTGTAATAGAGAAACTTGGGGAAGGAGAGAAAGGAGAACAATGAGAGCATCAACAAAATCGTAAAACATCACCTCTGTGAAGGTGGAGGACACAAGGAAGTGTACTGAAAGCTGCTGTAAAATAGGGGGTGGAAGGGAAAGAGTAAGGGAGAGCAATGGAGGGAGTTGATTGGACCAAAGTAAAGTAGACTCACAGCGGGGACACTTTGAGAAACCCCTTTGAGATTGGACTATGAGCACATGATAAAAGCGAGAGCACACAAGGGAGGGGTGAGGATAGGTAAGACACCTAAAAAATTAGCTAGCATTTGTTGCCCTTAACGCAGAGAAACTAAAGCAGATACCTTAAAAGCAACTGAGGCCAATAGGAAAAGGGGACCAGGAACTAGAGAAAAGGTTAGATCAAAAAGAATTAACCTAGAAGGTAACACATACGCACAGGAAATCAATGTGAGTCAATGCCCTGTATAGCTATCCTTATCTCAACCAGCAAAAACCCTTGTTCCTTGCTATTATTGCTTATACTCTCTCTACAACAAAATTAGAAATAAGGGCAAAATAGTTTCTGCCGGGTATTGAGGGGGTGGGGGGGAAGGGAGGGGGCAGAGTGGGTGGTAAGGGAGGGGGTGGGGGCAGGGGGGAGAAATGACCCAAGCCTTGTATGCACATATGAATAATAAAAGAAAAAAAAAAAGAGAAACCCCTTTGAACATCAACTTAAATATTAATAATGAAAGACAGGACCGTAAAAATAGGTACAGTGTGTGTGTGTGCACGTGGTACTTATGGGAGGGGGAGGATGTACAATGAAAATTAATGCCATGGAAAATGGTGGGTGGACTTCATATACTTGAACAAAATAGAACAAAGAAACCTCTAGCAATAGTTTGAAGTGGGGCAGAAGGGGTTGGGGAGAGAGATGGTGGGGGTGATCTAACCAATGTACAATACAAGCCTATTTGAAATTGTCACAACGACTTCCCCCTGCACAATGAACATATCCTAATAAAAAATTTTAAAAAAGATAAATCTAACAAGTGTTGGTGAGAATGTGGAGGAACTGGCCTCTGAGCTCTGTTGGGGGAGATGAAGTGGGGCTGCTATGGAAAAACAGCATGGCGGCTCCTCAGAAAATTAAAAATAGAACCCCACTGGGTTCCACTTCTGGGTGCGTATCCAAAGACTTGAAATCAGGACCGTGAGGAGATGTCTGCACGCCCACGTTCACTAAGCCAAGACTCAATCAGCCTTGTTTTCTCCATATTCTCTCGTCCTGATGCCTTCTCTATCCTCATTATTTTAATGCAAATTCTGGGGATTACATCACTTTGTTATAACATTTCTGTAAGTATCTTAAAAGATAAAGACTCCATTTATTGAATAGAAGCAAATTTCATTATCACACTTAAAAAATTAGGAATTCCTTAAATCATCAACTATCCTTAAACACGCCAGGATTTCTAAACATAAATCCCTACTTAAGCTTCGCTCCAAGCAATAATGGTTTGCATGTGCCATCTATGTTTTTTCTCACGCACACTAGAATGAATACTTATTGACTAATTAAAAATTTAAAAGGAGAACACATCCACGCACCCTCTAAAATTATCTTGTATACCACCACCAGGAGACCTTGAGTGGGAATACACCATGGTAGGGAGTTTTACACTTTCTTCTTCGCTTGGCACAAAGAGTCCCCTACAGTGTTCCTATTTCTGTCACTCTGTCAGAGTTACTCAGTGCCCGGAGCGAACACCAGGGACATACAAACCAACCATGAAATCAGAAGCAACTGCAGTTTCACTGTCACCTTCACCAACTCAACACAATTTACAATACAATTAAGACTGACAGATATAATTGGATAAACAGAAAATAGAATTAAGGTAATCTATCCTAAGTGTACCAAATTCCTCTAATGACTCGCTTTCAGCAGTTGTGGAAACATATAATTACCAAACAAATTACATGTTATTTTTATCTAAGAAGCTAATTAAGTGTTCTGTGTAAATTATTGTGTGGTGACACAAGGATCTGAGTTGTATTAAGTACCTAATTGGAAAGGGGACGAGACCCGAGAATTTTTCATGGGAACAGGATTGGGGGAGATGGTAGCAGGAGGATCTGATGGTGAGGTGGCATCTGTGAGGAGCTGACTGGAAATGGAGAGGGTTGGGGTGTCTGTGGTTGGTTTCACTTGAGTCTGGGTGATTGAGGTAAGTCAGGTCACGGCCTTCATGATTTATGTGGTTTTTAAAAATCTTGCTTCTCTTCCTGAACTTAAGTATTGAAGCTCTGCTTGTTCCAGCTCACCATGACTCTAGGACCTGTCTTCTTCATGGCCCTTACGTAACTTTCTTCCTTGGCTTTTATTTTCTTGCAATTCAGTAAATCTTCCTAAATCTCCTTGTGTGTTTGTGTCCTTTTGTACCCTGGAATGTAGGGACCCAGGGATTTGGAGGATAGACCCTCCTTCTTTTCCGTATCTTAGAACAGAAAGCCTGGAAGAATTTTTCCGTGAAGCTTTTAGGTGGAAGCGGTGTTAAAAAGCATTCCCCACATCCCCGCTGAGCGTTAGAGAAGGGACAGAGTCTCCTAAGCTGAAGCAGGGGGCATGGGGGGAATTGCTGTATTTCCTCCAGGTTGGACTCTGCACAATGCTGTAGGAGAAAGTGGTCTGAATTGGAGTCATAAGACCAGATTTATGGTCCCTGTCCTGCCACTGGTGAGCTGTGTGACCTTCCACAAGGCATTGCCCACCCCCCCGCCCCCCGCCCAGTCTTGGGATCTCATGTGTAAAATATTGGCTTGCTTACCTCATAGAGGTGCTTTGAGGATGACATGGCACAATGTAGATGAAGATTATCTGTAAAATACCAAAAAGGCATTATGGTTGTTATTAATGGGTGGCAGCTGCACAAAGTCAGACAAGGTTTGATCTAGCTGACAACACTAGGAATCGTCTTCTCACCTGGCTAGATCTGGGTGTCATTGGGAGTTGATCGCTTATGCTTTTCAGCTTTGTACTGACTTCATTTCCAGGGTCGATCTCCTCCCTCTCACTCCCAGTATGGAAAGGTGGCCAACAGAAGTGCTGCACCTTAGTCCTCTCAGTTTCATAACTCTGAAGCAGAAGTACAGATTCTCCTTCCTGGCAGCTCCATCAAAAAGCTCAGGGCAAACTCTGATTGGACTCTTCTGGGTCACGTGCCTACGGCTGAGCCAATCACAGGGGCCAGGGAGATGGAGTACCCTGATTGGTCAGGCTGGAGATGCTGGGGTTGCCCCATTTGAGCTACATGAAATGAGAGGTGGAGACAGTTGACTCTCAAAGGTGCCAGAAGAAAGGGTTTTCTGTGCTGGAGAAAAACAGATCTCAGTCTCCACTGGCTACCTAATGAGTTGTAACCAAAAAATTCATTGGATTGGGAGCCATGGAGGACCTGGAGTCTAGTCTTGACCATGTTGAGTACATCACTTCTCATTTTTTTCGGGGGGGAATCCAGTTTCCAAATTTGTGAAATAGATTTGAGCTTAGTCATTCAGAAATCCCTCACCTTTTCTCTACCAGACACTTTTTATTATGGTCTTATGTTTTGTCCCTGCGGTGGACTTTGGGTTTGTCAGCAAAACAAGACACAGTCATTAAATACAATTCCATTTTGTCTTAAAAGATGGATTAGCAACATGAAAAGTGTGAGTTCAATAGAACTTAAGAGTAATGATGTAACACCGAGTTACATAGGTGAAAAAAACCTTAATACTAATTTAATATTACCTAGGTTGTTTGGGATAGCCTGCTACAGGCAATAGCTTGATTTCTCCCAGGCTTTGTGAAATATTTAACACAGCCATTGATTGCTGTTTCTCACCTACTAGAACCCAGGAGTTAACACATGTTCACCTGCAGATGTGTTTGTTTTGCTTAAGTAAGAGCTTCAAAAGTATCAGGACAATTTGCCAGAGCATCTGAAGCTGGGATTTTTGGTGAAAAATGAAAAGATCCCAAAACGTAGAGCCTGAATTTCCTTGTGACAGCATCAGATGTGAGCAGAAAAGTGGCCGCCTCCTTCAGGTTAGCCAGATGGCTCTAAGCTTGCCACAGCCCTCACCACCCCATTGTTTACTCCTGGGCACTTTAGATTATGTATATTACCTGCAGGCCTCTGCAGCCATGGGGTGTTTTGTTTAAATTGTTCATGGCCGCCCTACCTTAGATAGGAAGCTATCTAACCTGGAATGTGCATTTTGATGAGGCCAATTGACTTTTAATTGACCCCTTTGCTGTTTTCATTTTAATTAGGTTCCCCCCCTCTCTTGCAGAACAGCCAATTTTCCTCTGTCTACCTGGGGGTGTAGTAGAGACTTGCCCCACCCTGGGGACACTCAGCCCTGGCCTCTCATCACTGAGACAGGTGTTCTGTGTGCAGCCTGAGGTCTTGCCTCCTGAAGGAAGGCAGGCTTGACCCCCGAGCTTCTGCTTCTAGTCCTGGAAGAATGGCCTCAGGAGGCTCCAGGTCTCCATGCTTGTCTGCCTCATGATCTCGAGTTTGTCTTGGCCTGATTCGTGCTGTCTCCACCAGGTGTTCTGAGGCATTTCACACATGAGTGGGCTTAGGCAATTGGGCCAAACCTGTTTCGTTCTTTTGCAGTTTTCTTAATTGCAAGGCTTCTTGTTTCCCCAGCGAACTTCCATGTAAAGGATTCTGAAATCTAGGCGCTGCCAGGGCTTAGCTGACAATGTATTTCTCTCAGCATTCATTCATTCATTCATTAGATCATCCTTAGGCATATTCCATGTCCAAGGCACTTTGATAACAATGGCAGAACAAATGCACCAGGAACTTCAAATACCTTTTGTAACCCTCACAGTCACTCTGGGAAGCTGAGGCTCTTCTTGCCCCCATTTCACAGTTGAGAAAACTGAAGCCCAAAGAAGTGAAATGCAGGGCCCAGTGTCTCGTGGCTGGTTGGACCTGGATTCAAGCCCAGACTCTGATTTCTGAGTGTTCGTGGTTCACCACGACACGCACTAATACAGTTTTCACTCATTGGAAAGAATCCCTTATTCACAGAAGGTTATCTGTGGAGACGTATTTTTGGTGGTGGTGGTGGAGTTTGAACTCAGGGTCTTGCTCTACCATTTGAGCCATACCTACCCCCCGACCCTTTTCTTGCATTAATTATCTTTCTGATAAGGTCTCCCATCATTAGCCAGGGGTGGCCTTGGTGACCCTCTTATCTCTGCTTTCTACATAGCCAGAACCACAGGAATATGCCACCACATCTGGGTTATTTGCCGAGATGGAGTCTTGCTAACTTTTTCCCTGGGCTGGCCTCAAACCACGATCCTCCAAATCCCTACCCTCTGAACAGGTGGGATTACGGGTGCAAACCACCACATCCAGACCTCTTTGCCTGTGTTTCCTGAGATAATTTCTCAAATAAACTACTGGGAACTTGAATCCTTTTTCTCAGGGTCTCAGGTCATAATCACGATCAAGTGAAATGCTGTCTGTAAAGTACTTATCACGGTTGACTGTCACCTAGCAAATGGTAGCTGCTGTTACCACCATCATCATCCTCACGAAGTTGGAATGAACTTGTTCCCGTTTATTTATCTCTTTTGTGGTATTGGGATTGAATTCAGTCTTGTGTACGTTAGGCAAGTGCTCCTTCACTTGAGTCACACCCCAATCCTTTTGGTTTTATTTTGTTTTTTGAGATGGGGTCTCACTAACTTTGCCTCACCTGACCTTGAACTCCTGATCCTCCTTGCCTGCACTTCCTGTGTAGCTGGGAATATAGGCATGCGCTACTATGCCCGGCTGATCTCATTCTTTCAAGACGTTCACACTGACAGATAAGTTCATCCGAAATTATGGAAGAAAGGATCACCTAGAATTTGTGATGCAAATGTTTAAATGGTTTCTTTTCTTAGGAAGATAGTTTATTAATTATTAACCTTGAGGCCCTTGTCTAACACCACGCACAACAGCTCTGGAAGTCAGTGTGATCAGTCAAGTGTCTCTTATACCCTAAATTGGTCACTTTGAGTTATCCATTTTGATTTTCTGGGGGAGAGGAAATGGTTTCAGTTGCATCTAGTTACAAGTGAATCTTAACCTTGAATTTCTGTTGATATTTGATCTAGCTGTGGGCTGGAGAGAGAGTTACTTTCATATTTCAGTTGTTCCAGCTTTCATCTGCTGAAGCGCTAGAATGACTGTGTGTTGTAGGATATTATGCTCCAATATTTCCCATATGTCTTCTTAAAGAACAGTTGATGGGCTTCCTGGGCTTCCCGGGAGGGTGGGACAACAGGGAACCTTCAGAACCAATGGGGTTGGAGATGGAGCCCGAGAGGAAGGGGTAGAGTGTGAAAGGACAAGCTCACGTGACTTTCATGGGCTCACCTGGACCTGGGACTTGGAGGAGGGGATGCAGACATGCATGAAAGGCTGTCTTGAGTGTTAGGGACACAGCAGGACCCATGTCTTGGTCAGTTTCTGTGTCAACTTGTCTAGGCTATGGTTCCCAGTTACGCAGTCCAACACTAATCTAGGTGTGTTTGTGGGGCTGTTTTGTAGATGTGATTACAGTTTGCACTCGGTTGACTTTGAGGGGATTATCTTGCATCATCTGGGCAGGTCTGATGCCATCAAATGCAGTCCTTGACAAAGATGAGAGGACATTCCACCTGAGGACAGAACTTCAGCTCACGACCCAGAGTTCTAGCATGAGGGTGGATTTTAGACAGGGTTGGCGGTTCCCCACAATGTGAGCCAGTTGCTCATGATGAATCCCTAATGCACATCCCCTGCTGGTCAGTTTCTCTAATCAGCTCCAACATGAACAGATTTCGGTGCCAGGGATTGGATACTGATTGACAAAAGTCCCTAAGATCATGGAAGGGCCTTGAAATTGGGTAACAAACAGAGCTTGAAAAAACGTGGCAACGCACAGAACAGCCTAGATATCCTTGAACATTCTCTTAGTAGAAATATGTTGATGGCAAGGAGGTAGAGCACCTGCCTCACAAGTGTAAGGCCCTGAGTTCAAGTCCCAGTACTGCCCAAAACAACAACAAAAAGTTAAGGAATATGCTGATAACCATGCTATTGAAGACTCAGAAGGAAGTGAGGAGCATGGTAGAGAGCACAAATAGCGTTTTAGAGAATAGCTGACTCAGGGACTGAGAGAGAGAGAGAGAGAGCGAGAGAGCGAGAGAGAGAGAGAGATTCTGCTCAGCACATAATAAGGGCTCCGGTGAAACTATGATAGTGAAAACAGTGTAACTGCAACGACACTAATGACAACATCAAATCACCCTCCTGTTACGAAACTCTAGGTAGAGTGATGTTGGGGAAGGAGCACAGCCTCCCTGCTGGGTCAGGGGTACGGGTGTATTACCAGCAAAGGCAGCAGCAGGCACTCTGGGCCTTTGTGTGACCTGCTCTCCACATTGGATGGATTCATCTTGACCAGACTGTAGCCATCTTGAGTCATAACCACCACAAGTGTCCCCGAGTCACTCTAGCCAGTATCTCCTGCATTGTCCCCAGCAAACTACAAATAGATAGACCCATTGAGAGGTATATGGAAACTTATGACCTGGCCCTGGCTCTAGGATGTGCCTGATAATTATTTTATTGCTTTTTTCAATTTAGGGTTCATTGATAGGACAAGGAGTTTTCATGTGAAAATCCCATGTACGCACACTGAATTTTGAGCAAGCTCACCCTTCTGTTGTATTCCCTTAGCCCCTCCCTCTCTCCTCCTTTTAAAAAGCAATATTTAGTGGGTTTCTTTATGTTATTGCCATAAATATATGTGTAACATACTTCATACTGTTATCACCTTCACGCTCCAGTCCCCTCTCCATTTCCCCTCTCTCCCATCAACCCCCCTCACTGCCTGACAGTGTCCCTTTTGCACTCAAGCTCTATTGTTATTGTAATTAAAAAATCATTTTAGACTTAGATTCTACGTATGAGCAAAGACATATTTGATGTGATATTTGGCTTTTGAACTTGACTTATTTCACTCATTATTGTGATCTCCAGTTCCTTCCATTTTCCTGCAAACAGCATATCCTCACTCTTTTTTTATGGCTGAGTAATACTCCATTGTGTATATATATCACACTTTCTTTATCCATTCAGCGGTCGTTGGGCACTTAGTGCCTAACTGTTTGATATTAACTTGAAATAAACCAGGTACATTCCAGTGTGAATGAAGTCACTTTTGTCCTAGTGCATAAATAACCCCTACCTTTCTGAACCAAACTGTAGGGGTTCACTGGCGTTGCTGCTGCCCAGGACAGTGCTTCTGTCCTTGAGTCCCTAGTAAATTGTACTGTGTGCGATCCTGGATCTGCCTCTTTCTTCAGTCTCACAGCCCCAGAACACAGTGGGACACTCTTCCCTGCTTTTTAAATGGGCTTTAAATGTCTTTCTAACGCTGTGTTTCTCTAATCAAAAGCCACATCTTCCCTGAAGTCCTCCTTGGTGTTCTTGGCTGGCATGGATTCCCGTCCTCTAGGGCTTGGAGCAGGAAGGGCTCTTCTCTTCCATCTTACCAATAGGCTTGAGACCTTCCCAAGTAGCCTAGAGACTCCCTGGGGGCTAGGGTCCCTTCTGTCCCCCTCTTATTTATTGCTACATCCTGGGCATTAAAAAATGTGAAAGAATGGTGAGAAGAAAATGGAGTGGCGTCCTTGGCCGTGCTTGGGAGAGGGACCTCGGCTTCCTGCTCCCCATGCATTTCCCCCAGTTGGTTTTCTTCCCTTTTGTAACTGAGCTCATCCAGGCAGAGGCAGGGATGAGACACAGGGCACGCAGGGATGAGGCTGGTTGCTTCATGTCTCCGTGGCCCTTCACCACCCAGCACACTCTACCACGTGCCAATCCTGGGTCTCATTAAAACCTGCTCTCCGCCAGTCTGCTCATTTAATAATTATTGATCGCCCCCAGCATGCAGGCTGGTCAATAATTGCCTTCCAGGCCTCACTCATGCCTTCTTGATCAGCATCTGATGCTTCTCTCCACCACTCTGGCTCTTCAGATCTTGGAGAAGTGCCTTGACTTTCCTCAGCACCTTTCTGACAAAGTCCCAGCTGTGGTGATCCAGTAGCTGAGGTTCCTTTTCATTTGTCTCCCAGGCCTGGAGGGCGCTGGTTTTTATATAGTTGCCTCCTTCCCTCTTGTTCCTCATTCCCCACAATTCCAGGACTGCTGAGGGGAAGGAATAAAGGCCTCATTGGCTCTGAGTTCTGGCTCCCCCAGTGGCTATGCCTGTGTTAATGGCAGCTATATTAGCATAATCTGTTTGACTCCCCCAGCTGTTCGCTTTCCTGGGGATCTGTCTGAACCACACTGCTGTGAGTGTCCTTAATGAAGATATGACAGTGGGTGGCTGGAGGTGGGAAGTTGGAGGAGAAGAGAGAAGTCCCTTGGGTTATATCTCTGTTACTCAATATTGTTGAATTAGATCCTCAGCCTTCCGTCACGTGGTATTTGGATGCTGGGAGGGGAGTTAAATATAGAATTCTTCCTTTTGGCATTTCAGAAGGTTTATATAATGTCCTGTTCATTTTGACAGCAGGGAGAGAAAGACCAGGCTATGTCCGGAACCCCATTCAAAGCAAAGTCTTCTCAACAGTTGGACCCATCTGCCCAGGCAGGAGATGCTGTGTGAATCGTGTTTGCAGAGACGCAGGTGCTCCTTTTGAGCCTAAGGACCTGCTCAGCTCAGAAATTCTATTAATTCTGTAATTCTACACGTAGCCTTCACAGGAGTGGGTCTGAAAATCGATCCGCCATACGGCATGCCCTGAATTTGCCTGGGTTACTGATTTGAATTTTCCCTCAACTCCTCTCTGAACCCAGCTTGGAAATCCGGCTTGCTCTGCTGTTTGTGCTCTTCCCTGGGGTCTTGGGGACCAGTGGGCAAATCCTGCCTCTCTCACGCTCCAGCAACACGATCTTGACGGAGCCCCTGGTCTTTTCTGAATCTCCTCCGATCTTTAGCATGTCCTCACACCCCTGCCTCCTTCTGTCCTTCCTCTTTTAGTGAGTGACCACACTTCTCACTTGGCTGGTCAAACTACAAACCCAGGAGTCATCTTTGATGGTTCTCTTCCTCTTGCCTGCTACGTTCAAGCCACCAGCAAGTGCTGCTGGCTCTGCCTTTGAATCACACCCTTAAAACACTGCTCCATCTTAGTGCAACTCCTTGTGAACGCCACAGTCGGTGAGAGCAACATCTAAGTTGCTGTGTGTTCCAACTCTGACATCCTACGATCCCTGCAGGTCCAAGCTGTCCAAGTGGTTACAAACAGCAACACAAACCATAAATCTAGCCACATTAATCCTTATTAAATTCTTTCCATTTCTCCTAGAATTACAATGAATTCCTTAACATGACTTGTAGGCTTGACATAATCTGATCCTATCTCAGACCAAATCCTGTTCTCCTTTCCTTTGGTCCCTTCTTTTTTCTTCCTGGATCTTCCTGGAGCCCACCTCAGGGCCTTTATACTTGGAGTTCCCTTTGCCTGGGAATTTCTTCCCCTAGATCTTCTCACCATCCCAATTCCATCTAAAACAGCTCGTCGCTGCCTTGACAGGCTGTTCTCGATCATGCAAGTTCAAGTAGCCTCCACACCAGCCACTATTGCATTACTCAGTTTCCTCTTCTAGAGTGTAGCTCTGCCTAAACATTATTTTCTTCATGTTTTTGTCTTGCTCCTCCCATTAGCATCTGTGCTCTTTGAGAGCAGGGAACTTACTTGTCTCCATCACCCCTATATCCTAAGACGAGATGTACACAGTAGGTGCTTAATAAATTTCTGTTAAATGAGTGTATAAAGTGTGGCAATAGGAAGGAAGGGAAGGAAATAAGAGTACACATACATATTACAATACATACTAAAGCAGTGCTATCATTTTTCTTTCTCTTTTTTCCTCTTCCCTTCTCTTCCTTTCCCTTCCCTTCCCTTCCTGTCTGTGTTTCTCTCTTTCTTCCCAGTGCTAGGGATGGAGCCCAGGGCCTCACACCTGCTAGGCACTCTACCACTGAGCTGCACCCAGCCTGATCAGTGCTGCTGAGGGTGGCCAGAGCTGTCTTCCCATAGCTCTCTAGCTACACCAGGCTTCCTCTGATCTCAGTTTGCTCCCAAGCAACTTTTCCTGCCTTTTGTTGAATAAAAATTCTTCAACTTTTCAGCTACCTCATGGGCTTTTGCATCTGCTCTGCATCTGTTTCTTAGCAGACTAGCTTGGCACATGGTGCTTTTCAGAGACATTTAGCATGTAAAGATATTTATAAGGGAGGGATTCTCTTCTATTTTTGCCCAGTCATCTGTCAGAGAGGGGGAGAAGCTACCAGGCACTCATGAATCATTCTCTTGCCTGGGGAGTGCTGCCCATCTCCATCCTGGAGGGGTGGGATGGCAGAGGACATTCTGCATCCTGAGGCTGGTTTTAGTGAATGAGCTTTCACGGGTGGTTTTGCTGACCTTGCCATTCCACAGGTTGGCCCAATCATTATGGTTTACATTTTCTAGATGGGCTACTGTTATAGCCACTTCCTTCAGAATGTCCTTAGGAGTGGAGGTATGAAGTTAGGGGGACAAAAATCCACAAATTCACCCTTATTTCTGACACCAACTGCAAGTTAGAGGGTCCCCAAGACCACTCTTTGTGTCAATATTTCATTAGAAGCTGCTAGAACTCACTGATAGTGACACTCATGGTCTCCCTGTGGTGTGTTCAGCATGAGGTTTGTTAAAGCAAAAGGACACACGCTAAAATCGGCCAATCAAAGGGGCACGCAGAGAGAGTCCATGCGAATTCCAAATGTGGAATTCCCAGTTGTCCCTTTCCCATGGAGCACAGTGCTACTTTCCCAGCAATGATGTGTGACAATAAGTGTGAAATACAGACAACCAGGGAGGCGTACTGAAGCCATGGCGCCCATGGGTTCTACAGTTGGTTGCCAGCATGGCTGGATCTGTCTCCAGGCCTTCCAGAAGTTCAGCTGATACTGTGTGATTCAAAGCTCCCATCCTGAATAGCATCGTTAGACTGTTATCCACGTGACCCAAGACCCCCAGGCCAATGAAATTACGCCTGTCCACCCATTAAATTCCAAGGGCTTAGTGAGAAAGCCAAGAACAAAGACTAGACTTCTTTTAGGGCCAGATTAGATTGTTTACTATACAGGAACTAAATTGGATACTCCTGGTATGGATGACTTGTGCAGATAGTAGTGGGGCTAGCATTTTTGTGTGTGTGTGCTCTAACATCTGAAATGATTTGTTGATTCTACAAATGTATATAGCTGGCCTTCCATATCCATGAGTTCAGCATCCATGGATTCAACCAACCTCGATTAAAAATATTGAGGAAAAAAATAGCATCTGCACTGAATAGGTACAGACATTTTTCTCACCATTATTTCCTAACTAATATGGAACAGCAAGTATTTGTGTGACATTCAGGTTGTATTAAGTATTATAATTAGTATAGAGATGATTTAAAGTATTTGGGAGAAGGTGGGTAGGTTATATGCAGATAGACGCCATTTTATGTAAGAGATGGGCATATGTGAACCTTGGTGCACAGGGGGTCCTGGAAACAATCCTCCCACAGATATGCAGGGGTGACTGCATTGACTGTGAGCCATGTGCCAGGTCCATGCTAGTTCTCAGAGATACAGTGATAAAAGACATAGTTCATACTGTCAGAAGACTGGGGAGACAGATGGGTGAACAGGAAATCCTACCATCATGGTGCCCGAAATGATACTAAGGGTTCTTGGTGTGAGGGGTGTCCCTGCTAGCCTCGTTGCTGGTGAAGGCTTCCCAGAGGGGTGATGGTTAATTTTAGATCAGAAACAGATATTTGTCACCTGGGTGGCGAGGGCGGCAGGGAGAGAGGGAAGGTTTAATTGAAAGAGTAGCTTGTACAGTGGTGCGAGCATGCGTGTTGAGTGTGAGGAGCCCTACACTTAAATGCCAGAACTCACACGTGATTCATGTTGAATCAATAGTCAATCAACACCCCAAATGCCTGCCTCATCTTGAACCAATGCAATTGGATTTTGAAACCGACCCCATTTTCAATTCTTGGTGCCTTATGCTGTCAGGATGCTTTTTTGGATAAAAAAGAATGAAAAGGTTGGGTTAAGTCCAGAAAGTGTGAGCTTGGCTCTCTGTGACTTAGGGCATCTCCAGCTCATAAAGAAATGCTCCCATGTTCCCGGTGGCGTCAGGACTTCAGTGTGAGTAGGAAGTGTCTCAAATTTGGTCACTGCCTCTTCAGAAACAGAAAAGAGTTGATATGTGCTGCAGGCTGAATAGTGCAGTTTATAAAAACACAAGGGCTTCTGAGACATTTTGGGTATGTGAACAGGTGACTCATGGGCACTCTCAAAACCATATTTCAAAGACAACATATTTTTGGCAGAATCAGATGGCTATTTTGTGTTCTTTTCAGACAATGGAAGAAATTCCATTAAAATGAAAAGAAACCAACAAAAGGTAGGGGAAAACTTAACAGTATTTACCAAAGGCTTATTGACTTTAATATAAAAAGACAAGTTACACACAAATAAAAGGAAAACACCCCATGATTTGACTGTCTCCCCAAAGGTTATGTGTTAGGACCTTAACTCCCAATGCAATAGGTTCTAAGGGGGTGGTGGCGTCTGTAGGAGGTGACTGTGTTGGTCACAGTCATGAATGTCTTTCTCGAGGTCCTGGGGTAGTCACCACCAGAACCGGTTGTTATGAAGTGAGCCTGGCCCCTCTCGCTCTCTCTTCTGTACACACCCACCTGTCTTTCTGTGTTTCTGCCATGTGATAATGCAGCACCAGATTCAGCTGGCTAATTGATCGTGGATTCTACCTTCCAGAACTGTGAGCCACATAAGCCTCTTTCCTTTATAAATAACCCAGTCTTGTGTGCTTTTCTATAGCAACAGAAAACAGAGTAAGACACTCTGAAAGAAAAATGGACAAAAAAAATTAACAAGTAGTTAAAGAATAAAAATGCAAAGGTTAACAAATGCTTGAGGAAATGTTAAATCCCATTAATAGTACAAAATATCCAACATAAAATAATGAAAGCAGCCAGCTAACACAAAAATGTGAAGCAAGCAGTGTATTATTCTCACAATGAAGAGAAGCAAAATGACCAGCAAGTAAGCAAAGCAGTGCAGTGAAAAGGGGCTTGCTCTGACACCCCCTATTTCACTTTGGTGGGAAGCAGGGGTGGGTAGGGAAGGTCTACTTCCTCAGTGTCCTCATTTTGTTCCTAATCTGGGCTCCTGATCCCCTGCAGGTGTCCAAGTGTCAGCCCTCCTGCTCTGAGTGGGACACAGCTCACCACATTAGTCTGTAGTAAGCTGTGTCAGGGCAAGCCTGGCTCTGGGCATCTCCCCACCCCAGCATCTTCCCTCTGTAGCTCTTCCTCCTTGCAGGATGCTTGAGTTGCTTTTCCATGGTGGGCAAGCCAGCTCCCTTGCCCTGGGTGCCCCCCAGTCTCAGGTAGGTCCAGGGCTTAGCTCAACAGTGAGGCTGGGAAGCCTGGCATCCTACCGTCCTCTGGCTGTGCATGGTGTGGGGATTACGCCTTAACTCCCTCACTCTGCTTTCAGCTTCCAGACTCGCTGGGGGAGAATCTGTGATGCTTCCTGTCATGTTTTGGATTTGTGCAGACGAAGGAGGCTGTCAGGCAATTTATGTTAGGATTTACTTACTCTTAAGAGCACCCAGCTTGTGGCGCTGGGAGGGGCTGCTCGGTGGTGTACTTACTCCTCCCACTTGGTGTTGCTCTGTCCAGCACCTCCTGGGATTCAGGGTGAAGCCAAATGGTTTTTGCTTTCCTTGCTTCTTTGGCCATGAAATTCCTTCCTGGGGTTGTGTCACCAGTATCAAAGACTGTCAATGTCTAGCAGGAAGCAGAGGCCTTACAGTGTTATTTTCTGACTTGGGCCACCATGGGCCTGTGTGCGATCAATGGTTTTGTAAGACGGACATGTTTGAAACCCTCCTATGGATTCCTGTGGCCTGTAGGATATAAGCCAGATCCTCACTCTGGCCTATGAGACCCTGTTCATGGATGTGGCTCTGTCTTTTCCATGATATGGGGTCCTCCTTGAGAGTGGGGCCTTTGCTCTGTCTTGTTCACCATTGTATGTCAAGTAGAGCAGCTGACATATGGCCAACTTAAAAATATCATGAACAAATGAGTAAATGGACAAATGGAAGAACAACTAGATGAATGAATGGGTGGATGGATGGATTGCTCTCTAGGAGAGCAATGGCGACTCTATTTTTCCTATCTCCTCTCAGCCCTGTCTCATCCAGGCCAATGGAAAAATCTCTCACATCCTGCCATTTCAGTACCTTGCCTGTATCTGAGGCCATATGAAAACTGTCCACGGAAGCACTGAGTAATCCTGCCCCAACTATCATTGGTTTCAGGTGGGCAAATAGCTTCTGTTTGTCCAGGATGAACAAGTTATCAAGATCATACATAGCTTGTCTACACGGTGAGTTTTAGTGTCCCCACCCATGTCACATAAGCATGCAGAGGCTCTTGAAGGTCAATTTGCATCTGGGTCACCCAACCCTAAGACCTGTGCTCTTTCCTTACTCTACAATTTGGCCTACTTTTTGGAATACATGCACACACACCCCCCCCACACACCCCTCCTCAAACTATGATGCTGTGGTGAGCTGGTAAGGCCTTGTGTTTTTAAAAACCTAAACTTATAATTTCAATTCTACTGTCTCTGACTCCTTTGGGTTTGAACACAGGACCTTGGGCTTGCTAGGCAGGCACTCTACCACTTGAGCCACACCCTGGGTCCTCCTCTGGGTTTCTTTTGGTTGGGAAGGAGGTGAGCTCAAGGGACATGGAAGAGGGTGAAGATACCAGAGAAGAAGGTCCTCCTGTGCTTTGCCTGTGTGGAATGGTTTCTGAATATCACTTCATTTAATCCAAATAGCAGTTCTACACTGTTCTGCTGAGCACCATTCCACAAAAAGGAAGCTGAGGCCCAAGGGCAGTAAGAACGGGCAAGCTGGGTGGCTGTGTGCAAACCTAGCTAGTCTCACTTCAGAGCTTGAGACTCAGCCACCACATAGCCACTTAAACAGAGCCTCTCCAAACCCTCGCTACTCAAAGTGTGATCATAGACCAGCATCCTTGGTTTCCTCTGGGAGTTTGTTGAATGTACAATCCCAGGACAGACCCTGACTGGCTGAGCCAGAATCTGCAATTTAACAAGACCCCCAATCTACTCACAATTTATTAAAGTTTGAGAAGTGCTGCCCCAAAAACTACAAATATAAAATCAAAGAGGTTGCTGCAGCCCACAGGGCACTATTGCCTGAGTATCGCCACTTCTAAGTCAACAGGGTGGCAGAAGAGCCCCTAGTGCAGGGTGACTGTTTGCCACACTAAATCTGTGGCTTGAGTTACATCTGCCTGTAAGTTACACATCTGTAAATATGGAGAGAGCCAGGGAGGCTTCAATCTAAGGGAGACTGGCCCTTGTTCATTGTGTCAGGGGGACAGCTTTCATTTTTCTTCTTTGATGTTAAACATCGGCGTTGCTAACTGTATATCTGATCACAGATGTGGACAATCACTCAGCACTGGTTCTTCATTTATTAGGTCTTGGTGGATGCTGTCTTAGGCACCTGAATTTTTAAACACAAGGAGAGACATTTTTTTTTATATCTTTCTCATCCTATAATTGCCCCAAGGGCCTTGAGATGTCCACGTGAGCTTTACCAATGATACAGATGGTCGTGTTGGAGTCAAAAGGATGAGTGGTTGCGTGGATGATTGATGTCCCATGTCCCTGATTCGCCTCATCTTTCTGGATGGATTTGCTGACTCTGCACCGCCTCCTCTGAGGTCGCCTGCCATCCAGCAGGGGGCCCAAGAAGGTCAGCTGCATTTTCCTATTCCTTTGCTCCTTCCTTTCTCCGTGCCAAGTTACATTTAGCAGGTTATTCATCTAATTCTTTTTTTAAAAATGTTAATGCTCCCCATTTTTTTAAGGGATAAAAGGAGCCTTTTAAGAAATAAGCATCAGGAACTGACTAATCAAAGTGGAAACTTTCTGGGAGGAGTCTGACCGCGGCATCTCTAATGACCTTCACAAATATCACATGCTCCAGGCAATTACAGGATTTGGGAGAAAATAGCTCATTCTGAATAACCTAACCTGCTTCAGTGTCCCTCACTCTTCAATGGCCCCCCGCCTGCCCCCTTTGTGACTTCCTTACTAAGAACCTCCTGAAAGAGATTTCCCTTGGATGAAGAGACATCTAGCTGCAACCAGCTGCAAAGGGGATGGTCAATGCTGAGAAAAGGGACATCTTTTGCATGGTGCCAGGTTTCTTCCAAGGCATTTGGCTGTGGATGTAGGAGGTACATAATGCATTGTGACTCAGGGCCAAATATTAGGAGCAGGGGATTTGCTGCTCAAACTCCTCTGTAGGGTTACAACTGGAAAAATAACATGTTTGTTTATAGGACACCAATCCCACAGCTGGCAGCACGCTAAAAAGAAGGGCCCTGAATGAACTCCATCCATGGGAGCCATGCAGCCGGGTGAGGGAAGCCCTCCTGATGTGCAGCCTTTGTGAAAACAGTGTTCGGGAGCCTAGACTCAATCTTTTACTTTATTTGAATCAAACTACATTTCCCCCTTGTTTGCAGAGATTTGATGCAGATTCTGCCTTTTTTTTTTTGGAAGCACTGGGATTTGAACTCAGGGCCTCACACTTGCTTGGCAGGTGCTCTACCACTTGAGCCACTCCACCAGCCCTGTTTTGTGCTTTTTTTTTTTTAAAACAAGATGGGGTCTTGTAAAGTGTTTCGAACTGTGATCTTCCTGATCTCTGCCTCCTGAGTAGCTAGGATTATAGGCGTGAGCCACCGGCACTAGGCTGATTCTGCCTTAAAAAAAAAAAAAGCATCCTGACAGTGTTTCCATTATCTGAAATTTTTGCTGTTGTGTCAAATTATCCAAGACCAGTGCCATGTTAAGGTGTCAGAAGTTTTAGTATCTGCTGCCCTCCTTTCCCAAGGAGGGCAGTTATCTCATCATGCTTGTCTGGATGCTTTGCTGTGAGTCACAGATTAGAGAGACATCCATGGTCCTGTGCAATAAAGAAAGAGTACAATGACTTCACCTCTGGCCGCGTGGTCTGGAATCCCAAGATGGCCTGCTATACCCAGTCAGTACCTCTGCTTGTGTTGGGAGCCTCTGCTGTTGGTGTCCTGGAAATGGACCAGCAGCAAGGGATGCTGAGTTCTTGAGGTTAAGAATTCCTGTTTCCATGGTCTCTGCGACCCAGAACCAGCTGTGTGGGCCCCGCCTCTGCTGGACACTGCTGTGGTCAGCCATAGCAGAGGAGGAAGCCATCTTTGGGGTGGTCAGAATGCTTTCCTGAGAAGGCCCGTCTTCTTTCCTGTTATCAGCTCTGGGCCTGAAGACCAACACATGTGAGCTTCCAAGAATGTATTCCCAAACAAGATAAGCGACCTTCCCCAGTGTTTCTGGGGTCACGAGCTAATAGAGGAGGCAAAATAATTAAGTGACCTCTTGGATCTTGAAGGTGGTTAATCCTACGAGTAGCCCAACTTCACTCTGACTGTGGTGAGGAGTGTGTAGGGGACCATGTACCTGCAATGTCAGTGGCACAGTTACCTCACTCACAGCCCCTGCTTTCCGGGCTCCACCTCTTCTCCTGTGCACAGCTGGTTTGGCCAGGGGTATTGGACTGATTTAAGTTCATCCAATCCCCAGACTGTGTGATGACAGATGAACTTGAGTGAGGGACTTAGAGAGGAAGATGAGCTGAAGTCAGGAATGGTCAGGGAGGGCCTGTGGGCAGGGTGGTGGGGTGAAGACTTGAGAAGGAGGCAGAGGTAAGACACCATGGGGACAGCATGAAGGCTTTCCAGCAGTGATCTGCATGTACCCTTACAATACCCAGGATTTTTTTTTTTTTTTGAGCTAACTGGAGCTAACTTTGCTTGGCAATCCCAGAAACCTGCACAGGAGGAGCAAGACAGAAATAGATTATGCATGCATTCCAGAGAGGACATGTGTTTTCCTGTGTGTTTTAATGGGGAGCCTCTTTGTGGGCTGCTTACCACACACATGAATGCATTCACACGTGCACACAGTCATGTGTACACACCTCTTCTTACCTAATGAGAAACACAGGAATAATTTTAACGAAGAGATACAACTCTAAGACACAACTAGAAAACTGGTGTTTCATGAAGTAGGAAGCTAAGAAAAAGGTCTCGTGGGCTTTGGGACCCAGTAGTGTTCACACAAGGAGGAAGACTGAGAGCATGATAAAATGAGTAGTTGAACAAGTTGGGGTGGGAGCCCCAGCTTTGATCGATGGTTCTCAACCTCAGCACTATTAATGTTTTGGACTGTAGACTTCTTTGCTGTGGGGGACTTGTGCCCCATTCAAGGTAGGAAGTTAAGAATCATCTCTGCTCATTACCTTTTAGAGGACACATTGTCCCAATGTGGCAAAGAAAACTGTCTCCAGATGTAGCCAATTGTTGAGAATCGCTAGGTGAGGAAAAAAAAAGAGAGTCCTCTTTCTTCTTTCCTTGAGTGAGTTTTTTAAAAAATCTATTGTTGGGCAATACCACAGAAACTACAGAGATGACCAAGGCATGGTCTCTGATGTGTGTGAAATGGCAGATTCCTGGAAAATATTGTGGCTGGATGAAAGTGGCTTCATAAATAAGGCTGGAAAGTCCCTTCGCTTGGAAGGAAAAATAAAGATTTCTAGCTGAACAGTATAGGTTAAGTGCCTGCTAATTCTTAATGTACTAGGATAATGACAAATGCTGTGACAAGTAAACCCCCCCACAGATGTTCATTCCTTCTTATGTAACCGTGTTCCTGGTTGGTGAACAGCCTTCCTCCACGAGGTGATTCAGGACCTAGACTTCTGCCGTCTTGTGGCTCTATCTGTTCCCAAGATCTCACTGTCTTCTGTCTCCAATCAGCAGAAAAAAGAATAAAGAGAAAGTATTCCATTTTTTAAGAAAAAGAGTGTTATCCTGGATGTAGCTTTGTTTATGTTCGTTTTCCATTGGTAAAAATCACACTCCTCATGGTTTCCGATCAAGTACAATAAATCGATACTGAAATGCTCACCCTGACTCAAACTCTGTGATACTCTTGTCATAAAATTCACCATCAGAGCTTGGTCTGATGAGAGGGCTTTCTTCAGCAGTGAGGGGGAGTTTTGTACAGAGTTCTCTTCTATGCACAGTTCAAGGTAGGCCTGGGAGAAGAACCCGGGTCTTCAGGTTCAGCAGTCCATCTTGGTGCATCTCTTCTCTCTCTACCAGGATCGGAAGGTATGGAATTTCTGGATTCCAAGGGCTGGGCGTGGGAAATGTTCTCAGAAGGTGAAAGGATGAGAATAGTGCACATTGTAGGAAGTGTCTACATAAGGAAGGTTTTCCTGGTTAATCCTGAAATAACAACACAAGCTTGTAGAGTTGCCTCCCAGCTCTGTGCCAGTGCTTCAGGTGTCAGGACAGCATAGACTCCAACTTCTGCATTGTGGGTGACCAGGGTTCTCTTTGTTGTTTAGTGATATCAATGACAGAAATCTAACTTGGACAGCCTCAAGCCAAGTAGGGAAATTTTATGATTATATAACTTGAAAGTTTAAAGATTTCTGACTTCCAACAGGGTTGAGTCAAAAGGTGCCTAACAATGTCACCAGAAAACTCCTTCCCTCTATTTGTTGGCTCTACTTTTCCGTGTCACACTTGTTCTTTGGTAGATTCTTCTCAAGTGATGACAAAGGTGGCACCATCAGTGACAGACATTCATCCTTCAGCTTGGCCCCCTCATGGGGAAGAGGGCTTCAGAGAATGTCCCAGGACTGCATTTCATTGGTTGGCCCAGTGTCACGTGCTCATCTCGCCACCAACCATCATGGCTTGCTTCCCACTGGCCAGACCACATGATAGAAGGGCAGATAGGGACAGTTCTTTAGGGAAAAATAGAATGCTGTTACCAACACAGGAAAAGGATGCTAGATGAGCGAAGACACCCTGTAGCTACCATATTTCCAATCGTGTTTTATGGTGGACCTATGTATTTTTTGCATTTCACACTTCTTAAAATTCTCCTGGTAATTGTACATGATTACTCTCTGCAAAGTCCCCTCCCAAACTGTGGCCCCAAAGCTTCCTGTGGATACTTCCTCCTGGTTCCGAAATACAGTCCAGGTCTACGCCATTGGGGTCATTACAACCCCTGGCCTGAGTCAATGGTTCAGGGATGGCGAGCTGGCCATGGAAAAGCCTGTGAGATCGAATGAAGTGTTAGCTGAATCCTGAGTGAAAGAGATTACTTCTCAACGTTAACTTTTTATTATGAAAAATTCTAAGATACGCAAAAGTAGAGGTAACAGTATATTAATAAACAGAGGTAACCCTCGTCTACCCTCTATTCAGCACTTCCCAGCTCAGGGACAGTTTTGTTCCACCTACAGTAGATTAGTTTGAGCAAATTCCCGGCATCATATCTTTTCATCTGTATATTCTCAGCATGTACCCTGCTCTTGAGTAAGAGACTTGGAGTTTCCCATTAAAACTGCATCTGAAAAGACGTAGGGGATAGCATCTCTGCCACCATCTTGCTTCTATTTGGAGCCAACAACTGGAACCAACTACATGGCAACAGGGCAACAAAGAGAGAAACACTCCTAATGACAGTTTTGGGCCCTGAATTCATCTGTGCATGAAATAAGATTTACCACTTTTCCCCAGGTAAGTGAACCAGAATGTTCCCTTGAGCTGTGTTGTTCTTGTCCTGCTCATGTCCTCCTGCTGCACCTTAGGGTCACCTGAAGCTTGGATGGACATTTCTCAGAACAATGACGGCTTCTCATCTCAAGCACAGGTATCTCTGCTTGAGGACGTTCTCCGATCCTAGGATTGTGTGTAGTTCTTGAATATGGCAGAGTAGTGGTGGCTGGGAATAAATGCCCCCCAAGAGCCACCTTCAACCACAAGGGACAGAAGCTGGCATAGAATGTGCAGTGTCCTTGGGGCTTAGTGATACAACACTGGTGTCTTCTACACTGTGTGTCAGGGAGCCCTGGTGGGATTGCGTCCCAGCAGTGACTTTCCCCTTAACGCACCTGTAAGTGTCTTCTTTCCTGTCCCTGTCTGACTGTCCTACTCTCTTCCCACACTTCCTGTCATGGTCTTCCAACTATGGTTCCCCAGTTCTTTGCTCCACAGCTTGCTCAAGCTAAGACCTTCCCCCTCCTCCCTTTTGCTTAAGCTTCTAGAGCTGTATGTATTTCTAGTCATCCTCGAAAAAGAAACAAAAAGGATTCTGGGTAATTAGTCTTTGTTTCCCACCTCCAGTGTTCGCTCAGGACAGGAAATGATAGAAAATTCTGAGATGCGGTTCCCCACCCCCACTTACTAGTAACAGATGTTTCCAGCCTGAGGATCAGGCTGAGGTCTTGCAGAATACCTGGTGTGCAGTGGGTTTCACCAGCAGCAAAAGCAAAATCCAGACACTGATAATGCGGGTGTCCAAGGTTGTAATAAGCAGAAATGGCGCCCCAGCGCTCCAGCCGGGTGCTCAGGTGACAGTGTGTGGGGAAAGCAGCTGTCTGGGTGTGCATATGAAGGGATGCTGTGCTCACCCTCTTTGGGATAGATAGATTCCGGGCATCTATGACAAGGAGGGGGAGGGAACAGCAAGAACTGCTGTCTCTATGGGGCCATTTTTTTGCAGTACTGGAGGTTGAACTCAAGGCCTCAGGCTTGCTAGACAGCCACTCTACCACTTGAGCC
This sequence comes from Castor canadensis, assembly GCF_047511655.1. Lineage (NCBI taxonomy): Eukaryota > Metazoa > Chordata > Mammalia > Rodentia > Castoridae > Castor > Castor canadensis. Next base: position 8,357,606 of record NC_133402.1, on the reverse strand, counting down.
ACTCTGCCAGTAATTTTATGTGGTGGGTATTTTTGAGATAGGTTCTTGAGAACTGTTTGCCCAGGCTGGCCTCCAACTATGATCCTCCTGATCTCTGCCTCCTGGGTAGCTAGATTACAGGAGTGAGCCACTGGCACCCAGCCTCTGTGGGGCCATTTTTAAGTGTCTCTCTTGAAGTCTAGAAATGAAAGCACACAAATGAAACAAGTACCCTTAAGGTTGGGCCCCAGAAACACTTCACTAATCTGGAGACCAGTTATTTGGTATTTTGAGGTCATGAGGAAACACAAAGAAAGCTGAAAGACATGTTAAGTTACCCAAAACAACAGTCTCAAAGTGCATGTACTTTACTGGAAGGGGAACCTTGGTGAGACTCTCACCCAGGACTCTGCTACTCTTATGTTACACACGACTCCAACGGAATGGCAGAAGTGTCACATTTTGAGCAAGGAGGGGACACATACAGAACGGGATTGGAACTCAACAAATTAAATGAACTGCACAAGAACCATGAATGAGTGCTCAGGAGACTGGTCAACCCATCCATGCTAGGTGGGAACATGGAACCAGGAAGGTTCCTTCTTCAAATGCTTCACAAAGAAAACCGACAAATTGGAATTTTGGAGTGAAATAGTTTTGTATATCAAAAAAATTGAAACAAAAAATTAAAAACAACATGTAGGTCTGGTGCATGGGGGGCTGGCTTTGCCCCATCAGATGGGGTACGAATTCTCCATCTTGTCAGTATTACCCCCATTGAGTTTGTACAAGACACTTGATTTGTGAGTCCTCAGTCACCAGATCTCTGTACGTTGTTCTAAGCACAGCGTCTGGTTGTGTTTGTCTTCCTGGTAAATGCTTGTCAGAGAAATCGATGCACACAGGGTCGTTAGCAGAGTCATTCCTATTTTGGTTGAGTGGGCTGTATTCTCAGCTTCCCCACCCACCCTGGGATCGATGGGGCTGGTGCCTGGTGGAGGGGGGATGGTTCTGGGGGCACAGATATGTCTTCCTCCTCTCTCTCGTGCGTTTACACAGTCAGCTTGCAAAGGTTACCATCCCTCTGTGGGTGGCTGGCTTCCAGTGGCCTGCTCTCTGCTTTGCTTGATTTAATTCATTTCGTTCAAGCTGGAATCTCCCACGCTGGACTTTTCTTGGCTTTGCACACACATACTCTGTTGGGTTGATCAAAAATGACCTCTTCAACCCTCTCTCCTGAGTGTCCAAGTAGCACCTCCCGTGGGGCTTCCCGAGAGTGCAAATTAGCAGGAGCAGAGTGGAACAGCGGTATTAAGTCCTGACGTGTGGTTTTACCAAGGACTGAGCCAGTTCTCCTTCTCGTAAGATGTTCTTCCACACTCTGTGTCTCAGAGGCACCTGAGATGTCTCAACATTTTTTTGTGTGTTTTTATTTTTTTTGACATAGAGTCTCACTGTGTAGCCCAGGCTGGTCTGCAACTGGCAATCCTTCCAAGTGCTGGAATTACAGGCTTGCTCTACCATCATGGCTAAATTTTAGAAAAAATATTGTTGATCATATTTATGTTATTTTATTCTAATCCCAAGAGTGTTATATGCCATTTGTTTTGGGAATACAGAATAAAATTAAAATAATCAACAAGCCTGTCACAGTCAACAATGGCATTTTCCGTGTGTGTGTGTGTGTGTGTGTGTGTATTTCAGGATGCTTGTGGTTGTATTTGTGTCTACCCATAATGGAACATCATTTATGGTACAATTTGTGTCTGCTTTTTCCTGACTGTTAAATTCTCTGTAAGCACCATTTTTAGTGCTTGCATAATGCTGTACTGTGATCATGTTTACTTCACTACTTGTCTAGGGCTTTATGTCTTGATCATTTTCATGGCAACTTTTTTCTTTTTTTTTTGATGATGCTGGGGTTTGAACTCAGGACCTTGTATTTGCTAGGTAGGAGGTCTACCAGTGGATTCACACCCTCAGTCCTTTTGGCTTTTAGCTTATTTTTCAGATAAGCTCTCACATTTTTGTCTGGGCTGCCCTCAGACTGTGATCTTCCTACTCTACTTCCCAGGTACCTGGGATTACAGGTGTGAACTACCGCTCCCAACTTGTTTTCAATATAGGGTCAGGCTAACTTTTTTTTCCCCCCAGGGTTGGTCTTGAAGCTCCATCTTTTTGAGTGGCTGGGATTACATGCATGCCCCATCACACTAGGCTTCATGGAAACTTTTACTAATATAAGTGATGCTATGACAAACATCAGTGTGCATAAATCTTTATATTTCTCATTATTTTCCCAGCATAGATTCATTTTAAAGATGGAATCAAATGAATTTCTCTAGAGACCCCAAACTCATATTTCAATCAATTCTTCTAATAGCTGAGGTCAGAGTAAGTTCCACTCAGTTGGTCAAGCCAATAAACTAGTTTCACTTGATTACTGAAGAATAGTGACTAACACATTAAGTGACTTAACCCAATAAAAATTATTATTAATTATTAACTGGGGTTTGGACTCAGGCCCTCATGCTTGCTAGGCAGATGCTCTCTACCACTTGAGCTATAAATGAGTCCCCTAAAATTATTTGTCACCCATCTGTAGTCTAATGTTGATGCTGATGTTTAGGGGTGCCTCTTTTTTAACTAATGGTGATTCAGAAACTTTGGCTTCTTCTGTCTTCTGTCTCCGCCATCTTGAATATGCGTTTTTTCAGGCTGCCAAGCTGTGGAAAAGGAGGGTGGGAGGTTCAAGAGACCACGTGTCTCTTGGAGGGAAAGGAATTGGATTTGTGATCACTTTTCCAGACCCTTCTTCACGATTTCTCCTTATCCTGTACCTCTGGTCTATCAGCAAGTCCTGTTGACTTTGACTTCCACATCTTCTTGACTTCCCACCTGCCAGTCCCACTGCCCTTGTCACACCCCTAGGTCACTCTAGCAGCTTCTGAAGTGATCTCCCTCTCCTACTCTTTCCTGCCACTCACTTGCTGCTCCAGATTCCACTAACACGGTATTATCAAAATATAAACTGTCGCATGACGTCCCCAGGTAAAGCTCACTTAATAGCTTCCACTTGGATTTATCCTGAGATCCATGCTGCTTACTTTAAACTATAAGGCTCCACTCACTAAGTGCTATTCAAAGGGGTCTTTATCCATCTGGAGGTATGACTTAAGTGGTAGAGTGCCTGCCTAGTAAATGCAAGGCCCTGAGTTCAAACCCCAGTCCCACCAAAACAGCAACAAGAAGAAGGTCTCTGTTCAACTGTACACACATGCCACCTTGTAGCCTTCCCACATGTGGGTCCTTTTGTCCAGAACTTTCTCCGCTGGATTCTGAAGTTGACTGCTTCTTTCTCATTCTTCAGGTCTCAGCCTGTTCACTGGCTGTGATGTGTTGCCTCTTTGTCTATTCTTAGTTCGAGCTGCTAATATTTTGGGGGGACATTTTGCATCTATGTTGATGAGGAATATTGGTCTATAGTTTTCTCATAATGGCTTTGTCTGGTTTCGGAATCAGGGGAAGACCTCAAATAATGGGGTCATATGAGTAGGAGTACTTTGTTTTTTTTCTACTTTGTGAAATAATTTAGGTAGGATTATTTCTTCTTTAAATGTGATGGAATTCATCAAAGAATAGATCTGGGTTTAATGTCTTCTTTAAATTATAAGCTCAATATCTTTAATTAACATAGGGCTATTAAGGTTTTCTACTTCTTGGAAGAACTTTAATAATTTGTGTCTTTCAAGGAATTTTTCCATTTCACTGGGGTTGTCAGATTTAGAGACACAAAAGTGTTTATATCTCTTTATTATCCTTCTGCTAGCTGAAAGGTCTGTAGTGATGCCTCCTAATCTATTTCTGAAATTATATTCTCTCTTGATTTGATAAGTGCATTTAGGTTTATCAAATTTATTGGTATTCTTTTCAGAGAATTAGTTTTACATTTCATTGGCTTTCTCTGTTTTTTTCCCATTAGTTTTAAGCCTAAATATCTTCTGAGAAGCTGTGTCCTGACCATTCTACTTAACGTGACTGTCCCTTTCTCAGTTTCATGTGTAATTATTTTTTATTTGCACATTCCTTGTTATGTGTCTTTTGCTGTTTGAATAACATTGCAGATATTGGAGAATCTTACCAAGTCTACCTAATAAGCCTCCTAACATGCACGATGAATTTCTAAAAGGAAACATTCAGCAGTTTTTAAATATGCTGGAGAGATGTTATGTACAGTGGTTAATACAGTAGGCTCTAGGGTTAGTCGCAGCTTTGATCCTGACTCCACCATTCCCTTGATTTGGGACCCTGTATAAGTTAGCCATTCTCATTTGGCCTAATTTTTTACATCTTTAGTAAAGTGGGTACACAATGGTGCTTATTTCATAGAGTTGTGGGAGAGAAAATTGAGTGAATATGTGTGACATGCTCAGCAGTGCCTGGTATACAGTAAGAGCTTAATAAATGCAAGCTGCTATTTTTAGCTCTTTGAGAAGCATCTTGCAGAGTAAAGTTCCATGGAGAGCATTTTGAAAAGCCTTGATTTATATCCTGGTTGGTCTTGATTTCGACTTACAAGGCAGGAGATCATTGAATCATTGTGGCTAAGACAATGTGACCAAGAGAGCCTGGCTGATGCCCAGGTGAAATGTCACTTAGTGTGATTCCTGGGACAGACACAAGTAAGGCCATTCCCATGTTACAGAATGCTGGTACTGAGAGGAATATGACGCCACTCTGAGAGTCAGATTCTGCAAGTGACCAGTCCTCCCTCCAATGAGTTCTGGTCCCTTCTGAAGTGAAGGCTGCTCAGCATGGTGGCCAAGGGTGATGGCTCTGTGATCTGGAGGTCCGGCCTGCCACCTGCCAGCTCTGTGTCCTGGAGGTGATCACTTAGCCATTCCCAGTCCCAGTTCACGCTTCTTTAAAGTGATTTGATGGGTGAGAGGAGACTGAGACAAGCACAAGAAAGACCTAGACCAGGGTCTGCCTGCTGTCTGGGGGGACATTCCTACAGACCATATCAGCTCTCCACACCCAAGGGTAAATGTCACCCGGCAGTCAATTTGCAGGTTTTGACCACCTCTTCATCCCTCCACCTCCATCCGTGCATTCAAATAGCAGATTCTCAAAAAGCACTTGTGAAATAGACTCTTCTAGTTGTTTTTAAGATTCACAAATGTGGCTTCAGTTCCTAAAGCTTGGCAGGAAAGCCATTCTCAACAGGCTGGCTCTTGTCTCAGGTGAGCTGCTCATTTTCCTCTGGAGGATCTTCTAGACTGCTGGGACCCCTCTGGGAGGAACAGGACCTTCAGGCCTCTTGTGAGTTCAGTGGAATGGGCATTCAGTTCTTCTCTGTGGGAATGAGTGTACCTTCCTTCAGCCCTGGTTTGCAAATTCCAGACAAGGCCCTGTGCTATTTGCTAATCTGGCCCGGAGGAGCCCAGCGTTTGTTCGAGGTCCCCAGGACTCTGATAGAAAACAGACCCAGCAGGGTCCTGTAAGTCCTCCCTGTGAGATGACCTGAGGTGAATTTAAAGTTGGCTTATGGTAGTTCAATACTACGGCTGGAGGAGAGAGGCTGCGTGCCCTGTGTCCTCCGGGGCTGCTGCTGTTTACGTGCTGTGGTCTCATTTGATGGAAACAGGTCCATCTTGCTTTGCTACTCCAACTTTCCACACCAAGGTGTTCTGTTGATCTGGTGATGAAGCAGGGGATGAAGACAGTGTCAGGGACCAGCGCTGAGGTCTTCCAAACACAGAAAAAACGTCCCTCTGTGCTTAGGGTTGAAGTGCCCGGGCTTGGTTCAACCTTTCTCCTATAGGAAGACCTGCTCACGCCCCAGCTCCTGACTCTGGCTTCATAGTGTCCCTTAGGACAAAGCCAGCTGACCTGGGTTCAGATCTGCTTATGTCTACTTGTGACCGTCGTGTGTTCAGTCACACTCCTCTGTCTTAACTTTTTTACTGAAAATGGAGACGATGTCTACTCTGGAGGGTCTTCAGCTGAGTCAAGGCACAGGCTTCCCCTTCTGATACAGCCTTGGCTTTCCCTCCTTCCTTCTCTCCCTGAGTCCTTCTCTCCACGTCCCACCCTTTTGCATTGCCATTCACGAGGGTGTTTTGAGTTCCTGCCTCGTTCTTCTTCACTCACTGGGAGTGAGGGAGCTGACTTCCTGACATGTCTACTGCACCTCCTCATGTGCATCCTCATTTGTTCAATCAAGCATCCCCTGAGAGACTTCAGGTGTCAGGCTGCTTCCTGGCACTGGGGGTTCAGAGACAAACAGTCGTGCTTCCCGCCCTTGAGGGACTGAGAACCAGCCATGGAGAAGATGCTGTAAACAGTCTTGGTGTGATGCTGTGGTCTGTGTGGTTGTGCTGGAGTGGTGGAATGTGGAACTTTCCCTTCCTTCCTTCCTTCCTTCTTTCCTTCCTTCCTTCCTTCCGTCCACCTGTCCTTCCTTCCTTCCTTCCTTCTTTCCTTCCTTCCTTCCCTCCCTCCCTCCTTCCTCCCTACCTCCCTTCCTTCTTGACTTCTTTCTTTCCTCCTTCCTTCCTTCGTTCTTTCCTCCCTCCCTCCCCTCCTCTCCTTCCTTTTTTCTTTCTTCCCTCCTTCCCTCCATGCCTCCCTCCCTTCCTCCCTCCCTCCCTTCCTTTCTTCTTTCCTCCCTCTCCTAGCCTTATGGGTTAAGTGTTTTAAGAAGGATGTTAAAAAACTGCCTGTCAACAGGAAGGTGGCTAGAAATGGAATCCTAAGAACATTGATGGAAGGAGAAGTATTTGTGTGTCTGACGGGAAAGAGAAATGGAGAAGCCAGTGGGGTCAACTGATTGCTATATACAATTGTTTGAAGGGTTTTCATGTTGAATATGGAGTAAATATATCCCACATTGCTCTAGAATAGAAAGGCAGAAATAGACCCTAAAGGGAACAAAACCTGCCTCTAAAAGTACAAGAAAGAGTAGTGAACAACTAATTAAGTTTAGAGTTTTCAAACTGGGTGTGGTAGTACACACCTGTAATCCCAGCACTGGGGAGACGGAGGCAGGAGAATTTTGAGTTTGAGGCCATCCTGGGCTACATACGAGACACTGTCTCAAAAAAAAGTGTGGCGTTTTCTGCCTCTGGGTTTTGTCAGGCAGCAGAGAGACCGATGTCTTCCCTGCTCTGCAGAATGTCTGCAAATTGCATCCTATGTGGGCAGGCAGAGCCCTCTGGGTCCCCAAGGGCGTCGTTTCTTCCAACACTGGTGATGCTTAGGGTGACAAGTTGGCTGCTATGGTGGGGGCTTCCCCTCTGCCATGTTGACACATGTCTTCCGACAAGTGGGCATCACCCGTCTTCAGGTTCTTCATCTTTTTTTTTTTTTTTGGGTGGTTCTGGGGTTCGAACTTAGGGCCTCACACTTGCTAGGCAGGCACTCTCCACTTGAGCCACTCTGCCAGCCCTTTTTTTGTGATGGGGTTTTTCGAGCTAGGGTCTCATGAACTATTTGCCTAGGGGCTAGCTTTGAACCTCGATCCTCCTGCTCTCTGCCTCCTGAGTAGCTGGGATTACAGGTGCGAGCCACCAGGGCCTGGCAGCTTCTTCATCCTTAAACAATGGAATCCAGTCTTCACGGGTGAGGGAGGATCTCCCTTTGGAGAACATGACCTTTCACGATGTTTAATGGCTACGTCGGAAGTTTCCATAGCTTCCTGACATCAGGGAGGTCATCCTTTTCTTCCCATGCCTGGCACAGGGCATGGCACAGGGTAGACAGTAAATACTTGTGGAATGACACAGACCTGAGGCATGCACCGTCTGTGGTGGGGTGAGGGTGAGGGGAAGAGCAGTCCTTGATCAGCCAGTGGAGGAAGTGATGATCTGTAGGGCTTTTGACCTAGAGAGACCTAAGTTTGAATCCCACCCCTGCCACTTCCTAGCTCTGTGTCCCCGGAAAAGTTACTTTACCTCACTGAGTCTTTGTCCTCGTTAAAAAAGCCAGTGATATCTGGGAGTTTCCGTGATCACTGATGAATTGATTATGTGAACAATACCCTAGCCAGGACTGGACGCATACTCACTGCTTTGGACATTCGGGTGGCTGTATTTTCATTTTTCTGGTTACCACCGTGTTTGTTTATTTGAAACTGAAATAGCACTGAACTTTGAATGGGGTTTCCCAAATCTGCCATAGTATCCCCCAAATTTCAGCAATACCACTTCCCTCATAGGATGGAGCAGGAGCCTTGGAAGTTCTGGGAGGGGTGCTTTTGTCTTGTTGCTCTCTGATTTCTTTTAGCTCCAGACTCACGATGATGACCAAGACAGGTGAGGTCAAGTGGACTGACAACAGCCCCAGGGCTTCCTGGCTGGGAGATTAGGCTCCATTCCCACATTTGTAATTAGGAACCAAAATAATGAACAGAGAGGTGTTGGCTGGAAGGGAAGGAGAAGTCAGACCATCATAGCCCTAAATGACCTCTGGGAGTCTGGCCCAAACCAGGGAGCCATCTTTCTTGGAGCTGGGCTTCTGGTATTACTCAGAAGGCGTCCTGGGAATTTGAGCCAAATTAATTAAGTAGACAGTTCTCTGTCACTGGTGGTTTTATTCTTTTGAGACAATGGACAGCTAGCTCTAAGTTAAGGTCCCTAAATCTTTTCTGTGCTTCTTGAATCTTCCCTTTGATTTCACGTCTCCCTCAGCAGTACCAGTTGCATCCTCCAGAGAGAAGAGGCTGAGGTGGAGTCGTGTATGAGAGGCTGCTGGGGAGAGGAGTGCCATAAATATCTGTGGAAAATACAAGGCTGAGAAGAAGCAAGGGCTTCATTGTCTCTGTGCTATAAAAGCATTGCACGGCTGACCCCAGCTTCATACTGATTCCGTGGCTCGTCTTGCCCCCATTCTCCACTTAGGTGGTAGAATGTCTTGTAGCCACAGGCCCTTTGCACCTGTGGGTCCTTCCAGTACTAGTCCTCAATTAGTAAATTCTTTTTATGCACTTAAATAACACTTGCCATAATTTCTGCTGTTATATTTTGTGACTATTCAATGAGCTCTGCCATCCCAAGCTCCACTGGGTGGGGAATTCTGATTGTCTTCATGGTTGTTGTCCCAGCACCCACCATGGTGCCTCCCACATAGCCGGTGCTCATGGTTTTCATTGAAAGAGCATGTTCCAGTGCCGGCCGTGGAAGAGCAGTTTCTTCTAAGTGGTAGTGGGAGAGGCTCCTCAAGGTGTTTTTGGGAGATGGAGCATTTGAACCTGGCCCTCTCTTCTTCCCTCCTTCCCTCCTCCTTCCCTCCCTCCCTCCCTCCCTCCTTCCTTTCCTCCCTCCCTCCCTCCTTCCTTCCTGCATTACAATTTTATGATTCTTGTCACAGCTGGGATGACAGGTGCTTATCACCATGCCCAGCTTTTTTATGTTGAGATGGGATCCTGTAAACTATTTTTTTTGTGCCAAGGCTGGCTTGGAACCACCATCCTCCTGATCTCAGCTTCCTTTGTAGCTTGGGATGACAGGTGTGCACCACAATTCCTAACAAATGGTTGAGATGGAGTCGGGCCTTGACCTGTGATCCTCCTAATCTCAGCCTCCCAAGTAGCTGGGATTACAGGCATGAGCCACAGCACCCAGCTCTTTGGGGGAATGGCTAGCAGGGGAGGGTGCAGGAGGGGAGGGTGCAGGAGGGGAGGGTGCAGGAGGGGAGTAGGAAGTAGGACCACATCCTCCTTCCCTTTCTGGGCTCTTTCCCTCAGTGCTGAGTCTGCTACTGTAGAGACAAAGCAAGTCTGATTTGCATTTCATTACTGAGTTTTTTGTTTCTCTTTGCAATGCTGTTTGCAGCATTAAAAGAAATTCCTGTTGGAGCGAAGAGGCTCTGTGTTAGGATGGGCATCTTTTGTGCTGAACACACGGACTCTTCTCCCAATACGTAGTTGATTTTCATAATGGCTTTGTAATTACCATAGCGACGTCCTTTCTAAGTCTTTAAGGTCAAGGCAAAAAATGGCTGGTCAGATGCACAGGTATGGGGAATTCTAGAAACGTCTTTGCTTTGATCTAAATTACCCTGGATGATGGAGTTTAAGAAAGAAAGTACAGGAGGCCTGGAAGCAAGTTAGGATTGTCCACATTTATCAGCTGGGTGCCTTTTGAGTCCCTGGGTTTCAGGGACCAGGAGGAAAAGTGAAAGTAAGCTCTTCTGGTCCCTCTGTTGGAAGCCTTTCCCATCGAGCGGGTGGCTTGATAGGTTAGATCTTGGGTGGATCCAGATTTCAGTGATGTGAGTGACATGAGGACTTCATAGGGAAAAAGCCAGAGTCCTCTCAGGTTTTTACTTTCAAGCCTCTCTGTTATTATTTGTGGAAATCACTCACTTTGTCAAGCATGGTGGCTCACATCTGTAAGCCAGCTACTCAGGAGGTGGAGATCAGGGGGATCAAGGTTTGAGGCCAACACAGGCAAAAATTTAGTGAGCCCCCATCTTGACAAACAAGCTTGGCATGGTGGTACATACTGTAACCCTAGACCCCTGGGAGGCATAGGTAGGAGGATTCAGTTTCAGCCTTGCCCTAGGCAAAAAAACTTGAGACCCTGTGTGAAAAATAACTAAAGCAAAAAGGGTTGGAGGCATGGCTGGAGTGGCAGAGCACCTGCCTAGCAAGTGCAAGGCCTTGAGTTCAAATCCCATTGCTGCCAAAAAAAGTCACTTTTAAATTAAGTACACTTATTTTTAAAAAGCATCAGAGCCAGAAATGGAAAACAATTATTACTTCCCACAAATAGAAAGTACATGGAAAAAACCCAAAAACGAAACCTTCCACACAGACCAAGCAGCGCCCTTCCTTTCTGGCTGGAGACAGCGCCTGCCCAAGGCCCAAAGTGTTGCAGGGAGTTTCAGACTTTTCCTTGACATTGCTTTTCAGAAGTGTTGAGACAGACTTGGATGGGAGCTGCTTTCTCACCCTGTGACTTGCTGCTGTTCAACTCTGCATCTTTGTCCCCCTGAAAACATCACGGCTAACACCGGAGGCTCAGCCTTGGAGAGGACGTCAGTGGATCAGAAACCTGGCAGTGGCTGGTTGGCTTTCTTCCCCTTGGGTGGGGCTCTGGGACTCTGGCTGGAGAGTGACACAAAGACAAGTTTGCTGCTGACCAGCAGGGGAAGGGGAAGAACATGGCCTGGCCAGGAGATCAGGGGAGCGAGGCCGACAGCGAGCAGGGGCTGAACAGAGAACGCAGGACCTGCACTCGTGCTGTTGCAGTCTGGTCTTTGCCTTCTGGGGACACTGGCAGAGGAGATGCAGGCTGAAGTCTCTGCCGATTTGCTAGTCAAGGTGTGGTCTGAAGGGAAATGGATGCAATTGCAGGACATCATTTAGAGTGAAGAAAGCCAGGCTCAGAAACACACAAGACACGTGTTTTCTCTCATGCACGGAAGACAGATACAAATGTACACGTACACACAAAAACAAACATATCGAATAGGAACTCAGATGTTTGTAACAGTGGGACTACTGTGTGGAAATCGGGGAAGGAGGGAAAGGAAAAGAGAATGACAGAGCATCAACAGTATCATAAAATATACGACACTGTGCAGGTAGCGGACATAAGGATGTGTATTGAAAGCTGCTGAAAAACGGGGGTGGGGGGCAGGAGGCAAAGAAGTAAGGAAGAGCAATGGAAGGGGTTGAATGGACCAAAGTAAAGGAGACCCACAGCAGGGACACATTGAGACACCCTTTGATCATCAACTTAGATATTAATAATGAAAGACAGGACTGTAAAATAGGTACAGTGGGGGTACCTGTGGAAGGGGAGGGTGAACGAAGGAGATGGAGGTGAGGGAATATGGTGGATGGGCTTCATATGCTTACATGAAATAGAACAAAAAACCCTCTTGCACTAGTTTTAAGTGAGGCAGAGAGGGAGTCGATGGGAAGAGACAGTGGGGGCGATCTAGCCACGAACCCTTCTGTACACGAATACATCCTAATAAAAAAACATAATGGAAAACAAAACAAAAAAAAAAAACCCAACCCAACGAAAAAAACAAAGTGTGGTCTGTGGGTCAGCAGCAATGACATCACCACGGAGCTTCTGAGAGAAGCACATTTTGGGAACCTTCCACCCAGACCTCCTGGGTCATTAGCTGTGTTGTGACTCTCTCCCTAGGTGATTTGTAACCATGTTAAAAATTGAGACTGCAAGCCCATGTCCAAAGCAGCATCACTCACAGTAATGAGGAGGGAAAGCTACCCAAGGATCCACCAGTGGATGAATATTTAATCACAAAGCAGGGTATAAAGACAGTGGAATATTATTCAGCCTTTAAAAGGAAAGAAGTCCTGTCATACACTGTAATATAGATACCGATTTTTTTGGGATATAATAGTAAGTGAAAAATAAAACAATCACAAAAGACTTACACTGTGTGATTCCATTGAGAGGAGGCCTCAAAAGCAGTCAAATTCATAGAAGTGAAAGTCAAGAGGCCAGGGGGAGGGGGACACAGGGAGGCCTTGTTTAATGGGTGCCGAGTTTCAGTTTTGTAACATGAAAACATCCGGAGCTCTATTGCAGAACAAAACATACTTAACACTACTGAGCTGTGCATTTAAGAATGGTTAGGATAGTAAATTTTATGGCTTTTGTTTTTTTTAATGGGCGTGGGTTTGTCTTTTTTTTTTTTTTTTTTTTTTTGGTGCTGGGATCGAACCCAGGGTCTCACGCATGCTAGGCAAGCGCTGTACCACCGAGCTACATCCCAGCCCATGGGCGTGGGTTTGAACTCAGAGCTCTGCACTTGCAAAACAGATGCTGTAATGCTTTAGTCACACCTCCAGTCTATTTTGCTCTGGTTATTTTGGAGATGGGGGTCTTACAAACTATCTGCCTTGGCTGTGACCTCAAATCACAGTCCTCCCAATCTCAGCCTCCCAAGTAGCTGGGATTATAGGTGTGAGCCACAGGCCAGTAAATGCTATGTCTTTAAAACCACAATTAGAATGAAGACATTAAAAATAGAAATTACACTCTTACGCACTGGAAAAGCAGTGCAGACCATGGCTGTTAAGCTTTCATGGTGTCTCGACATAGCACAGGTTACTGATCCAGAGTGTGACCACAGGTCTGGGTGAGCCTAACTTTTGCATTTCTGACTGGTCTCCTTGCTTTTGGTGCTTAGTGGCTGGGCTGTGGGTTCCACTGCCTTGGCCTATTTTCCGTGGTACCCGGTGGTCCAGAGATTGGTAGGACATAATTATCCTGCAAGACCCACAGGGGCTGTCAACCCAGGGGACACATCGCCATCGCCTGGGGGAGCCTGGTGTGGTGGGGCTGGCCTGTAAGGCCAGCACTTGGGAGGAAGAAGCAGGAGGATGGAAAGTTCAAAACCAGCCCCAGCTGCAGAGTGAGACCCTTCAAAATGAAAACCAAACCTAAACAAAAAGAATTACCCAAGGAGCTTAAAAAACAAAAGTAAAAATTTAGTCATGGATGCATGGGCCCCAAACCCAGTGCATCTGGTCTTAATAGTCTGGGTGGGGCTTGGACCCATATATTTTAAAAACTATGTAGATTCAGATATGTTTTCAAGCTTACAGAAGGGCTGGTGGAGTGGCTCAAGCAGTAGAGCACGTGCCTACTAAGCATGAGGCCCTGAGTTCAATCCCCAGTGCTGCAAAAAAAAAAAAAAAAGTGCTAGCATCAGGCTTACAGAAAAGTTGAAAGAACGGTAGAAAGAACTCCTGTATACCTTTATCCACACCCGCCAGTTGCTTACGATCTGCCCTGTTTCTTCTACCTGGTCTGGCAGGAATATCACTGGGGTGACATTGTGCCCTTCTTAGAGTCTGGTAACAGGAAACACGCCATGTTGTTTGGTCCCAGTATTGACTATCCTAAAATCTGACTCTTTGATTAAAGCACTGTCTTTGGTCCCTACTGCAAAGCTGCAGTTTTCTGTCCTTAATTAAGGAGTAGTTTGTAGGGGGTGGAGGTCCTGAGACCCCACCCTGCCCCTATGGCATCTTTGCTCACTGGTTTCATGTCCACCGATGGTCCTGAATGCCATTGCTCCTTCTCTTTATTAGCTGGCGTTCCGGTACAGGGAAGAACATTGTTTTCTTTCCCTTTTAAATTTGTGTTCTTATGGAATTGTGGTTCTCAGTTTTTTGGGGGGTTATAACCTACCATTATCATTACATGCAATTCTGCGTGCATGGCCCCACACATCTTCAGCCTGGCCTAAATATCACCTGGGTGGGATCATTCAGAGAGGAGAGAGGTCAGAGCCCTGCTGAGCTGAGAGACCCCTCATTTGACTAGACTCTTCCATCCTTTCTGAATGACCAGGTCGGAGGGATACTGAGTCACACAGATGACTTGAAGGACCAGTGGTGGGCTGGTGCTTACTTATTTTCATTACAGCTTTATTGATACAGATATTGTAAAGTCACTCATTGTCAATGTACACTCCAATGGTTATTTACCAAATGTAGAGATTTTTGCAGCTATCACACAGGCTAGTTTTAGGACATTCTTTTTTTTTTTTTCATTTTTCTTTTATTATTCATATGTGCATACAAGGCTTGGTTTATTTCTCCCCCCTGCCCCCACCCCCTCCCTTACCACCCACTCCACCCCCTCCCGCTCCCCCCCTCAATACCCAGCAGAAACTATTTTGCCCTTATCTCTAATTTTGTTGTAGAGAGAGTATAAGCAATAATAGGAAGGAACAAGGGGTTTTGCTGGTTGAGATAAGGATAGCTATACAGGGCATTGACTCACATTGATTTCCTGTGCGTGGGTGTTACCTTCTAGGTTAATTCTTTTTGATCTAACCTTTTCTCTAGTTCCTGGTCCCCTTTTCCTATTGGCCTCAGTTGCTTTAAGGTATCTGCTTTAGTTTCTCTGCGTTAAGGGCAACAAATACTAGCTAGTTTTTTAGGTGTCTTACCTATCCTCACCCCTCCCTTGTGTGTTCTCGCTTTTATCATGTGCTCATAGTCCAATCCCCTTGTTGTGTTTGCCCTTGATCTAATGTCCACATATGAGGGAGAACATACGATTTTTGGTCTTTTGGGCCAGGCTAACCTCACTCAGAATGATGTTCTCCAATTCCATCCATTTACCAGCGAATGATAACATTTCGTTCTTCTTCATGGCTGCATAAAATTCCATTGTGTATAGATACCACATTTTCTTAATCCTTTCGTCAGTGGTGGGGCATCTTGGCTGTTTCCATAACTTGGCTATTGAGAATAGTGCCGCAATAAACATGGATGTGCAGGTGTTAGGACATTCTTATCATCCCCACTATATCCTCTTGAAACTGTCACCACCCCCCCCCCAAGGCGACCATCCACGTGCTTTCTGTCTCGGTAGATTTGCCCTTTCTGGACTTCGATATAAATGGAGTCACACGGAATGAAGTCTCTTGGATCTGAATTCTCCCTTTCAACGTAACGTTTCTGAGGTCCATCTATGTGATACCGTACGTATCACTGTTCCTGTCCCTGACTAAATAATATTCCGCGTGTGAATATGTGCCATTTGTTATCCAGCCACTAGCTAATTAATAGATGTTGGGGTTGTTTATGTTTTGTATCTGTTATAAACAGACTCATGAATATTCATACACAAGTCTGTATGGACTTATGTTTTAATTTCTCTTGGTGGAATTGCCGGGTCACACCTAGTAAGTTTCTGTTGAAATTTTAAAGAACTAGGCCAACTGTTTTCCAAAGCAGCTTATCATTGCACACTCCCATCAGCACTGTACTCTGTGCCCTCGTCAAAACTGTATTTTGTCATAGTCGTTCCAGTGACTATGTTGTCTCATGACTTAAATTTTCATTTCCGAATGACGAATGGCGTTGAGTGCCTTTCCAGTGTTTAGGAGCCATTTGTGTGTCAGCTCTGTGAAATAGGTATTGAATTTTTTGCTCATCTTTTGAGTTGTTTGTTCTCTCATGATGGACTTGCTCTTGCCGGGCAAGCGCTCTACCACTGACGCTATCCCCACCCGGGGTTCTTCATATGTTCTTGATCCAGTCCTTCCTCGCCTGCTCCATCTGCAGGTATTTTCACCTAGTCTGTGGCTTTTTGCACTTTCTTAATTGTGTCTTTAGAGAGCAAAGGTTTTAATTTTTGATGAAGACTAATTTACCCACTTACGGCTTATAAAATACTACATGGTGCTATCTCTAAAAACTCTTTGCTTATACCACTCTTGGGGATATACCCAAAAGACTGTGACACAGGTTACTCCAGAGGCACCTGCACACCCATGTTTATTGCGGCACTATTCACAATAGCCAAGTTATGGAAACAGCCAAGATGCCCCACCCTGACGAATGGATTAAGAAAATGTGGTATCTATACACAATGGAATTTTATGCAGCCATGAAGAAGAACGAAATGTTATCGTTCGCTGGTAAGTGGATGGAATTGGAGAACATCATTCTGAGTGAGGTTAGCCGGGCCCAAAAGACCAAAAATCGTATGTTCTCCCTCATATGTGGACATTAGATCAAGGGCAAACACAACAATGGGAATGGACTTTGAGCACATGATAAAAGCAAGAGCACACAAGGAAGGGGTGAGGATAGGTAAGACACCTAAAAAACTAGCTAGCATTTGTTGCCCTTAACGCAGAGAAACTAAAGCAGATACCTTAAAAGCAACTGAGGCCAATAGGAAAAGGGGAACAGGTACTAGAGAAAAGGTGAGATCAAAAAGAATTAACCCAGAATGTAACACCCACGCACAGGAAGTCAATGTGAGTCAACTCCCTGTATAGCTATCCTTATCTCAACCAGCAAAACCCCTTGTTCCTTCCTATTATTGCTTATACTCTCTCTACAACAAAATTAGAAATAAGGGCAAAATACTTTCTGCTGGGTATTGGGGGGGAGAGGGAGGGGGTGGAGTGGGTGGTAAGGGAGGGGGTGGGGGCAGGGGGGAGAAATGACCCAAGCCTTGTATGCACATATGAATAAGAAAAAAATAAAAATAAATAAATAAATAAATAAATAAATAAATAAATTAATTAATTAAAAAAAAGACAAAACTCTTTGCTTAACCCAAGGTCATGATCATTTCCTCTATTTTTCTTCTAGGAATTTTGTAGTTTTAGCTCTTAGATTCGGGTCCAAGACCCACGTTGAGTTAAACATTTTGACGTGTGGTTGGAGAATTCAAGTTAGTGTTTTCGCTTCTGTGTAGCAAATTTCCCCAGCATCGTTTGTTGGAAAGACTGTCTTTTTCCTGGTGACTTGTCTTGACATCTTTGTCAAAAATCAATGAATACAGCGTAAGGGTTTGGTTCTCCATCTTTGGACACATTCCATCCATCTGTGTGTCTGTCCTCACCTTCTACCACACCGTTTGGTTACAGTGGCTTTATAGTAAGTTTGCAAGTGGGGAGAAGTTTTCCAAGATTCTCCTTCTACTTCAAAATGACATTGCCTCTTTCACATCTTTTGTATTTCCATATAAATTTTAGAATCAATTTGTCAATTTTGAACAAAAACAGTCTGTTAAGATTTTGATCAGTATTGTATTGGATATATTGGAGACTATGCACTTTTTACCAATATTGAGACTTTTAGTCCATAAATGTGGAAAGTCACTCATTTTACTTAGATTTTCTCTCATTTCTCTGAGCAATATTTCATATAATCTTAGAGGCACAAATGTTTTACTTCCTTTATTAAATTTATTTCTAAGTAATTCATGCCCAAGTATTTTATCTTTTTGATTCCATTGTGCAAAACTTGCTTTTTTCTTTAATTTATTTTTAACTCTATCTTTTCTCTCTCATCTATCTATCTATCTATCTATCTATCTTTTATTTACTATTTTTTTTAAAGGCAGGGTCTTTCTATGTAGCCCAGGCTGGCCTAGAACTCCAGATCCTCTGCCTCAGCCTCCTGCGTGCTGGGGTTATGGTGCTCACTAGCGTGCCCGGCTAGGTTTTTGTTCTTTACTCTAATACGTGGTAGGGAAGGTTAGTGAAAATTTGAAAAATAATACAGTCTAAAATCCTCATTCGCACCAATGAGGTAGATAGTGTCCTTTTTCAGATGAGGAACCTGAGGCTTGGGAACATCAGCACCCCCCATGCTGCATGGTGACTAAGTGGTGTTCCCAGGTTGTAAGTGGACCCCGTGGCTTTCACACCGCATCATCCTGGCTCCTATGGAGTGACAGCTTCTTCCGTACGCCCCACTGCCCCCCAACTCGGGGCAGAGCCATCACGCCAGCATCCTTCAGTCTCCATCAGGCTCTGAGGATGCTCAAGAGAAACCCACTCCCCTCGCTGGATGCCACATGCCACGGTCCCCAGCTGGGGGACTCATCTTGGAACGTCCAGCTAAGCATTTGTTTGGCAGGGCTCCTGCCCACTGAGGGCTTACGGTTCGTGCCACCATGGAGCAGGCTGGGTATTTTTAGAGCTGGCAGGCTGGCAGGCCACTTGCTCTTCCCCGAGGTCCGTGGATTAGCCTAGGATGGCATATGCCCGTGCTGTGCCTGCCTGGTCCTGCTACACGGGCCTCCGTGCTGCCTAGAAGACAGATTGTCCTGGTTGCAGACGTGGCCAGGGTTGGTTTTTTTTTCCTGCTTCCATTTTTTTCTGAGTTGCTCCTTCCTGGTGTTCGGGTTCCTCTGGGCCACACCGTGCTGTTTCAGCTGCTCCTGAGCCATTGAAGATGGTGGTGTTGGCTTGCAGTTAAGTCTGGCCAGACAGCTGCTGGGTCCTGTCACAAACATCTCATGTGTTTGTAGCCACATTGTCCGTCCTGGGCAGGACTCGCATCCCCTCCTTCTGGGGAGGGAGAGGATTCAGAAGGCTCCACAAGCCATGATTTGTTTTGGTATCATTGCTCTAAACCTCATTTTCCATGTGTGTCTAACGCTCCCCTAGTGTTGACATTGTCATTGTGAGGCACCCTTTGCTTATTGTCAAAAGCGCCAAATGAGAACTTCCAGGAACACACTGACGCCCAGACGTGGTGCGTCCACACAGGGAGGAAAGACAGGGCTTTGTGAGAAAGGCATTAAACATGTCTGGAAGCACCCAGGGACGTGTAACCCAATTCAGTGAACGTTTGCTGAGTGCCTACGGTGTGCTGGGCATAGGACTTTGCTTTAGATGGAGGCGGTGACATTTGAGAAGCACCTCGCCCAATCTAACACTGCAGACGTAGTATCGGTGTGCACCAATATAATACCGGCAGAAGGTGAGAGACGTCAGGTTTTTTGTTCATTCGCTCCTTTATTCTAGTGTTGTAGAGAATATAAACTTTGGAGCCGGAGTGGGTTTGACTCTGTCCTCCACGTCTCACTGGCTAAGTAACTGGACAGGTGACTGGGAGTTTCTCCACTTCAGCTTTTCCCACCCTAAGCTGGGGAGAGCAATGGTGCTGGGCTCACTGGGCCATTGTGTCAGTCCGCCAACAGCCCCGACAGCACTGATGCCCAGGAGGCTCCGTCCGGGGTTGGCTGTGGCTGCCACTGTGATGGTCACCGTGCGGCACATGGCTGGTGAACGCCTCAGGTGTCACGCGCTGCCTGAGGTCCTCGTTTGCAGAACTTTGAGGCAAATCCAATCCGGGTCCTCGTGGAACTCGCCTTTCAGAGGACAGAGACTGAAGATGAGCAAATAGATCCAAGTGTGTCAGAGGGTGACAAGGCTCGGGAGAAAAGTCACACTCTGGGACAGTCAGATGAACTCTTCAGTAAGAAGTTGGAAACTGTCCCCAGAGGAGATGACATCACCTGGGGTGAGGGGTGGCTGTGGGGGGCAGCCACAGCACATCCAATCCCAAAGGGACATTTTTCTGGGACATGGGCATTTTCTCCTGTGACTCACACTGCCACACTTCCCTTTTTCTTGCCTCCTATAAACAGGGCTTCTAACTGAGGCCAGAAACTAAGACTTGTTTCTGGTCTTCCTGACCTTGGTGTTGGGTGTGAAGTCCCAGGAAGCTTTGGTTTTTATTAGCACACAATATATGTATATATACTTACTGGTTTTATTTTGAGACAGAATCTCACTGTATAGCCTAGGCTGGCCTCAAACTTGAAATCCTCCTGCCTGGGCCTCCCAAGGTCTGAGATTATAGGTGTGCACCACCACACCTGGCTTATTAATATATATTAATTGTAGAAAATAGTGATTTTTTTTGTTGTGACATTTTCATACATGCTTTAATCATACGATCTGTTACCCTCCCTTCTGCCTGTCCCCTTCCCCTGGTCTCCTTCCTCTTCTCTAACAGTCTCCCTTCCAGGAAGCTTTTTATCCTGGTGACACATTCCAGGACAGGACTCCTTTGCTTTTTAAACAATCTTTTGATTGACACGTAATATTTGTGCATACTTGCGAGGTACAGTGTGCTGTTTTGATTCATGTGTAAACTGAGCAGCACTGTTCCAGCCGCCCGACCCCTCTCCCAGCTCGGCAGCCATTTCTGTACTGTCAGCTTCCACGAGATCGGCTCTTAGGATCCATTTGTGAGTGCGATGCTTCGAAGATGGCCACGAGGAGGGCTTGCTGTGTCTGAGCCCTGTGTCCCTCGCTTAACGTGCCAGCGGGGACAGAGGGTGGGTCCCGTCTCTTTTGCCCACACAACACTTGATGCTTAGCAGGTGCTCAGGAAATAATATTCACAGTGCGTTTCTTGAATGCAGATGATGTTTCCAGCACTTGCTGTGAGCTGCCTTGTTTAATTTTTACGACTGAGGTTCCTGTTGAACAGATGGGGAAACTGAGCACAGGCTGTGTTAGGGGACTCTAAAGACTCTCCTTGGGAAGAATCAGAGAAGGCTTCTAGGAGGAGGTGACTTTAAAAGCATGCCCTGAAATTCAAATAGTAGCTCTCCAGGTAGTAAGGAGAAGAGGGCAGAAAAGGCCACTGTAAAGAGAAGCAGTGTTTTTTCGTCTTTTTGAGACAAGGTCTCAGGCCGAGCCCAAACTTGAGGTAGGAGCCTCAGCTTGCCGAGGGCTGAGATTACAGGTGTGAACCACCATGCCCGGCAAGGAAAAGCAGTTTATTGAGAGGGTTGGGAGAGTCTGCAGTCCACCTTGGAGATGGGGTGGTGGAAGGTGAGGGAGGAGAGAAGGGAGGTGGAGAGTAGGTGTAGCTCCGGCTCAATCATCAGGAGTTCACCTGGCCCGCATTGGGCAGCCTGCAAGGAGTGTCTGACAGGGAAAAGTCCCATAATGCAACTGGCCCTGCACAAAGACCAGTTAAACTCTGCCTCGAACACCTTAGCACTTAATGCAATATTGCCTCATGTGTACTGCCACCACCTGGAAGCCTGCCCTGCTTTCTCGTGCACATGGCCCTTGTGGGGCTGGGGAGCAGAAGAGCTCAGGTGAGGCGCGTTGCTTCTTGCACATGGGTCCAGTTTTTGCACCCTGGGCCCTGGCTCCCGCTCCCAACGTTCTTTTCCAGCTTCTGCAAATGTCAAATGGTGGGAGTTTCTTCTTGGCTGAAGTTGTTGTTTTTAAGGTTTGAGGAATGTTTCCTTTGAAAACAGTTTTTTTTTTTTTTTCCTTGCAAAGAGCAACTTGTCCCTGTCTGCTAGTGGAGTCCTCCTTTCTCTGCTTTTAGAGGAAGCTTATTGAATCACGCTGCGAAAAGTCAGCCCAAGGAGCCCGTGATGGCCTTTAATTTTTAAAAAGAGAATGGCAAGGTAAGGAATTGGGCCAAGTGGGTTTTGAAGTCCTGTCTGTGGGAGAGTGGGTGGTGCCCGTCCTCATCTCGGTGGCCATTGGTGTCATCCCCACCTTGACCTCCTTAGGAACGATGGCTACTTCTACCCACACTCCCCAGGGCTGTGTAACAGGTCACCGCAAAGTCAGTGGGTAGCACCCGCTTATCACCTGCAGTTCTGGGGGCTCAGGAGTCTGTGTGAGGTTTACCCGGGGCTCTGCTTGGGGTCCCAAGGCTGCTGTCAGAGGCACCAGTCTCAGTGGAGGCTCAATTTCTTCTTCAAAACCAGCAGTAGGGGTGGGGAGTGGCAGAGCACATCTGTGGTCACAGCCACTCTGGAGACAGACAGAGGAGGATCATGACTAGAGGCCAGTCCTGGCAAAGTTAGTGAGACCCTACTTAAAAAAAAAACAAGCCTGGCATGGTGGTTCACACTTGTAATCCCAGTTACTCAGGAGGCAGAGATAGGAGGATCACATATGCTCTGAGTCTGGCCTGGGCAAAGCATGGAGACCCTACCTGAAATGCAAATGAAGAGCAAAGGGACTGGGGACATGCATGTCTAGCAAGCAAGAGGCTCTGAGTTCAATCCTCATACTGAAAAAAAAAAAGAAAAAGAAAAGAAATAAAATGCAAACAAGGAACAAACCCCAGGAAATAAACAAAACCTTCCCTAAACAACCCCCAAAATGCTGCTTCCAGTACTTCTGCACGGGGAATTCTAAACCTTCTATTAAAGGGATCACCTGATGATGCCAGGCCCACCGAGGGGCATCTCCCTTTTGATGAAGTGAAGGTCCTGATTAGGGACCTTAATTACACCTGCAGAGTGCCTTTGCCACATGCTATGACATAACTACAGGACGGATGGTTTCCTCCATCCTCAAGGGGACAAGGTCATGGAAGAGTGTGTGTTGGTGGTGGTCATCTTAGAATTCTACCTACCATGGCCATTTGCCCCAATCAAACAGAGACTCCATCCTGTTCTTCCTACTTGGGGACTGAAGTTGTGGCTTTGGGAACAGACAATTCCTAAGCAGTGTCACAATTCTGTCCTTAGAGGAGGTGGAGCATGACCATGCAGCAGGTTGGAGGGCTCACGTCCAGAAGAAGCTGCTGGAGGAGGAAGAGGCACCTGCTTGTGTCACCTAAAAGCCACTGTGAACTTTTATTGGATCTGAATTCTCTGCTAGATACTTGAACAAGCTTTCTCTCGCTCCTGTTACTACTGAACCTAACTGGGCTAACTGGGCGAGGGGAGATGCAGAAAGGACACAGGACAGACAGACAGACATGCATAAAGCTGGGCCAGGTGTGCTGGGTGCTTGGATGGAGACGCACAGCAGCCTCGTTGCTTCTTTTCTCTACTGTTATTCGTTAAGGCCTTACTCCTTTCCAATTCTTTAAAACCTTACTTCTTTTCTATTCTTTAAAGTCTCTTTCCTTAGACTCGCTCTGTCCCATGTTTTCTCTTAGCTTTTCTTTAGCATGGTTTCTCTTAAAGTCTTTGCCCCCAGACTTGCACTGTCCCACGTTCTCTTCAGCTTTTCTTTATCTTAGCTTTTCTAAAGCCTATGTATAAACTTCTCGGTGCAGAAACCTGCTCTGGTGGAGACAGCAGCCAGCCGATCAAAATCCCCCATCAAAAAAACCTCATGTCCTCCTTCAGGGAGTCTTTTATAGCCAGTGGTAAACAAGGAGGTGGAGCAGCAGTTCTCGGGGAGGGGCGAGACATCGTAACAAGAGAAACCTGCGTTCCTGCTGCTCTGAACATAAACAACTTAGGAAAAGCACCTGAGCTGCATCTTGCTTGGTCTTCTCATAATCCATTCCTCAAGATACACTACACAGGTGGCTTCATAACCTCTGCGGACGATGCCTGTCTGGGAGTTGAACCAGGTTGGCTCTGGTGGAATGGAGCCAGCCTAGGGCTTCCTGACTCTGGTCCACAGCTGTTTCTCTCGGGTGCCTTGGGCCTTGTCGTTGTCCTCGAGTCCTTGTGTCTCAGCCTGCACTTCAGAAAGGCGAGGGGACCAAGGTCAAGGCTCACTGTAGTCAGTTGTATAGAGTGACCTGAATCCCTGGAGTGTCCACCATTAGGAAATGGGCAGGTATTTCAGAGATGCAGACAAGGCCATTTCAGACATGTACCCTTTCAAAAATAACCATATCTGGCTGGAATCTTGGTCCTCATGATGGCAGACTAGCCCTCAAGGCAGAGAGAAGTTCTGTGTGTATTTGCAGTGTTCTCTGGCATCTTTGCAAATGGCAGAATGTCGGGTGTCGGGGCCCCCTGGGTCCACCAATCTTTCTTTTTTAATGCTCAATCTTACTTTTAATCAGAACAAATTTAGGGCATCCATCTTCAGTGCTTGTTCCTCCCATTCCCCACCACTCTACACTTTTTCATAAACAAAGTGACAGTTTGATGGAATGTGGTTTTTAATTAAGCTACCTTCACTTACAGCGACTTTCTGGGAGCATATGCAAGGAGAGAATTTCAGAAGTGCCATGGAGGCTGGCACTGCCAGGCACAGTTTGAGGACAAAAGAAAACCAGGCGAGTGGAATTAACCAGGTGCAGCGCATTCCCACTCCCTGGCTGTCCCCTGCCTGTAACAGACATGGGAAGGGTCCGTCCTAGGAGCAGGTACACCAGACTGGACTCAGGATGAAGAGTGTGAAACCCTAGGGAATGTCCCTATGCCAGACATTATCAGCATTTAAGCTGTTTATGGCATGCCACCCTCTTCCACGGCTGGAACGTCTAACACAAAATAAAACCGGGCCACTCTGGTTCTGCCCTTCAGTCATTTAGAGCCTTGTGGACGATGGCAGATTTTTGCTGCATGAGACCTTGGAGTCTAACGGGGGTGAAGACACTTTGGGGGTCGCAGAACATACAAGACACCTATGGGCTCCCTTAGCTGGGAGGGTGAGCGTGTGGCCAAGAATCACTTTGCAAGCTCTTTGGAGTTGGAAAGGGGACAGTGTCAGTTGGCAGCTTGTGGCCTCTTTGAGCATTTGCACAGTGCGAGGGTCCAGATGTCATCTGGCCACAGTGCAAGGAGGTAGGTGACAGTGATACTGCTTGAAGCAGCATGGAGGCTGAGCTCTGTCCTCCCTTGGTGCTGCTCTGTGGTGTACAGATCTCCCCTGAGAAGAAGCTGCTGTCGTGGAGACCCGTCAAGTCCTTACCCTCCGCATGAGTCATCTCCCCGTGGCAGGCGCGGTGCTCGGCTACCAAGAATAGCCTAGCCCGAGGCATCCAAGCTCGGAATCCCTTCCAACTTTTAGGGCTCTGAAATTTGGCACCCACAGAGGTCTGTGCTTAGGAGGTGGGGTGCATATGGCTTGGCGCTTTGCAGAGATGGCGGCTAATAACTAGCTGCCTGCCACCTTTGCTTTCTGCAAAAGTCTCACAGCCTAGCCGGGTCCCACTGCTTACAAAAGAAGCCTACTTACTCACAAGGAGGTGGCTGAAAGATCAGGGAACCGGGAAGCCCACCCGTTCGTTTATTTGGTCATTCAACAAATATTTCATGACAGCCTTGTAAGGAAACAGGACAAGGGACCTTGCATTGGGGAATCAGATCTCAGGGCCATGCAGAATCCTGGCCATCAATGAGGGGGGCATTAATTGAGCACTTACTGTATGCTGCATACTAGACATTTTACGTGTTTTAATTTGATTAACTTTTGATTAACTGAAATGCCAGTTCAGTTCCACTCCATCATTTACTACTTGGGAACAGCAGGGCACGGTTCCTACAAGTCAGTACGCAGCCACGTCAGGCACTGAACCAGGGTTCTCTGAGGCGAATACATTTAAAAATCATGGTATTTGTTGGGAGGCGTGGCTCAAGTGGTAGAGCACTTGCCTAGCAAGTGCAAGGTTCTGAGTTCAAACCCCGGTACTGCAAAAAAGAAAAAATATATCAAAATCATGATACTATTAACACCCTCCTTTCTGTCAACTCTTCCCAGAATGTGCCAAGCTCTTCCCTCCTGCCTTCGCGTGCTCAAGCTGCCATAACGAAATGCCACAAACGGGGTGTGTTTTAAACAACAGACCTTCATTTCTCACAGTTCTGGATCCGGAAGTCTCAGGGCGTAGATTCATCGTCTGGCAGGTGCTGCTTCCTGGTTCATCGATGGATGGCTGTCATCCTGCTGTGTGTCCTCAGATGGGGAGGGGAGTGACGGGCTCTCGGAGGCCTCTTTCATAAGGGCGCTAATCCCATATAGGAAGACTGCCGTCCCCATCTCATCCCCTCCCAAAGGCCCCATAGCATTGGCAGTGAGGAGTTCAGTATAAGAGCTTGCGGGAACACAGGCACCCAGACCCCAGGGGCTTTGCATTCCCTCTGCTTGAAAGGATGCTGCTTTCACTCTTTCTCACACTTGAGCTTTGAACTCAGAGGCCAGCTCCCTCCCTGGCCACTCCGTATTGTTGTTCCTGTTATTCTCTGGCCAAACTCTTTATCCCCTTCACAGCCCTTACCTCATGTGACATGACCTGTCCATCTCCTTGGGTTTACCCACAAGTTTCTCCTCTCCAGATCCACTAGAATTGAAGCCCAGTTTTAGCTTCTCGTTCTCACCATTACTCTGGGTGTAGACTTGGAGCCACGGTTTGTTCGGAGCTTTGCAGGATGTGTACAGTGGACGATGCCTTTTGTGTCGAGTGGCAGCCACCGGGTCCCTTCGTGTGCTAATTTGCAAAGTTTAGCAATGCCTGACACAGCAGAGAGGGTACGTAGACACAACCCATGGGTAGGCCTCCTCTGAGTGACTCGGGAAGGCTGTGAACCTGGGATCCTGATGTGCTTTGCTCAACGACATCAAATGGTCGGTCAGCTTGATACCCGGCCGTGGGGGACAGTCACATTCTTCTGTGCTTCTCATGAACAGTGCAGTGGCACATTTCCCACTCCTGCACGTGTGAACCTCCTCCCTGTCCTTACAGGCGTAGTGACTAAGAACAACGCCTGGAGTCCCTGTCCTGGGGGAAAGCCCTGGCTCAAATGCCAGCTGCAGGACCATAGGCCAGTCCTGTGGTGCTCCTGGTCTCAGCTTCCTACCTGGATTGCGTATTACTGGGAAAGTCTCAAACTTGGGCCAGGCAGGGAGCAGGGAAGGTGTGTTAGGTGCTCCCTGTGTGCCAGGCCCCGGTCCTATTGTATCTCCAGTATATGGATGAGGAAACTGAGGCCTGGGGAGGTGAACTGAATGATTCAAAGTCCCACCAAGGTCAGGGCAGAGGTTTTGGTTTGGTTCCAGGTCCTGTTCTCAGCTTCTTCCCTGAACTGTCTATTGCCAACTGTGGAAACCACTTCCCTGGTTCTTTGAAGGTTCAGCCAGATGTTTGATTTAGGAATAGTGATTAGCTCAGTGAAGAAAAATTAATTGATAAGTAATAGCTAGCATTATTTTTTAACTGTTTGCAATGGAGTTTTAATTCATATAACATAAAACTTAGCATTTTAAGGTTTAAAATCCAATGGATTTTAGTACATTGACTATACTGTACGCCACCACTAATTCTAAAACATTTCCAAGAGTTCCACAAAGAAATATTATAACTACTAACAGTCACTCTGCATACTTTTTCTGCTAACACCTGGAAACCACGAATCTGTTCTCTGCCTCTGTGGATTTGCCTGTGTGGACATTTTATGTAAATGGAATCACACGGTATTACCTGACTGCTTTCAGTTACCACCATGCCTTCAATGCTCATCTCTCTTGTAGCACATATCATGACTTCATTCTTTTTTATGGGTGAATAATATTCCCCTGCATGGGCATACCAGGTTGTGTATATCCCTTCATTGACTGATAAGACGTTTGAGTTGTTTCTACTTTCTTTGGTTGTCACAAATAATACTGCTGTGGACATCTGTGTGCAGGTTTTTGTTTGAATATCCTAAGAGTGGCATTACTGGGCCATATGGTGTTTGCCGTCTTGCAGGACTGTCAGCTATTTCCCGTAGCAGCTGCACCGTTTGCTTCTCCACAATCAGCGTGTGAGGGCTCCCGTTTGTCCACATCCCTGTCAACGTTGGTTATTTTCCACTGTGTGAACGCAGCTAGCTCATGGTCCTTTGACTTGTGTTTCCCTACTCACTAATGGTGTCCGGTGTCTTTCCCCGTGTGCACTGGCCATTTGTGTGTCATGAGAAACATCTGTCGAAATCCTTTGCTCTTTATTTATTCGTTTTATTCTTTTCTTTTTTTAATCACTGTTGTGCTGGGGGTGCATTGTGACATTTGCAAAAGTTCTTACAATATATCATAGTTGAATTCACCCCTCCACCATTCTCCTTTATCCCTCTTCTCCCCATTCCCGGAACAGTTTCAGCAGGTCTCATTTCTCCATTTTCATACATGAGTTCGTAGTATTTCGACCATTCTCGTCCTCCTTCACCCTTTCCTTATCTCCTCTCTCCTCCCACTGATACCAACCCCCAGACAGGACCGTTTTACCTTCCTGTCCTCTGGTTTTGAAAAAAAAAGGTTCATGCTTGTTTACGATAGCTACACAGGGAGTTTCCTTGTGACATTTCCATGTATATATGTATTATGACAGCTGGTTCATCCCCTCCATTTTTCTACCTTAGTTCCCTTCCTATGGTGATTTCAACAGGTTTAAAAATTCTTTATTCATTCTTGTGTAAGAAGAACATCAATCCTATTCACCTTCTTAACGTCCTTCTTTTCCCCTCCCTGTCTCGTACGTGACCTCCCTTGGCGTGACCTCTTTGTCCTAACTGCTGTGTTTTTATGTCGTCTTATTCCACACGGGACAGAACACATGCTTTGCCCATGTTTTGACTGGCTTGTCTTTTCCTTGTTGATTTACGAACGCTCTTTATATGCTGTGGGTTCTGGACTTCTCAAGGTTTGTGGCTTGCAGAACTTTCTTCCACTCTGTGGCTTGTCTTTTCACAGCGCCTGCTGATGAAAAAGCTTTGATTTTGATGAAGGGTGCCAAGCATTGCTGTCTATGGTCCATTTCTTACTACATTTCTCACCTTTTAATCTTTAGACGCTTGATAAGAGGGGAGGAGGTAAAGGGACCTTCAAGTGACTCCACCAAGGTGGGACTTCACCAGCCACCACCTCCCCCCCTGCCCCCGGCTTCAGAGTTCCTTTCCCTGACCAACCATGCATGATGCTGGCTTGGGGTGGGACTGTCTTACAAATGCGTCTTCTGCCTCTCCTGGGCCTTGCCCACAGCCCCTCCATCTTTCTCTGGGCTTCAGGAATGCTCAGAAGTTAGGGATCTCACCACTGAGTTTCCTCACTGGCCTCCGCCTCTGAGCTCGCTTTCCCCTCTGGCTTCTTAGTGGACACCTGGGTGAAATCCAGCCACAGGGTTGACTGTCCCCTATTCTAGGGGTTCCTCCACTTCCATGAGTCTTAGAATCTCCCAGAATTCTTTTGAACATGCAGACGCCTGGGCTAACTCCTCAGAGGTGAGGAATGTACTTTTCTGGGGTGCTGTCCAGGGTGTGCACGTCGAACCAGATTTCCGGGTGACTCTGATGTCCCGGCCTTCACAGAGTACACCTTGCCGAGCCACCAAACTTGTCCTGAGATCCCAGGGGAGGGCAAAGGCAGTGGTTTGAGAACCACTGGGATAGCAGAAGTCCCTGGGATTCTAATACCTCATTCAAAACCCCTGGACTCCCGGGCCACACTGCAGACCCCTCCAAACAGAACCTCAGGGAGTTGAACCAGGACAAAGTCCGCGATAAAGCTCCCCAGGTGCTTCCCAGTGCAACTGAGGACCCAGCGCCATGACACTGTGGGCAGTTTGCTGAGCCCTTGATGCCCTCAGGGCAGCTGGACCTGTGAGGGTGCTCTGCACCCTCTCCTCACACTGCCACTGGATTATTCCCTACTTTTATTGTTTTGAGACGGGATCTCGCTATGACGCCCAGGCTGGCCTGGAACTCATGATCCTCCTGCCGCAGCCTTCCGACTGCTGGGATTATAGGCATGAACCACCACGCCCAGCTCTGCCAGTGATTCTTTATTTTCATGCCCCAAGCTGAGACGACAGGACTGCAAGGCGTGGAAGGTGCACTTGCCTTTGAGCTCCCCAACAGCAGGTACTGTGACAGTGCTACCTCGTCACCAAGGTTGGCCTTACCCACCAGGACACTGCTTGAGACATCTTTTCTCATACTCACGGTGACCCCAGATGAACCTGAACTCATGGAGGGGCCACTGATGCTCCCTCAACTCAGGCGAGTTGAGCATTGGTCACCTCCTGACCATGAACCTGTGGCACTAAGGACTTCCCTCTAAAGACCTGTACACAGTGATCAAGAGTGGGGAGTACCTGGGTTGACTTTTTTGTTTTGGTGGTACCGGGGTTTGAACTCAAGGCCTTGAGCTTGCCAGGCAGGTACACTACCACTTGAGACTCCCACCAGGTCTTTTTATTTGAGTTAGTTTTTTCAGATAGGGTCTTGTGCTTTTGCTCAGGGCTGGCCTCAGACCACAATCCTCCTACCTACACCTCCCACATAGCTGGGATTACATGTGTTCACCACTATGCCTGACTTATTTTTTGTGATACAGTCTTGTTAACTTGCCCAGGCTGGCCTTGAACTGTGATTCTCCTATCCCTGTCTCCGGGGTAGATGGAATTACAGGTGTGTGTACCGCTACACTTGGCAACCAGGTTTGACTTTTAGCTTTAGATGGGCAAGCTACTGTTCCTTCCCGAGCCTCTGTTTCCTCATCTGTGAAATGGGGACCAATGAAGGACTGACCCCATAGGTTTTTCTTAAGAATTATGTCAAGTAGTTAACCCTAAGCCTGGCATCCGCTCCCTTTCCCCTCTAGAGTTGCTTCCCAGGGAGGAATGGTGACAGGCAGGGCGTGTGCTTGGGTGATAGAAGTGACAGCCAGGTTCCATGTCCAAAATACTCTGAAGGGAACCAGCTCGGTGTATCCCTTTCACTCACCCCCGAGACCTGCCTGGGAGCCTTCATCACTGGGGGTTCTGCGCCACACCTTCCCAAAGTCCACATCTGCCCCTCCCCAGAGATGCAGGGATGATAACATGTGCAGCTCTGTCCCGGTGGCACTTGAAGATTTGCTCCATATGATGTCTTTAGGGTGAGGATGAGGAGGGGACTTCACGATCAGCACAACCAGAAGAGGTACCTGCTCGGAGGCTCGTTCAGTAAGACCCTGGCCGTCCTCCCTGACTCTCTGGCTGCCATGGTAACCACGCGCCTCCTACACTTTCCCCTTACTCCACCTGTCTCCCTCCAAGTCGCTGACAAAGGCCAACCTGCTGCTACGTTGCCTTTCTCCTAACGCAATTTCCTTAACATTGCCGAGTATATCCATTTCATGACTCCATGAAATTTCCTGCCACAAGTCCCAGGCATTTTTTTTTTTGTGGTAGTGGGAATTGAACCTAGGCAGGTGCACTTGAGCCTTGGCCCCCCCCCCAACACTTTTTTTTGTATTTTGTTTTTGAGACAGGGTCTGGCTAATTTTGCCCGGGCTGGCCTTGAACTTGCAATCCACCTGTCTGCCTCCCGATGACAGGGGTGCTCTATCCAATGTGGCAAATCCCCAGTTTTCATTCAACGGTATTCAGCATTCAATCACGAGCCAGGTGTGCTTGTTTTATAAACGTATTACTTAAACTGACTCCCCGACTCAACACGCTGGATTTTCCCTTCTGAGCAAAGTTTCTCATTGCCTGTCCAGGGGACAGTGCTGGCTAAGTGACTGTCATTACTTACGTGGGGACAGGGAGTCCTGCTCTCCAATGACCAGGGCAAAATACTTGTTGTGGCCATGTTGATCATTCTTCTAAACAAAGCGAAGTGGGCAGAGGAGGCGAGGAGAAGAGATCTGAGCAGAGGGGAGCAGGCTCTTTGGAGAGCAAATTGCCCTGAGAGAGAAGCAGGCAAAGGAAAGAGGACATTTGGAACCCGACTGTTCTAGAAGCCCACAGGTCCAGATGGCCTGTGAGTGAGGCAGTTTGGACAATTCACAGCCATTCACCCCTCAGAGCAGTAGCCAGGGGCCCAGGCAGGAGAAGACTGTTGAAAATTTACCACCTGGAAAATCTGATGGGTTAAGAGTGATCAGAGAATACAAGAAGGAGACATTCACAGATGTTTCTGGGTTGTCAGGATTTAGGGCCTTCAGCCCTCCTTAAATACCGAGAAGAGATCATCCAAGGTCGTGCCAGTAGCTCCTGGGCTGCAGACCAGTTGTGCACACGATCGATCACCTGGGATCTGGTTAAATTGAACATCCCAGCTCTGCAGGTCTGAGCCAGAGCCCGAGACCTCACACTTCTTCTCAGGAGCTCCCAGGAGCTGCTGCTCCATGGACCCCACTGAGCAGTGTGGCAAGAGGGACACTGGAAAACAGAGGCAGGTGACGTGGAAGCAGTTGAAAGCATCATGGGTATCTTGGGGGCGTCCCCTAGCCAAGGGTGAGGAGTCACTTTCTCGGGTTGAGGAATTTCCTGCTGAGGCCTCAGTGCGAAGGGATTCTAGAGCTGCTGGGGTTGAGAACTGCGCCATGGAGTTCAGAGATGTGGAGGTGGGAGGGCAGGGCTGGACAGGCAGAGGGAGCTCGTAACTATCGGGAGATTCTTAGGTGTCATTTCCCTTGACCCCCACCCAGAGCCATCCCTTCCCAGGTCTATCTTTCTGCAGTCATCACACCCACCATCTCTATCTACCTAACCACACCAACCAAAGAGAGCTAGCCTTCATTGTTTGCTGCACAAATGGCAGAGGAGTGGTCGTGGTCTTGGAACATTTGCTGACCTAGAGAAGGAGACTGTTTCTGTGCTGCTGGGAGTCTCTCTCTCTCTCTCTCTCTCTCTCTCTTTCTCTCTCTCCCCCCCCTCTCTCCTCCTCCTTCTCCCTCTCTTTCCTTCTCTCTCAGCATACTAGAGATTGAACTTGCACTTGCTAGGCAGGTGCTCTACCACTCAAGCCATACCCCCAACCCCTTTTTCTTCAATTTGTTTTCCAGATAGGGACTCATGCTTTTGCCTGGTATGGCCTTAAACCCAGGATCCTCCTATGTCTGCCTCCTGAGAAGCTGGGATTACAGGCATGTACCACCATGCCTGGCTTGGGCATATCTGTTTGCTTGGACATGTCTTTCCTTGTTCCTGCTGAACATGATCTTTGTTCTATTGAAGCGTCTGTACCCGAGGGCATGTTGCTGACCCCACTGCTGTATCTGTTCCTGGCAGGGATGGATGAGGTCCTTCTACTGAAGCATGGAGGGGTGCATGTGGACCCCTCACCTGTGTTGGCTTGCCTGAGGGATCAATGCATCATAGGGCTGTGCACTTCCTCTCCTCTTGCTGTAAGTCAGCACTGAGCTGCTGGTGCCTGGTTTGCTAGCTGACTGCTCTCAGCAATTGCTAACCCTGCACTGGTTCTTCCCTGGGGGGACTGACCTGCCTCGGAGCATTGAGTCTTGGTGCAGTAGACAGTGAACACTCCCTTCTCCCATCCCCTGCACTCAGCCTAGTGCAGTTGTAATCATCCTTCAAACATATAGCTCAAAACCTCCACTGCCACCATCGTCATCTCTTGCCTGGAACTTTCTGGAGCACCCATCCACCTGCGTCAGTCACCCCGTCCTTCCCAGGGCAACCAGAGTCAGTTGGCTCAGGTGTTTTTGTTGTTGTTTTGTGACATCTTGTCTCCAAGTCAGGTCTTCTTACAACATGTGAAGTCCTTACCCACCATTTTTTTTGGGGGGCAGTACTGGGTTTGAACTTGGCTTTGTACTTCTTAGGCAGGTGCGCTACCACTTGAGCCACACCTCCAGCCCTTTTCGCTCTGGTTATTTTGGAGATAGGGTTTTGCTTTTTGCCCAAGTCAGTCTGGACCATGATTCTCCAATTTTACACTTCTTTCTGTAGCTGGGATGACAGGCGCGTACTACCGCATGTTCAGTTGAGATGGGGTCTTGCAAACATTTTTGTTCAGGTTGCCCTCAAATATTGATTCTTCTGACCTCAGCCTCCAAGTAGCTAGGAATACAGGCATGAGCCACTGCACTTGGCTTCTTACCCAGCACTATTATCTTTTCCCCTTCTCCACCTGTGTCCCACCTCACACCTGTGCTCCCTGCCATCCCAGACACGCCCCATTTCCTTTTCTTCTTGGGGTCTTTGCATATTCTGTTCCCTCTGTCTGAAATGGCACCTGCCTCCAAGACTCTGCTTAAACAAAGACCCCTTTCTGCCTGCCCCAGGCAAGGTGTTAGCCTCCAACCCTTGCACTTGACCTTCGTGGTGCTAGTCATAAGCTTGACTCGTGCAATATCTATTGCTTGCCTTCCCCAGTTGGATGGAGGCCCTTAAGAGGGTAGGGACCCTGCCTTCCCTTCTGCTGTTGATCATCCAGATCCCAGTTCCGGGCTCACAGGCACAACTGTTGAGTGAATTAATGAGTGAATAAGCTTTGGGGCAGTGGGAGAGTGGGCAGGGAGGAAAGGGTAAAGGGGCTCACATCCATGGAAGCACCTACTGTGTGCGTTGTACACCTGCCATCTCATCTAATCTGTCCCAGCAGTTACTGTCAGATTCAGCCCAGGGAGTTTAATTAACCTTCCCAAGTTCCCAGACACCGAGTAGCAGGGCTGGTTCACACTCTGCCTTCTCTTAGCCTAGAGTTCTTAGCTTGGACTTACGACATTGGGAGCAAATAATGCTCTGCTGTGGGTGGAGAGGGAGGTTGTCCTAATGCTATTAGAACGTTTAGCTTTTGCCCACTCCATGTCAATTGCAACTCGAGTTTTGATGAACAAAATGTCTGCAGACATTGTCAACTGCTCCTCAGAGGGCAAGGATGTCCTGGGTGAGAGTCACTGGCTTAGCCTGTGGATAATTCTGCTCCCCCTGCCCACTGCAGTCCTCTCAGTGATCTCGTCTTCAGCCTCTTCCTCCAGTCCTCTTCTGGGATTCGGAGGCGATGTCCCCGTGCTGCAAAGATCATTTACTTTTCCAACTTATTTGACATCAGCCCGTGTTCCTATGTGTATGTCACCAGCACAGACGCTAACAGGCTGCCTAAACACCCGTCTGATTTTTAGCATGAGACAGACCGTGTGTTTGCAAGGAGATAACTTGTCCCAACAGATGCGCGGCTCCACTGCTGGAAAAGCCAGGCCACCTTGCTTGCCTTCGTTCAGAGCTGGAGTGTGGATTTTTCTTGGGTGGATTTAGAGTAAAATATTATTTCCTGCCTCCTCCCCTTTTCTTTTGGCTGGACAGAAAACTTAGAGTTGAAACATGGTTTCAGGAAAAGGCCCATGTGAAAGTGTGTCTGAGCAGAAGGAATAAAGAGAAAGGGAAAAGGAACAAGGGAGGGGAAGGTTAATGCCAGAGAGAGACTATGAGTGAGTCCTTAGCCAGGGGGTCCATTGGAGCAAGGGCTCCCTTTCATTCATTCATTCATTCATTCATTCATTCAAACTCATTGAGTTATTCAATGACTCATTCATTCATTCATTCATTCAACAACTATGAGCTGGGGTGTGTGCTGGGGCTAGAGGCTGGAGGTTGGGATGTTTACCTCTGTCCTCTAGGTGTTTTGGCCTCAAACGAAGCACAGGAAATGGGGTAGCCTATGACTCCCCTGGCTCAGTCTTTGGGGGCAAACTAGGAAAGCTTCCCGGAAGAGGTGAGCTAAAGTTTCCCAGTGGCCCTCTCCCTTCTTTCTAGCTGCAGCAAAGGCCTTTGAATCGAGCATCACTCACTTGTAGTGGGTGCCTAGTGAGGAAGGTGCTGTTTGCTCACCTGTCCCTCATGTGTCCTGCACACAGTGGCGGTGCATGGACGGTCTCATTTCACCCTCACAGCAGCCCTGAGGCCAGCACTGCTGTCAGGTGAAATTGAGGTCCGGTCCAGAGAGGTGGGGTGGCTGTACGTACTTTTCAGAGTTGGTATAATTAGAAGTGAGGTGTGGAAGTGCTGGTCCCCAGTACCCAATCTATGTCATTACTGTCACCAAGGGAGTTCCTCCTGTGGACACAGGGACAGATCTTTGCGTCCTCGCCAGCTTGGCCTCAGTGTTCAGCCTCTCCTTCCTCCTCCCGAGGGTGGAAGCCTCTCTCTGGGTTTGCTATTTGTGGGGACTGAGCCATGGTGTCGCCATGTTTGAAAGCACCCCCTTGTCCAGCCTCGACTGCCATCTGGTCTGCATGCCCAGCTCTGACGCAGGCTTCCGCATCGTTTTCAGGCTTCTGAGTGGGTGACCTGGGGAGGGCCACTCTTTAGTGCCTTGGAGTTCAAAGTGGGAGGGGGGAAGGTGACCCAGAGAGCTGCTGGTCAGCCTAGCACTGTTCCCAGCTCCCCACAAGGTATGGAGGGCATTTCAAACTCCTTCATTTTCTTTTCTTCCCTTTTTAACCATTTCTACTTTTTTTTGGTTTGTTTCAGCAGTACTGGACTTTGAATTCAGGGCTCCCACTTGCTAGGCAGGTGCTCTACAATTTGAGCCATGACCCCAACTTTTTAGCTTTAGTTATTTTTTTAGGAAGGGTCCCACACTTTTGCTCAGGCCATCATTGGACCACAATCCTCCTTTCTTCACCTCCAAGTTGCTGGGATTACAGGTGTGTACTATGACTTCTGGCCCCATTTTTACTATTTTAAAGTACAGTTTAGGACTGGAGGTGTGGCTCAAGCAGTAGAATGCCTACTTTGCTAGTATGAAATCTTGAGTTCAAATCCCAGTCCCACCAAAAAATGTATAGTTTAGTGGTGTCAGTAACCAATCACCACCGTCCATCTCTAGAACTTTTCTCTTGCAAAACCGAAGACTCACACCTATTAAAAAACCATTTTGCTTTCTGTGTCTGTGAATTTGACTACTCATTGAAGTATTGCATGCAACTGGAGTCATATAGTATTTGTCTTTTGGGTTTTTTCCTCTTGCTTTTAAAATTTTGACTTATCATGCATTAATAATGAGGGGATGGCATTGTGGTAACCCCATACATATATACAGTACACCTTGAACAAGCTCACCCCTCCATTATATTTCCGTTCTGCCCCTCTCTCTTTTCCCCCTCTTTTGGTGTTTGGTGGGTTTCATCACACCGTCTACCCTACAATTTGTCTTTTTTTTTTTTTGACTATCTTATTACCTAGCATGTATCCTCAGGGTTCATCCATGTTGTAGCAGGTGTCAGAATTTCCTGACTTTTTAATGTGAGGATAGACATCTCACTCGTCGAGTTATCCACCAGGGGACGTTTGGCTTGTTTCCCCTTTAGGCTATGATGGATGACGCTGCTATGATGACATGGGCTGGTCTTACATATCAGTGTCGAAGTCAACATTTACTGAGTGCCCACTGCTGGGCTGGGCATTGTGCTGGGCTCTGTACACACACTGCTCAGGGGACCTCAGGGGACATTGACCCTCTGTCATGACATTGAACAAACATGGTGGGGAAGAAACTTGACCCAGGGTCCCAGGGTGACAGATCCTGGGGGACCGAGGATCTCTTTTCAGCTCGTTATTTTTATAGCAGAATAAGTGGTCGTGAGTGAGGCGTAATTCACACACACGGTGCCATGGTCCATAGCTTGGTCCCTGAAGTGTGTATAGAACCGCTCATGTCTGCCTTAGCAGGCCACTGTTTTGTTTTTTTTTTTGGAGGTCCTGGGGTTTGAACTCAGGGTCTCACATTGCCAGGCAAGTGCTCTACCACTTGAGCTGCTCTCCTAGCTCTTTTTGGTTTGTATTTTGTTTTCAAGCTAGGTTTCACTACCTTTTCCCAGGTGGGCTTTGAACTCGTGATCTTCCTGCCTTCATTTTCCAAGTAGCTGGAATTACAGATGTGCACCACCCCACCCAGAAGCATACCACTGTTACTCTGCAAACACTGGTTAACCTTGCAGCTCTCCTCTACTCCTTCCCCTCTCCTTCTTATGACAGAGAGATAAATAAGTTGACAAAGTCTTCAGAAGAAGGACGTGATGCAACAGACAAGAACGGGCTCGGGACGGATCCTGGGGCCATGTCACAAGCTGTGTGTAGCTAGCCCTCCCCAGCTGTGCCATGTAGCAGAAGTAAGGACTCTGAGAGGCACAGAGTGGGGGACACCTCCCCAACCCCCGCAGCTGTCCAGCTCTGCTCCAATTCTGGGAGCCCTGAGGTCCCCCAGCTTGGAAGAGCCCCCCGAAGCCTGAGGTCCTATTTCCACCTGGATCCTAGGATGTGGCTGGGTTGTGAGCAGGGCAGGAGGTTTAAGAGGACAGTAGGAAGATCTCCAGGCTGTTGGAGTCACGATGTCTAAGTCACTTCGGAAAGCTCTGCTCTGTCCCAAGGATGTCACTTTGGAGATGTGGGCAGATGACTTTCAGCTGCTGTGAGGATAGTCCCGGCTTGAGATGGGGTTCGAGTGCGTGATTTTTCCAACTCTCTCCCAGCCTGGCATTCTACTTGGTGAGCAAGACCTTCCATTCCGGCCACCACCCTTGGAGACCTGCTCTGCGCTAGGCACGTTAGATCCACACCATATTGAAACCTCCCAAAGCCTTTCAAAGACTGTCTTCTAGACGAGAAAACTGATGGTGCACAACTTGCTTACACAGCGAACAAATGACAGATTTAAGTATATGAATTGTATGGATCAGCTTTTCATGACGGTAACAGAACACCTGACACTGCTGACTCCCAAGAAAGAGGTTTATTTAGCTCACAGTTTGGAGGATTCAAGGGCGTGGTGCCTGCACCAGCTCATTTCTGGTGGGGACTTCCCTACTGTGTCACATCATGGAGGACGGTGTAGACAAGAGGGTGTGTGTGAGAATAAGTTGTCAGAGACAGACTGGGCAGGGCCGGGCTCAGGCTTTATAGCAATGCCCTTGTGAAGTACCAAAGGGTCTTAGGAGAGCTACCTTAATCTCTTCCACAGGCACACCCCCAATAGACCTAAGGACCTCCCATGAGGCCCCACCTTCCAAAGGTCCACACCGTCTCCCAACAGCACCAGCATGGGAACCAAGCTTCTGACATGGGGGATCTTGAACCATATCCAAAGCATAGCGTGTATAGTAATCCTGGGGCGCCTCAAAGAGTTGAGCGGTGACTAATCCGGCTAGAGGGGACCTCTGTGACCTATGCATTTCCCTGCCATAGATGGAGAAGGAAAATGGTGGGCTTTGACAAGGACCACAGAATAGAAAGCCATGAGCAGAGGCTCCAAGTTGAAGGTGCAGTTCTTGCCCACAAGCCGTTCCTCACGGTGTCCCACACAGCATGCGCTTCTTGGGAAGCCTTCTTGTATATTGTCATCAGACTTTGCAAATTTCCATGTCATTGTTTTTGCATGGTTCTAACCTTTGTTTCCTTTCTACTCATACGAATTCTCCAATTTATGGTGCAGTCTGGCCTATGTATGTCGGTGATATTTACAAACTTTAGCAACCTATCAGGTGCAGGAACTGATCAGTTTGACCAGATACACTAACCAAATAAATGGATGCCAGCCACAGACAACTCATCAGTACTGCCTGGAACCAGTCAAGATTCTCCATAGTGTAGTCCATGGCATCAAACAGTAATTTGTGTCTTGCTGAAGTGTGTCTTGCAGAGAAGTCAAAACAGAGCCTGATCAAGCAGGAGTGAGAGAGGTGGCCATTTGGGGTGCGAGTGTATGAATCCCCGGGGGCAGTGATGGCAAGGACTGTCGCTTGATGTGTTTCAGCTGCGATATTAATCCATCTTGAGATTTCAAATGATGCTAGAGTTCAAATGAGAGGTTAAAAGTGTTCATCTAGGGAACATGGGTTATGAAAGCTTGAGAGACACCAGCCAGGTGCTAATGGCTCACACCAGTAATCCTAGCTTCTTGGGAGACTGAGATTGGGAGGATCATGGTTCAAGACCAGCCTGGGCAAATAGTTCTCAAGAGCCCATCTCTAAAATAACCAGAGAAAAATGGATTGGAGGTGTAGCTCAAGCAGTAGAGTGCCTGCTTTGCAAATGTGAAGTCCTGAGTTCAAACCCCAGTCCTGCAAAAACAGAAAAAAAAAAAAGCCAAAAACCAAAAACAATACCCCCAAACTCAAAGCTTGAAAGGAACGGATGGGCGGGAAGAACAAGTGTTGGTGTTGGTGTGAAGTAGGTACTGGGCCATTGCAAATAAATCCCTCATCTTTCAGGGTTAATAAATAAGGGCCTTATTGCAAATGCTTGAGGATGTGTGTTGCAGGGATTATCAGAACTCCATCCCCAGGGAATGACGATGACGGGAACCAGAGATGATGCCACGTGCAGGGGTGGGGCAGTGCTGTGATGCATCACCCAGGTTCACCAGGTGCCAGCCGATGCAGCATCTGTGCCCGTGAACATCACTGTGGTTGGTCGGGGGACATTTAGAAACAGAAGGACCAGTCCCAGCTTCCCAGGGTATTTCTGTTCCAGCAGGAGGCACCCACTCTGCTCAAGTCTATAGCTATCCACTGAGAGCCTTGCTTGAGTTACTGCATGAGCAGGAACTTGGGGACCATTGCAAAATGGCACCCTGGTGTGAACTGAAGGTCACAGGGTACAGTCCTCCTATGCGTACTGCAGGGGCACAAAACCCCAGGATTCTGGGCTTTGCTCTAATTAGGAAAGGCTTCTGAGAGAAGGTGACCATGGGGTCACAGGCACGGTGGCTGCCTCCTCAGGGAGCCAGAGGCGAGGCAATTGCACCATTGTCAGCCTGGCTCTGAGTAGTGCAAGACACAAAGGCTGCCAGAAGTTTCAATGTTTGCACCAACTGACGTGGGTTTTTTTTTTTTTTAATTAGTTTGGCCCCGGTAGACACTGTGTTTTGGGGAATTTTACCTACTCATGAAGTTATATTGGGGGCTGGGAGTATGGCTCAGTGGTAGAGTGACTGCTGTCATTGTGGCCTGATGTTTCTTAAATTTGCGCGAATCATCCAGAGTGTGTATGCAGGTAGATTTCTGGATATCATTCCTGGAGTTTGTGATTCACTGGGTCTGGCAACTTGGGAGGAAGATGTTATTTCATTTTTTTTTTTCTTTTTGGTGATACTAGGGTTTGAACCCAGGATTTCATGCTTGCTAGACAGGCAATCTATTGCTTGAGCTGCACTCCCAGCTGTTTTTGGTCCAGTTATTTTGGAGATGGCATCTTACTTTTTTGCCTAGCTGGCCTGAACTGTGTGTGATCCTCCATTTTATGCTTCTGGTTGTTTCTGGGATGACAGGTTTGTGCCACCATGCCAAGCATTTTTTGTTAAGATGGCGGGAGGTGGGGGGGTCTCATGAACTTTTCTGCCTGGGCTGACCTGGAGCTACAATCTTCCTGATCTCAGCCTCCCACATAGCTTGGATGACAGGTGTGAAGCACTGTGCCCAGCTCTTGGTTTTAGATGGGGTCTGTGAAGTATTTGCCTGAGCTGGCCTTGAACCAAAATCCTTCCTACTTCAGCCTCCCAAGTAGCTAGGATTACAGGTGTGAGCCACTGCACCCAGCTGAGATTCTGCAGTTCTAGCCATTTCTGGATAGTGCTGCTGGTCCTTGGACCACAGGGACCCAATGACTTAGATTCAGGGATGCCAACCTACAGCCTACAGGTCGATCCAGCTGGCCGCCTGTTTTTATAAACACATTTTACTGGTGCATAGCCACGCTTTTGTTCTAAGGTCCTTTTTCTCTACCAAAACATCAGAGTTGAGTTTGCAACCTAAAGTGTTTAGTATCAACCTGTTCCAGAACAGTTTGCCTTAGGTAAAAGCCAATCCTCACACCCTATAAGGAGGCTTGCTCATCAAAGGAGATGTCAGAGAGTGGAGGACCCAAATTCCCAGCCCAGGTACCTGTGCAGTCAGTGACTTTACTCAGGCCATTGCAAGGATGGAGCCTCGGCTGGGTCACTTATGCAAGGAGACATAACTTCAAAAGCCCCTTCCTGCACTTTTTGGATTTCAGTAGAGAGGTCCTGTGTCATGTCACCAAGTGTGACAGTCTCTGGCTGAACACGGCTCTTTCTGCCGCTGAGTGGCATTTGCCTTTGTGTTCTGTTGTGAAGGTGTTCCCCACTCCTTCTGCAGGGACCACTTCCTTTCTTCCGGTTTGACTGGCAGCTGGCATTTGTCAGAGTGGAATTTATCCAGCTCCAACTTTCCCCGGCTGCTTTCTGACGACATGTCCTATTCATCACTGTGTTTTGTTCTTTTGCCACCACTAACCTTCTCAGAGTTCAGAAAAGAGGCACTCAAATCATGCCACCTCTTCTCTGCCCCAGAGTTATTTCACAATGAGAGTTTGAGTCTTTTTCAGAAGTGACAAAGGAGAAAAATCCGCCTTTTAATGGCACCCAGTCAACCAAAGAGTTGGCTGTGTTGAAATCAGCATAATGATGGAAATAAGCATAAAGAAGAGTCTTTACTAATTTAGATTTTAATAAGCATTCCAGGCAGAACTGGTTAAGTATTGTGTTAGCCGGTCTGGATATCAGTTGCTAAAATAAAATAGTTTATTCAGATGAATGCAGTAGGTGGTCCAGGGCTGGCGAGGTGGTTTCATGGTGTCATCATAGATATTTCTGTATTTTTTTTGTACTCCTAAGCACATGACTTACATCATCAAAGTTGCTTTATGATCCAAGGTGGCTGCTGCAGCACCAGCCATTACATTCATATTCAAGACAAGAAGCAAGAAAAAGGAGGAAAAGAGCA
The DNA here is from genome assembly GCF_047511655.1 of Castor canadensis. Classification (NCBI taxonomy): domain Eukaryota; kingdom Metazoa; phylum Chordata; class Mammalia; order Rodentia; family Castoridae; genus Castor; species Castor canadensis. The sequence goes on along the minus strand of NC_133402.1, from coordinate 8,315,177 downwards.
AAATGGTACATTCCAGTCATATATCCCTTTTTCAGGTGCTCAGAAGCTTTTGGTCTACATATCATTGGCCACTTCCAGCAGGAAGGGAGGCTGGGGAACACAGCACTTTACCTGGAAACACTGCTTCTCTCATTAAACTGGAATTCTAGTACTAAGGAAGAAGGGGAGACCAGGCATTGGGTTGGAAACCAGCAGTTTCTTTCTGAATTTGCTTTCCATGGCAGGGAGTTAGAATTGAAGATGGTTTGCAGTGGACTTTGTGGTGCATTTTGAGGGGAAGACACTGCACCATGCTGTAGTGGAGAGAAAATTCAAGCTTTTCTAAGACACTCCGCCTTTTACTAGCTTTATGGGCCTCCATTTCTTCACGCATAAATTGAGAATAATAACGATAGCAATGATGGTGCTAATGAAGATGACATAGTCACGTTTTTTCTTGCAGGAATCAGTGATGTTTTGAAGCTCGAGCACTAAGAGCAGCTTTAGTGTGTTGTTACCGTTTAGCTAACAGTAGATACTGAGCTTCAAAGAGTGATGGTTGCAGAGAGAGAATATAAATGTTGGAATCATCCAGACATGAGCTGAGATACCAGCCTGGCCCCTTCTTGGCTGAGGAGTCCTGAGTGTGTTTCTCAGTCTTGAGGATTCATTTTCTTATCTACAATGGGTCATGGCGGGGCTCAGGTGAGAAGAATGAAAATAGTGTCAGAAAACATGGAGCACAGACCATGGCATGTGGTCTGTGTCAAGCACTGGTCACGTTCACATCTCTTTCTTGTCTAGAGGATTGGATCCCCAGACTTTGTCCTAGCTCTGGTCTCCTTGCCTAGCTGTTCTCAATCCATCCCCTGCCCTTCCTCTTCAGTGTTCTGTTCTTCAGGGACATATTTTATCCAGACTCTAGGCGTTCCTCCCTGTCTTACCCATTTTGGGGATGTCTTCTTTGTACAGCCTCCAGAATTCCAGTTCCCATCAGCTGTTCGTTCCAGTGGGAACATCTCTTTTCAGACACTCCAACTTTTGGTGTCTGGTAGTGTCATCTCCTTTCTTTCCTTTTCCTCCAGCCCTAAGATATTAGTGGCTTCCTATTTTGTCTCTGACTGGTTGTCCCAGTGGTTCTATGCAACCAATTCCCTCAATTAAATTATCTCTGCTGGAAACAACTAGAGTGGTTTCCATTTTCCTGACTGGATCTTGACTCATTCACTAACCTGATAGTGTATACACCCAAAGTACCCAAGCTTCTAAATCACTACCCTCTTACTCACCACCTCTAAAAATCTTAGCATTTTGTCAGGCTGGTGTGTAGAATTTTATTCATTTAATTCTAAGTTCCTTCTTCATGATAGGAGAAAGCAAAACACCCTTCTTTTGTTACTTAAAACTTTTCTAGTTGGTTGTACAAGCTCCATTCTAAAATCACTACTGACTTCTGAACCTCAGAAGTTCACAGAATAAATTTGATTTTACCTCCAAAATATACCTTCAACTTGCCCCTGCCCCCTAGTAACCCAAGCTGGGCTATCTGCACCTTGCACTTGCATGGCTTGCTTCAGTTTTGGTCACTCGTAGCTGAGGAATCCTGTATACATTGCCCCCCTTGACACCTCACTTGTTCCATCCTTACCCCAGCTCTGGCCCAAGCCACCATGTCTTACTTGGGTGAACATCATGGCCATTCTCCACTCAGCATTCAGAGATATTTTCTACAGCACTACAGTCCCATGGTGTCATCCCCTACAGAAGATGCCTCAGTGGTACCTAATGTACCTGAAGTGAAGCCAATCTCAAGTGATAGAGGGCTTGCTTGGGTTCAATCCCCAATACTGAGAAGAGAAGCCCAAACCTGTCCCATGTTACAGGGACCAGCAGGGTCTGGTTGCTATTCCATCTCCATTTTCTTCTTCCCTCTCTCTCATTGCTGTCCTCATCCCAGCACACACCCAAGTTCCTCTCCTGTGGCAGGACCCTTATCTAAATGCCCTAAGCCTGCATTATGACTCCCTCTGCTTTCACTGAGTTTGTTCCTTACCGGGTCTCACAGCAGGTGAACTGCCTCTCTCTCCCCACTGCAGTCAGATGTCTACCATGTCACCCTAATTCCCTTTTCAGCAGTTATCGCAATCTGTAACCATCTTGTTTATTTACCTGCTTGTCGGTTGTCTACCCCACTAGAATATAAGCTCACTAGGGAGGACAGTCCATCTGTCTTTTTGCCTCAGTGCATTGCTGGTGCTAACAGTGTTATCAGGAATGTGTTAACCACCCAGGATTTAGGGGATGAGTGAGTGCATTAATGAATGGAAGGATACATAAATACCTAAACACATGCATCACATAAAGAGGCCTCAAGGAGTCTGTAGATAGAATTTAGTGGCCTGTAAACTTGGATGGGAATAAATTCACTTTACCTCTAAAGGAAAATTTCATTTCTCTTTATTTGAATGGTAGCAACAAACCACGGTACTATTGGAAATCATCCAGTTTTTCTACCAAGAGAAAGCATGTATCTTTTTTATGTCATGTTACTGTTGTGAAAGATATCTCAGAATTATTAATTCCTTGCAATAAATGATTTTGATTAAAACCATGGTAGTTGGCACAGATGGCACAGACTGTGATTTAGCACTTTAGCACTGATCAGGAGTATCATATCATGAGTTTTGCTTAAAAAAATGTATGACCAAATTTTGATATAATTCATTTTCTTTGTAATATATTATTTTAGTTATTTAACAGCTCTGTTCCCAGATGGAGTCTGAAGGCTTCACGATCTTGTGAGGCAGGGAAGTCAAGGACCTAGGAATGAATGAATGAATTCTGCTTCATCCTCCCCCATCACTTCCATCCCATTTGCCCCTCAGGGTCCTGGAAGAATTTTCTCCCAGAAGTTTTTGCAGCCTGCAGCAAGCTCCTTTCTCTGAAGGAGCCAGAGTCCTACACCCAGTGCACCCCAGACCCTGCATGAAACCCATTTGTGAAGTTATCTTTCAATTCTTATGAATTTGTCTTGTTTTTCCAGCTTACAGAGGTCCTCCATTTTGCTCTATTGCTTGAGCCACACATCTAATCCATTTTTCCTCTGGTTAGTTTGGAGATGGGTTCTCCCAACTTAGTTGCTTGGGCTGACATCTCCTGATGTCAGCCTCCCAAGTAGCTAGGATTACAGGCATGAACCACCAGTGGCTGGCAATATTTAAAATGTTAATCTCCTCAGATATGCACAGTTGCTTTTGCTATTCAGATTGGCCAGGGATTAAGGTAGAGCTGGTGATCGTGAAGTTTGAGTGCATTGATTTCCGTGGAAGGTTTTATTTTATTTGCCCAGTGAAGGGCTTAGTTGAATTGAAAAGCACCTATTTCCATATTGTCTTTAAGTGATTGAATTTGCAGTACGGAGTTCATGGGTTGGAACCAGATAGATGCAATTCACCAAATGCCAGAGATCTTCTTAGATATTCTGCTTGCTCAGAGCATCCTTTAGTCTGGGTGCAGATATCTGGGCTGAACTCAAAAGCCTCAGAGAAATTGTCATATCATTGTGTTTGAAACGTTTCTTTTTCTCTTTAGAAAGAAAAGGTTTATAAATGCCTGGCTATTTCAGACATGCAGATAAGTATAGAGGATAAAATAACAAGCTCCCATGTACCAACTCTTCAGATTTAACAAATGTGAGCATTTTTGTCACATTTATTTCAGATTTATAGAATATAAATAAAGACACTGTTGAGGACTGTCGCCCTCATTTCACTCTCTTCTCTCCCTCGTCAAAGGGAATGACTATCCTGCAGCTGCTGAAATAGGCACACAAAACCTCAAGAGCGTTAGTATGTTTTAGGCTTTTTGCAAACAATGCCACATTGTATGTCCTCTTCTGCAACTTACTTTTTAAATCAATATTAAGTAACTGCGACTCATCTACATCTACTCGATTTTTAACCTTTTTATTGTACCCATTGTGCAGATGTGTAAAATTTTGGCTTTCCCATAAATGGAATGACAAGCACCACTTTATTATCAAAAATAATGAAACGAGGGCTGGAGGAGAGGCTCAAGTGGTGGAGCACCTGCCTAGCAAGCACAAGGCCCTGAGTTCAAACCCCAGTACCACCACCAAAAAAGAAAAAAAGAAAGAAAGTTAATGCAATGAGAAGCTTGAGTTTGCACATATGAGTGATTTTCTCGGTGAGGTTCAGCCATGCAAGGAGGGCCCCTGCTCTCATCCTGAACGTCCCTGGAGATTGTGGGCCTGTTCTGTAGAGTGTTCTGGTGCTTTTATGTTCCCAGAGCAAAGAATGAACATGACCCTTTCATACTTGCTTCAAACCTTGGTATTTTCAGTCTTGCTCACTTATTTGATAATTGTGAACTGGGATCTTAGCACTGTTTGGACCTGCATTTATCTTATTACTTGGGAAGCTGAGTGTATTCTCATCTTTTTCGGCCAGTCAGGTTTTCTTTCCTAGTAAGATGATTTTTTTTCTTATTGGTTTGTATATCTTTTTATATATCATGGAGGCTAACTGGCTTTTTAAGAAAGAATTCTTAAGTCCCAGTGTTCAGATGTATTTTAAATTAGTGTATTAAATTCATGACCTTTAAAAATTTTAGCACCAATTTTTAATAGATTTTTGCCTTTTGCATTTCTTAAAAGAAATCACTCCCTGTCCCCAATGACATAAAGACATTCTCTTTAAAAGTAAAGTTTTGTCTTTCACATTGATATGTATTCCGTCTGGGATATATTTTTGCATATGTTGTGAAACAGAGCTAATTTTATTTATCCTTCACGCAGAGAGCCAATTACTGCAGCAGCGTTTATCAAAGGGCCATCATTTTCTGAGAAATTTGCAGTGGCTTTTCGGTTACATAATAACTCCACATTCTCTGTTTTATTCTTGTTGAACTATTTGCTAATCCTTGTGCTTTTTTTTCATACGGTTTGACTTTTTTTGCATTAATGTAGCTTTCTATTAGGCTCAAGTTCCGAGAGCGTACATTCTTCTGCCTCATTTCTTATTATAATTTCCTTCCTTTTTCTTCATAGTTTTTCTTTCCTAGATAAAACTTCTCAGGTTTTCTAGGAAAAATTCCATTGATTGATTAAAAACATGCTGAATTGATAGATTTAGAACATATTATTACTTGATAAGGAACCTAATGTGTATTGGTGGTGTTTTGAAAATTCTCAAAATTTTATTAGTTCTCATTATTATCCTGTAAGTCATTCTGCATAGTTCCATGCAGGCAGCCATATGGTCTGTGAATGTTAGTCTTTTCTTGTGCTTTTACTTCTTGTCTTACTACGCAGGCCAGGACCTCAATCACAAAGATAATGCAGTAGGATTATCGTTTTGTAATTTTCTTCTACAGTCACATTTAACCTCCTCCGTTTCCTGATGATGTTGTTTTGGGCATAGGTGCCGTTCTCTTCTAGCTTTGGTCCTTGTCTTTTAGGGGCTTATCTTTCATCCAGGGATGATTCTGAATTTGTCCTACTGGGTCTCTGGTAGCCTGAGATTTCTCAGCATGCACAAAAGCTTCTTTTAGATCTGACAGTGATCCGAGAGATGACAATGCATCGTTGTGGTGCCTGCACTGTGACAGGCATAGTCTATAAAATGCGTATCTCACCATATCCAACCCCAGGTCAGCCCTGGCCAGGGCTGGTGGAGCTGGCCAGGCAGGACCTGGTCAGCCTCTCTGGTCTGAGCCACATGCCCAGTGTTGAGTTCACCCTGGAATGTTCTCTTTTCTTGGTATTTTCCCACCTCTTGCTTGGTTTGTTGTTAGTACTGGGGCTTGAACTCAGGACCTTGAATTCGGTAAGCAAGCAAGCATTCTACCGCTTGAGCCACAACCCTTTTTGTTTTAGGTTATTTTTTAGATAGGATCTTGTGCTTTTCGGCCAGGATCTGCCTCAGATTACTGTTCGCCTGTCAATGCCTACTGCATAGCTGGGATTAGACATGACCCAGTTTATTGATTATGATGGGGTCTTGCTAACTTTTTGCCTGTACAGCCCTTAAAACTCCATCCTCCCGATCTCTGCCTCCTGAGTAGCTGAGATTACAGGTGTGCACGACCATGCCCAGCTGCCCTTCCTTGCTCTTGATTATACAGCTCCTGTGATGCCCTTTGTTCTGCAAGTGAAATCTGCAAGTGATTCATTCTGTGATTTACCCCCTCCCACACACACAGATGCGGACACACGTGACAGAATTAATCTCTTCTAGCTTTGGACACCCAGAACCGTTTAAAACTACTCTGGGTTATCATTCATTCATTCATTCAACAAACACTTACCGAACACCTACTATGGGTCAGGCACTGCTCTAGGTTCTGAGGGACGGCTGTGAAAAGCAATGGTTCTGCTCCCATGGGATTTACTGTCCCAGCGTTTTGTCACTACTCTTTCATGTCTGCCCTTCTGCATCAGACTCTGCAGGGTGGTGTCTTATTTCTGAATTTTCCCTGCTGGCTGAAGCCCATTGAACTGGGAGATGGAACTCCTGAGCACAGAGCAGGACTAATGGTGGCAAGTGAGCCATCATGGTACACTGGCATCAAAATCCTGGGAGCTGAGTGCTGCCCAGTGTTTTGTTCATTTGACTAATCCCATGACTTGCAAAGAAGACAAGAGTTAGGCCACTGCATTTACATCTGTGTCCCATACCTCATCACCCGGGGACACTAGGATGTGCTCCTGAGTTTTGTCTTCCCTAGCTGAGGAGCGGCTGTATCAGTGACCTGCAGCTGCTGTGACAAGTTGACATGAGCTCTGTAGCTTTAAGTGGTGCATATTAAGTTAACATGCTTTGGAGTTCAGAAGTTCAAAATGGGTCTTACCGTGTTTAAATCAAGATTTGTAAAAGCGGGGTGGTCTTCCTCTGGAACTCGAGGGCAGAATCTGTTCCCTTACCTTTCATAGCTTCTGCATTCACCTGCATTCACTTTGGCTCATGGCTTTTTCCTCCATCTTCAAAAATAGAAGTATGTCTGTGGCATCTTAAATCTCTCTCCCTCTCCTCCTACCTCCCTCTTATAAGGATATTTGGGATTACATTGGGCCCAACCAAATAATTCAGGATAATCTCCCCATCTCAAGCCCCCTAGTCACATCTGCAAAGTCCCTTTGCCATCTGAGGTAGCACATTCACAGGGTCCTGGTAGAGGAGGTGGACATTTTTGGCAGCCACTGTTCTGCCTGCTGGGTATAATGGTATGATATAGGCATGAGTGCATGATACAAGTGTCTGTGTGTGGTAGCACTGGCTCCACTGGCTTTTCCACTGGATTATTGAGAAGATTCCAGGAGACTTGTTTCTTTACACATTAATTTGCCAAATATTACTCAAATGCTTCCTATGAGCTGGATACCACTCACAAAAGCATACAAAATTCTCTGTCCCCGCAGGGTGCCCATTTTTATTAAGACAGATGAACATAGGCTGGAGTATAGTTCAAGTGTAGAGCCCTTGCCTAGCAAGGGCAAGGTCTTAAGTTCAAACCCCAGTACAGAAAGTGAGAGAGAGATAGAGAAAGAGAGAGAGAGAGAGAGAGAGAGAGAGAGAGAGAGAGAGAGAGAGAGAGAGAATAAACAAGAAGAAATCCACAATCCACCAGGACAAAGACTGGGCTGTGTTGGATTCAGTGTGACCACCTAAACAAGGGGATCATGTTGGCTCCCACTGAAAGGTGGCTTTGAGACAATGAAAGTAAAATGTGTATCACAGAGCACAACTCTTAAATGTAAGTGAAGAAGAAATTTAAAAAAGTAAGTAATATAATTGTCGCCCCATCACTCATCAAACAAATTCTTGGTCTTTCTGAATTTCAGACAATGAAATTCACTGGGATTTTGCCAAGAGGAACTCTTAGGTTTAGGAAGGCTATTTCAGTATGGAGTGTGACATACCAGGAAATTAAAATACTATTATAGATTTCCTCCCCTTTGGCTCTCTTTTGGAATAGACTGGGAGGCAGGGAGCCCAGAATAGGGAGAGTAAATTTCTGACGCATGAATTTTGGACGGAAGGGATTAGAGCCAACAATCTCTCTCTCTGCTCCTTCCCCCATGTCAGCAAGGAAGAGGCTTCTAGAACATGGTCCTGGTTGCATTGACATCCCAACTGCAATGTGGAAAGGTCTCAAGAAGTAGAAACCCTGCAAGGCTGAGGTACATGGAGGAAGCAGGAACAGAAATCTGTTATGAATTGAAATGTTCTGAGTCGGAGAGATGCCATGTGTGGGGGTGTCATGGTCTTCCTGACCGTTCCACAGCCTGGGGAGTGGCCATTTCTGCAGGACTCAGTGTTTGGTCATATTGGTACTTGATAACTCTGACCTCTCCAAACTAGGAAGGATTACTGAACAAATGCATATCTCTCTAGGAACATACTTTTTTGGGGGGAGGTGCAGTACCAGGATTGAACTCAGAGTGTCCTGCTTGCTAGGCAGGTGCTCTACCACTTGAACCATGACCCCATTCCTTCCGCTTTTAGATTGTTTTTAGGTAGGGACTTGTGCTTTTTCCTGGGGCCAGCCTCAAATCTTGATCCTCCTTCCTCCATCTCTTGAGTAGCTGGGATTATAGGTGTATATCACCACACCCAGCTTGACATAGGGCCTCACTCATTTTTCCTCCAGGCTGGCTTCAAATTGTGATCCTTGTAGCTCCACCTCCTCCATATTTGGGATCATTGGTGTGTGCCACCATGCTCAACTCTAGGCACGTTTTCTGAGTATTATTTCAAGTTCAGGAATCCATGTTGTTGGTGGTCCACGTGTTTCCACATCTTCTCATGCAGTAATCTTGGAGCAAATGAGAGAAGTTTCCTTCTTGCTGTTGATTATTTTTGGAAATTCAAGTTTTAACAGTTCTTGATGAATTGGCTCAAGATGGCACACAGCCAGCCCTGGAAACTTGACCCAGGCTTCCGGGAAACAGTATAGATTGTGAACAAATTTGAAAGGATAATTAGTCATCTGGGGCTGCCTAGGCATCAATCACTATTGATCTGAATCACTAAAATGAAGGCAGAGACTCCTAGCTGGGTTTCCCCTAGGAATGGATGCTGGCTACAGACTGAGTGCACCTGGGTTACTAGGGCTGTGCAGAGGCACTGGCCAGGGGAGAGGGAGGTGATAGAGGAAGGGCAGGCCACCACTGAGGAGTTTGTTACTAACTCAGACAGCATGGTGGGCAACTGTAACTTGATCTGCAGGGATTTTCTGAGCATTATGTACTTGCAAGGGGTGAGGGAGCTGATTTATACTACCACACCTGTTGGGGTAGAAATGTCAGAAAGGTCACCTTCTGAAGACCACTCCAGGGTAGAGAGGAAATGTTAATTCCAAGGCACTTTTGACCCCCTGCCTGCTGGCCACCAGGGTCCCATACCCAGAGGGCTTCTGTCTGATAAAGATTAAACATGCTGGCTACTGGAAGTCACACTGGCTTTGCTGAAGTGGTAAAAGGAAGTGAGATGACCCAGCTGGAGCACAGCATCATCTATCTTGGGTATGGGATTCAAGTCTATAGAATAAAGCAGGAAGGTTAACAAGGACCAAGGTCTCACTTCCTAAAGCCAGACAGCTAGCTTTCAACCAAGAATACAATAGTAAGGAAGGTACTTAAGTAAAATATAAGTACAGCTACTAATCACTAGCTGTATTTCAGGCATTTTGTCAGGTGTTTTCTAGGCATTACTCCATTTAGGTCTGAAAATGATCCGAAGAGGTAGATTTTATCACACTCGTTTTCTGGGTGAAGAAACTGAGATTAAGGAGTAGAGAGTGGGATTACCATTTACATCTAGATCTACCTGCTACCAAATAACTGTTGTGGTCATTTTATGGCATTAAAAATCATGTTTCAAATTAGCAAGGCCCTTATTTTAACAAACAAACTGAGTGGTGGTGGCCCATGCCTGTAATCCCAACTATGCAGGAGGCATAGGAAGGAAAATGGCAGTCCAAAGTCAATTCAAGTGAAACCACAAGACCCTATCTGAAAGAAAACCTAAAGCAAAAAGTGGTGGGGGCGTGGCTTAACATGGTAGAGAGCCTTCCTAGCAAGTGCAAGGCTCTGAGTTCAAACCTGAGTGCCACATGCACAAAAAGATTGTTTATATGAGAAAGTGAGTCTCTTGAGGTCAGGAAACAAATATTTTCATCTGAAAAATCACCACCTACGCCAGTGTTTCATAGCGAGGTAATTGTACATGTTCCCCATTTGGCAATGTCTGGAGACATCTTTGGTTGTCAAGGCTAAGGGTGGGTGTTGGAAAACCAGTGTGCAGAGGTCAGGGAGGCTCCTCAGCATCCTACAGGGCACAGGAGGGATTCCCACAGCATAATTAACTGGCCCAAGTGACAACTGTGCCAAGATTTGAGAAGTTTATTTATATAGTACTTACTACGGTGTCAGGCTTAATAGACGTTAGCTGAACGTCTGTGTGTTGGCTGGTGAATGTGTGGATGTGCCATCCTGCAGGGAGTGGTACAGACAGAAAACAAAATGATACCCAAGAAGCATTTTCCTATCACTGTCTCCTTTGACCTTCGTGCAGCCTCCAAGGGGTGTGGGTTTGGTGGTGTTATTACCGTTGTAGAGATGAAGGATTAACCCAGTAATGGAGCTGTGTCTGCAGCTTTTGCCTGAGCTTAACTCTGTCTGGCTCAGAGTCTGGGGCTTGCCATCTTAAATGGCATTAGATTTGTTTTGAGTGCTTGGTCCCCAGCTGATGGTACTATGGGCTATGGAAACTTTAGCAGGTGTGACCTAGCTGGAGGAATTAGGACCCCAGGGGCAGGTCCTTGGGAGCATCTTGTCTCTGGCCCTTTCTTGTCTCTTTTTCTGCTTCCTGTCCACCATGTAGTAAGCAGTCCTTTGCTGACACCTGCTCCTGCCGCCATTATGTTCTGCCTGAGCACACTGGGCCACGTGATCATGGATGGAACCCTTTGAAATAGTGAGGCAAAATAAATTTCTCTTCCTTTAAGTTGCTCACATCAGGTATTTTGACCACAGATATGGAGAGCTAACTAACAGAGTGTCTGAATGCAGGTAAAGGTGACATTTGGGTCTACTTACATGTGAAAGAGCAAAGGCTTTGTTACATAGAAGATCGGAAAGTGTATAAATTGATATGCAATTGGCAAAATCCCAACTCAAGTTTTTATTTTTTTTCATCAATAAGGATATTTATCATTTTACATAATGGAAAGTCTTGCTGTATGGTGGCCCTAGAGTTGGTCATGTCAACTGGGGAATCATGCCTTAAAGAAAGCAACTTTTTTTTTTGTCTCTTTTTCCATTTCACTGGCTGTACCCTAACGTGGTTATACGTTGTGTGCTGTGGTTTCAGGTATAAGATCTAGACACGTCAGCAACTAGAAAAGAAGTGGGACTTTCCGTTTCAGATCTTCATAACAGTGAGAGACTGTTTCCCAGAAGTTTTCAAGATGGCTTCTGCTCGGGTCTCATGGTTGGAACTAGATCACATGCTGACCCCTAAATCAATCCCTGGCAGTGGCTACCATCTTGGCTTAGAGCTGTGCTTCTCAGTTGGGGGCAACACTGTCTCCCTCTTCCTCAAGGCAATGTCTGGAGATATTTTTGGGTTTTGCAATATTGTGTGTGTGTGTGTGTGTGTGTGTGTGTGTGAGAGAGAGAGAGAGAGAGAGAGCGAGAGAGAGAGATGCTACTAGTATGTTACACATTAGGGGACCAGGAATGCTTCTGAATATCCTCTAATGCACTGGATAGTCCCCATAGCAAAGCAAAGAATTATCTCATTAAAATGTCTGCAGCATAGAGGTTTTGTTACCCTGGCACAGAGCAAAACAACTTACTCCCATGGCAGAAGGAAGAATACCTGAAGAAAGTGGGGTCTCTGTCAGCATGGAAAAGCTGGGTGGAGCACCAAGATTGTCTGCTGCAAAAGGGCTTTGCACATTTTTGGTGGCTGATGTCATAGGAGACATACACAGTTCTTTCCTACAAAAATGCCTCGGATACCTCTGTCAGACAGTGCTGTGGCCTGAACGGGCCATTGGTCTGACCCAGTCTGGCATCTCTTATCTCCATCAGGCTTGCTGCCAAACGCTGAGGATAGGACGTCACCTCTGGCAGAAGATCAGTCAGGATTAATTGATGGTGAAGCTGTGTCCCACTGTGAACCTCTGTCTTCTGCAGCACAGCAGTGCAGAGCTGTTTGCAAGAGAGCAAGGGGACTGTGAAGTACCCAGGGGCCCCTGGGTACACAAGGGAAAGGAAGAATATATTCTTCTTGCTCCTTTTTGGAGAAAGGAAATAATAATTTCCTGGGAGAGGATATTTGTACTATAATAATACCACTTGGTAGTTTTGAACTGCTAGGTTACATTTTCTTAGGCCAAACCTTACCAGAAGTCTTTGAGTCAGATCTGCAGCCTAGTGATGCAGCACATTGAGCCAGGCTTTAGCCAAGAGGTAAGGAACCATCACTACCTTGAAGAAGGCTATGATACCAGCCATCGGTACTCCCAAAGAATATTTTGGAAAGGATGATTTTGTGCTATTTCCTTGAGATGATTGTGTCTTTAATGTCTAACTCGAATCCAGTCCCTTTGGCTTGCCCAGCGATTCACTGGTCATCCACTGGAGACCACTAACCACCCGCTTAATGCTTAATTAAACAGGTCACTGTCATTGCATACATATTTGCAAATATTTTAGTGCCTGCCTTGTGTGTTCTGCTTGCTGTTGAAGGTGCAATGGCAGAAGCGAATCCATTTCTTGCCATTGGAAACTCACAGTTCAGTAGACGTAAGATAGACGTAAGCATAGATTGCCATGAAGTGGAGTGAGACCTGTGATGACTGTCAACTGGGATGTAGCAGGCACTGGATAGCGTTTGAATGATAAATATTTTTATCCATTTCATCAGTATTTATTTGGCAATTATTTTATAGCAGCCACTGGTGATTGGGGGATTTAGAGTATGTGTTTTTGTTACCTACCTGGTTCCCCAAGTGTTTCCTAAGAGCAGACAAGCCATAGGGTGTTTAATAAATTAATGGTAAATTCAGAGCACAGTGATAATCCAAATGAAAAGTGACTTAATTTGAGAGTTTTAAGAGAGTGGTGTTAGGGAAGACTTCATAAAAATAGCGCAAAGCATGGACAAAAAAAGATGTATGAAGAAGGGCAGACAAGGTAAACTTCTCAATGAGCTGTGTAGACGTGCCTTACAAGATCAATCTTGCAGCCTACGTCCATTGATCAGACAGTGGGCAAGTGTGTATTAAGTGACCCAGTTTTGCCCAGCACTGTGATACTGAGACCCAGGGGCTGAACAAGAGGAGAGTCCAGCGAGGGGACTTAACCTTAAGAGACAGGCGGCTGGGCAATGGGGCCAGGCGTGGATGTTTGAAACAATTTGAAAAGACTTTAGCACTGAACTGTGTGATTCTGGTTATCAGTACCACAGGGATTCTGAGCAGGGTGGCTTCTCTGAGGGCCAGAGCCATGGCAGAAGGCTCCCCAGCTGAGATAATTGAAGGTTGATGGTGTCTTTGCAGCATATTGGAAAATCATACCTTCTATAGTGAGAGGTGGAAAATCACATCAAGACACGGCCAGCTTTGGGCAGCTGCATGGCGGTGTTCAGTCCCACACAAAGATAAAGAGTTAGGATTTCAGGAATGGGTTCACTGCTGATATAGTCCTGGCTGCCTTCTGAGCAAATCTTGGGGTGCTCTCTTTAGCATACCCCTTTCATCATCAGCATGTGTGTTGGAAGGAACATGGACTTGGAGCGCAAAGGTTTGCACTGAGCTCTCACTGTGAGCTGGGACCCCTTATTTAATTGCTTCAAGTCTCAATTGCTTCACCTGTAAAGTGGGGGTAGTAATACCTGAGTTGTAGGGTCTAGGGGAAATTCAAAATGTTCCTAAGAATTATCTAGGAGAGTGAGCAATGTGAAGTGCAGACGATCCACTAAATGTAAGTCTTTAATGAGTTGAGGCATGTGTTTAGCTGCAAGTAAGAGACTTTTGACTCAAAGTAGTTTATACAGTGTGGAAGTTATTATCTCACATGGCAGGAACTCTGAAGTAGAGCAGGATATCTAAAAAGACAGCTTTTGAAATTCTCTCTGCCCTACCATCCTTGGCATTGGTACCCACAATGTGGGCATTACATTTAGACAAACATCTCACAGCGGAAGAGAGACTGTCTTCCTATGGCCTCTTAGGAGTGAGTGAGTGAGCCTTGCCCACAACCCTGTCCCTACCAAGCAGCTTCCTCTCAGTGTATGCTTATCTAGGATTGGGTCAAAATCCTGAACCATGTACTAACAGGGTATATCAGTCAGCTATTGGTGTGTAATAAGTTATCCCCAGATGCATAAGTCGTAAACAATAGACCTTTATTACTGCACAGATCCTGTGGGTAAGGAATGCAGGAGCTACTTAGTTGGGGGATCCTGGCTTACAGACTCTTGTGAGGTTTAAGTGAGCACAATAGCCAGAGGAACCATGCTAAATAAAGGCCAACTGAGGCTGAAGGACCTGCCACCAAGATGGCAGGAGGCCTCACTTTCTGATTTTGGTTTTTGGTTTGTTTTTTGGTGGTACTGGGGCTGGAACTCAGGGCCTCATGCTTGCTAAGCAGGCAGGCACTCTACCACTTGAGCTACTCCACCATTTCCTCACTTTCTTACTTTGGGAACCGCTAAACAGGCTGCTTGGTGGTCCCCATGTCATGGCAGATGGCTTTCCCCAACATGAGTGATCCAAGAGAGAGAAACACACAATGCCTTTGTTAATTTCATCTTAGAAGTCACAGATGGTCGTTTCTGCTACAATCCATTCTTTGCACTGGGGGAGGTACACGAGGGAGATCGAGCTTTACCTTTTGAAGAAGGGAGCATGGAAAAATTTGTGGACATACTTTAAAGCTACCATAGGAGTAAGTAAATCTATGCTAGTCTTTGAAAAATTATCTGGTGACAGGGGTAAAGGTCATGTTGAGGAGCGAACCCCAAGGCCTGTCATACTGTGGCCATTACTAAGAACATTCATGGAGCCTTTCTGTGTGCATCTCTTACACAGGGAGGAGTCAGACGTGGACCCTGGGAGTTATGGTACAGAGGAGGGTTAGAGGTACTGGGATTGCATGACGCCATAGAAAGATGATTAAGCAGAGGGACAGACCAAGTTCTGGGACCTGACAGAGACCTCGGGAGGAAATGACTTACTTCCAGTTAGCATAATCACTGAGAGACTTCATTGAGGAGGCGGGATTTGAACTTAGCTCCACAGAGTGGGTTAGATTGGCACATTCAGAAACAAGGACGAGTTGGGGAAGAGTATGACCACCATACCCAAGGTGTCAGGGAGTATTCATTGAGCACCTAATGTGTGCCTTAATCATGCATATATTATCTTTAACCCTTAGGCATTCCTGAGAGACAGGCAATACAATTCCCATTTTTATAATGGAAGAAATAATCCCGGAGACATGATGAGACCCCTATAAGACGTATTGAAGATGAGAGGCCTACCCAGAGCCTTCCCCAAGAGATGCTTGCATTTCAAAGAACTCAGAACCATTGTGCTGCCTTAAGGAACTTGCCTGGCTTGTTCAAAGCTGAGCTTTTATAGAGCAATTTAGCTTCGGGAAGCAGGATCGGCGAGTGAGTAATCTCTTTACAAAAGAATTTGTCATTTTATTGAAACTTTACAGAAGATCCTCCTTAATTATCAAGCCCACATCCCACCCAATACACTGAAAATATGATTTAACATTTATTAAGATTTACTTTGCATGCTGTCCCCCTGGAATTCTTACTCTGCATTATACCTTTTGAATAATGAGGCTCTTCTGGGTTGTTGGAAGAATTAGCTGGCAAAAATTAGCATGTAATATTGGGAAGGTCTCTTGGAAAAAGAGTCTTTAACTTACCTTGATTTTGCTTGTGATAAAGGTGGTAGGATTTATGGAAGTAAAAAAGACGCTGTCTGTTGCTCATCTTCACCCACTCGGTGTTGCCTTTGGGGGAGAGGAGGCCAGTCAACCATGCTTGCTTCCCCAGTGGCTGTGGCTCAGGTGGAGGCACAGAAGGCTCAGGGATGTTCAGAGGGATGTTCCTCCCTCCTTTCAGCAGGAGGAAAGGTTCCAGGCTGTGGCTGCCTTGCTGGACCCAGGATGTCCACTGCAGCATTGGGGGACCCGCCAGGCTCCCCCCATAGGAGATAATTAGGTCGGAGAGTGAAAAGAGATTGGTCCCATCATAAATGAAGCAGGAGAAAGATCTTTCAACCCTCTGCTGTGTGAGAACATGGCAAGAAGTCACCATGATGAACCAGGAAGTGGGCCCTCCTCACCAGATACCACCTTGACCTTGGACTTCCTGCCTTCAGAACTGTGAGGAACAGATTTCTCTTCTTTATAACCCTGTTCATGGTATTTTGTCATACCCAAATGACAAGGAGAGAAAGCCCTCCAGGAACTGGGTTTGTCTAGTACAGCAAGTATGTAGGGGTCCCAGAAATGGAAAGCGGGCCATGGTGGGGCATGCCTGCAATCCCAGCTACTGGGGAGGTGGAGGCAGGTTCAAGAAGAAAGACAAGTATTAGGATGGACATCTGATGTTTTACATGGCTACCAATGTCTTCCTTACTGAAATTACCAACCCGGTCAGCACATCACATAAAGACACGGGCAATTCACTTTTGCTAACTGAAGCAGACTCTCCGGTAGCCCAAATTCTGATGTTTGGACCCATGATGGGGACTTGTACGAGATGACAGGTCAAGACAAATGAGTTGTTTTTCCCACAGTGTGGATCCTTCCTGGAATGGAAGTTTTTACCAGATCGTGTATCATGGGTTGACTTATGTCTCCCTCAAAATATGTGGTGAAGTGTTAACCCTAGGTACCTCAGAGTTGATCTCATTTGGAGACGATGTCTTGAGAGAGGTAATCAAGTCAAAATAAGGTCTTAGAAGGAGCCCTCATCCGATGTCACTATTGTCCTTAGAAAAGGGACACAGAGACAGACATGCAGAGAGGATGGCATGAAGACACATAAATTCTTTAAAAACGTAAGTGCAAATATTTTTATTATGGCACACGTGGGGTCAAGGCCATCTACAAGTCAAGGGACACCTGAGTTGCCAGAGCTGAGAGAAAGAGGCATGTACCAGATGGTCCCTCGGAGCCTCCAGAAGGGCCCGACCCTGCCCACACCTCCATCTTGGATTTTCGGCTGCAGGAACTGTGAGGGAACAAATTTCTATTGCTCAAGCCCCAAGCTGGTGGTACACAGCAACCCCAGGACTCTGATTCTAACATCCACCATACATGAGATTAAAAAGGGGAAGTTCCTGGTGAATGTCAGAGAGACCCCCTGACCTCAGGAATGCAAGTAAGGGTGCTCACAGGGGATTCAAAGCAGCCATTCAGCAACCATCTTTATCCAGATGAAGGGAAGTCAAATTGTAGAAACCTACCGACGGCCTAGTGCAGTGGTTCTCAAAGTGCAGTCCCTGGACCAGCAGTGGCCACATCACTTGGGGACACAGATCTGCAGGCTTCCCTGAGACCTCCTGAATCAGAAATTCCAGGTGATGTTGATCTATGCCTCAGTTTGACAGCAGTGGCTTAGGGTGTGTGAGAGCCTGAGAAGGCAGAGAAAGTGTCACTTGGGAGGTGACAAGGAGACATGCCTTGAAGGACAGGCAGGGCTTTGATAGGAGCCAGGAAGACCATTTTAGATGGAACAGAGGTGGGGAGGCACAGAAGCTTGAGACTTATTTAGGGGAAATGGAACCACTGGCTTGCTCAGGGCGTGGGGTAGACGGAGAGGAGGGTGAGAGGAAGTGGGTACAGACTTGCCGTGGGAAGTGAGGATGGAGCTGAGATGTGGTCATGGCATAAAGGATTCAAAGCTAGGATAGGATTATATTTAATGAGGAAGTGATGAGGAGTTTTAGGATGATCACTGTGGAACGGACACCTATGCGTGCACGAGTGCATGTGTGTGCGTGTTGCTCAAATTGGCTGAGCCTGTCAGATTGCTCACAAAAGCACTGAATGCACATACTCAACTAATTTTGTTTTTTGAGACACGGTCTTGCTGTGTAGCTTGGGCTGGCCCGGAAATCCTGCCTTTAGAATGCTGGGATTATAAGTGAGCACCACCACATCTGGTTCAACCATTCTTTATCAAAGTGTGGATTGCAAGGTCTCTGTGGTTTTTGAGATGAATGTGGGGTGGGGCAGGGGGATTGTCAAACCAATACCAAGAGAAATCTAGGTTTGGGAAATCTTCAAGAAGGACAAGAGGCAACAAGTTTCTGGAACAGCTCTTCCAGTTTTCTCCCACCTGAGGCTGGTACAAGATAAGCTCGTGAGAGTGACCACATGCCAGGAAGTCACAGCTCCTCTCCTCAAGGCTGGGCCCCATTGACTCTGAGCAGTTATGGCCCATGTTGCTAAGATTCCCCGATCACCGGTGCTGCCTGATGGCAGGGGTGACAGTCTTTGTCTCTGGGGGTAAGGTGACTCCAACAGGTGGAATATTCTCAGAGCTCTGTCTTTGGACACTGGGAGTCTCGGCTCCCATGGGCAGCCTGGCTTCATGAAGACATATGTCTCTGCCCAGTTCTGTCCCCTCTCTTGGGTCTTTTAGCAGGTGCTCCTTGCTGGTTGTTTGGCCTGGATGTCAGCAGAGGAAGTGGGTCTATGTGTACCGGTCCCTCAGTGACTGGTAAGGTGGGAGAAGGAAGATGTTCCTTGGTTGCCTTTCCCATGGGCCAGGAGAAAGCAAGAACCCAGTGCAGCAGTAGTGTGCACAGGATTCTGTGTCTGGAACAGCAGGGGACAGACCTCTGAGAGGACTGATGGCAGTTGTCCTTTTTTTTTTTCAGTACTGGAGATTGGAGTCAGGGCCTCGTGCTTGCTAGGCAGAAGCTCTACCACGTGAGCCACACACCCCAGTCCTTTTACTTCTCATTTGTTTTTTAGATAGGGTTTCACACTTTTCTCTGGAGCTGACCTTGAACAGCAATCTTCCTATTTCTGCCTCCTGAGTAGCTGGGATTACAGGCATGCACCTCCGTATGGGGTCCAGCAGCTGTCTTTTGATGCTGGTAGCACGTGCTTTCATATGGCTTTCTCCCCTCCTGGATTGCACAGGTGTCTTGTTCACGCCTGAATGCCTGGCACCTGGCCTCAACAAAAGCGTCACTTTCATGTCAGAGCGTGTTATGTGTACAGTAGCTATTCTCATCCTGTTTACAGATTTAGAAACTGAGGTTTGGAGGGTTACAAGCCTTGCCCAAGGACACAATGGATGCACAGATCCATCAGGGAGTCTACCTACCTTCCCATCTCAGTTTCATCCCATCATGTCCCCACTCTATTTCCACCATAGCATGTGATGATGGCCAAAGTTCTTGCTCGTTGTTGAACCAGGTGCCTTGATGTCTGTCTCCACCACCAGGCTCTGAGTTCCCTTGTGCTCACCTGGGTAACCTGAGTACATAGCACAGCCCATTGGATAGACAGGGCTCTGCAAGTTTTGTTAACAGAATAATGGATTAACAAAAGAGTGATTTGAACTTGGCCCATCTAAGCAGGGCCTCCGTCTGCTCCTGTCAGATTTCCATGGGGTCGTATCTTCCTTGGTAAAAGCTGGTGGAGTTAAATTTCAGCCCCAGGTTGGAGGGGCAAGTGCAGACACAAGGTCCCTGCACCTGAGAAAGCCACAGAAACTCACTTGATTCAAGTATAAAGTGTTCCCAGGGGCGCAAGGGAACCCCATCCATAGGTGCAGACCCACAGGTGCAGGCCAGCAGGGCACCCAGGGGTCCCTGGAGCCTCCCCGACTGAGAGGCATTGCTCGGGATGGGGGGTAGATTTGGGGCTTCCTATGGGGTAAGGACAATGGATATGGATCTCATTCAAGTGTGCTCAGCCTTGTGTTAGGAGTTCCAGTTGAGAGTCAGACAGAACAGGAGATGAAACCTCTCTGGGCCTCAGTTTATTAGTAGTAGAATTTGAGATAGGGTCTCACTATGTGGCCTAGGCAGGCCTTGAACTTGTGATCCTCCTACCTCCTTCCTCCCAGGTGCTGGGATTACAGGCGTGCACCATAATAATAATAATCTTATTATTTTTTTTTAATGTCAGCAGACATTATGAAAGAGCCCAGCCCTAGAACAACCCATGAGACATAAAATCAAAGTATTTTTACTTTCTACCTCTTTTTTGGTGATAAAATATCAACATATTTATTGCTTTTCCCAGGAGAACATAAGCACCTTAACAGCAGCACCTACTGTATGTCAGGAGCCTTGCACAGTCTCTGAGCTCACACATGGCAGGGACAATTTGCTGAGTTAGAAAATGATCACCTTGAACTTAAATTACTAGTTTAATGACTCTGGGCAAAGAGCAGAGATTCACCAAAGAAATGGGGTCTGGGGAAGGTTAAAAGGAAGAGAAAGATGGAAGGTGTCCATTTAGACACCGTCCACATAAAAACACAAAATGGCAAGTCTTGGGCTTAGGACAGAATGAGAGGAGAAACACATCAACCACATCTTAAAATGCCCAGTCCTTGTGTAGAACCTTCCCGGGATGCATGGACTTGCAGGCAACAAGAGGAAGTGCAGACGGGACACCAAAACTGGTCCTTTCTGCATCCTTGCCTTCCATGGCCATGATGGAGACCTGAGCACAGGGCTGGGGAGAGCAGCAGCTGGACCACTTGGGTACCTCCTCTGGGTGGACGTGGCACCTTGGTTGTACACAGGCTCTCAAGACGGTCACATCATCGCCTAGGGCAGGGAAAGGGGAGAAACCAAGCAGTTTCCTGCCAGAACTGACAGTAATATTGAGTGATGAGAGAAATGTCACTGTATAATGTTTAATGATTTAAAAGAAATATCCACCCAAGAACATGAAGATGACTTGGAAAACCTCTGAAAGCGATTGCTTCCTGTTCGTGAGTGCACAGTCCACACCTTGCCCTCTCTTCGTTCCCAGCACCTGTGACAAGCTTGCATGAGGCTGTGGCCCCACTGCCTTTCTTCTGTAATTGGCCACCTTACGCAGACTGTGCAAAAGCCACTTTGTGAATGAGGCAGGGAAATTTTTAATCACGATGGGATGAGACACACACCTCATCCCCAAAATAAATGTTGGGGCATTAACTTTTAAGTGTTGCTTTGGGTTTCTCTGTGTGATGTTTTACTCAGCATTTCTGTTCTCTTTTGAAAATGCTGTTTTTCACTTGAGTCCATACAACTGCAGTCTTTGAGAGGAGGGTCCTGGGCTGGGGAGGGATAGAGTTGTTTTTAGAGACTACTCTGCTGATTTTTTTGTTTTTTTTGGCTTGTGCTAGAGTTTGAACTTGGAGCATCATGCTTGCTAGGCCCCAACCCCCCACCCCCCACTCCCCACTCCCCACCTATTTTCTATCATCAATTAGGCTGTGGCTTGAGCTTTGGGAGGGAAAGTCAGGGTTGGGACAGTGAAGTCCCTTTGTCTGCCCCTGGTCGATGGCCATCAAGAGACCAAAGAGGATGGTTTGTTTGCCATTGTCTCTCATCCCCCACATCCCCCCGTCCTTATTACCTGAGTAGGAAGAGTTGCAAAGACAAATAATTCTCTTGCAATTTTAATGCTTACAGAGGGTTTGGCAAAAAGACAGTCCTCAAGGCAAATCCTCACTTTTGTAAATAAAGTTTTATTGGAACACTTGTTTACAAATCATCATCTATGGAAGCTTTCATGCTACAGTGACAGAGTTGAACTAAAACATGGGTATTTTGGGGGTCAACAGGCAGCTTTCCTCTGCCTTGGGAATTTGAGGACCCAGTCCCTGTCATCTTGTGATCCTGCCATCCTCCAGAAACTTAGAATTTTTTGCAACCAGTCAGTAGAAGGGGAAGGAGAACAGAGGTGTCCCACCTCTTCACAACTCTGCATCCTGTTGGCAAGAACTAGTCCCACTCTGCACCCGGATGCAAGGACACATCAAGGAGAAAACGCTATCTTGACCTGGGCAGTACCTCCCAGCTCCAGCACGACACTCTGCAAAGAAGAGCACGTGCTTACTTCAAATGTGGAGCTGTCAACCTCGCTCTTTCCCACTCTTCTGGGTCCTGCATTTGCATCATTGCTCTGCCACTTCTCAACTGGAACTTTGGAAAATTTAATGAAACACTCCAAGCCTCGATTTCCTCATCTTTGAAATGGGCACAGTCGTGGTGCCGGCCTCAGAGTTGTTATGAGGATAAAATGGCATACTATGTGCCAAGTGCTCTGCACAGGCCTGGTGTGGGACAAAGTGAACAAATGTGAATTATGATTATGATGACGATTGATAATCGATCATCAATATTATCAATCACTATATTATTATTGACGATTGATTACTGATCGTTGATTGATACTGATTACTATATTATTTTTGATTGCTGGTTATTATTATTGATGATGATGTCTTGACAGAAGGCAGCAGTACCTAAGTATGTCCTTAAGAGTTTGGGATAATAAGTCTCCAACCTCCTGGGGAAGCCTCATGCATGGAAAAGGAGATGCCCTTTGAAGCAGTCTGTCCAGGCCAAAGCAGTGGGATCAGACAGGATGGAAAGGACCTGTGAGCCCATGACCAGAGAGAGCTTGGCTGGTGGGGGCAGCCTCATCTCTGGCTCTGACCTTGACCACATCAACATCCCCTTGCTTGTGACAAGTGAAGAGGGAGCATCTGCATAGGAAGTCACAGCTCACACTGGGGGCTGGGAGCATGTAGGTCACTTGCAGTGAGTAACACACAGCAAGGGCTCCTGTGTCTCACTGCTTCCCCTCTGACTGCCTGAAGCCAAGGAACTTCCCACACAATTCTACTGATGACCAGAGCAGTCATGGAGCCAGGATTTTTCTTTTCTTCCTTTCTCCCTCCCTCCTGCCCTCCCTCCCTCTCTTTTTCTTTGTAGTGCTAGTGCTGGAACTCAGGGCCTCACGCCACATTCCCAGCCCCAAGACCAGAATTTAGGGTCCCATTTTGATGAGCCACTCCAGCTCTGGGGGCTGGCAGACTCAGGACACAAACAGGTGATTAGTCTTGGGGAAATGGATTCGAGAAAGGCAAGAGAAGACTGAGATGATGGTAAGATGGGTTTTGAGTTTAAACAGAGCCATCACACAGGGCAGACAGTGGAGGAGGAGAGAATGGGGTCCCTCAGTGATCAAGGTGAGAGAGAGGATAGCATGTGAAAAGGTTCTGAGGGTCCTCCACCTGATATGAAGAATGCAAAAGCACCTTCTTGCAAGGTCTCCAGTTTTGGCAGGGGTGAGTGACAGGGAAAACAACCTGGTTCTTGTTTGACACCTTTCTCATTGAGTGGAATTAGTGGTTTTTTTCCTTGGGCCATTGTTAAGAACTGCACATCCCATGTGTGCCGGTGGAGCTCTTTGTTCTCCATGGTTTCTCCTATCCCGATTGTGTGGCTGGGGGAGGAGCAGCTCCAGGTTCTTCAGCTGATGGAAGGGAGGGTTAGGGATGGGGTCTCATGCTCTTCTTAGATCAGAAGGTGAAGTGATCTCAAGTTTGAATTAGGAAGTGTTTTTGCCTTTCTTTTCTGGATAAATCCTCCAGTTTATGCTGGGTATGTTACATAGACCACATTCAATGGAGAGGGAGAGGTAGAGGCAGAGGAAGACTGGAGAGAGAGAGAGAGAGAGAGAGAGAGAGAGAGAGAGATCGGAAGGAAACTCATCGAATGTTGTTAAGTACAGCTATAAATCATAGCCACAGTTTCCTGTGTATGAGGACAGTGCACCCATCATTTCATTTTATTTTTTTCTGGGGTTCAGGATGGTGATTTGACTTGCTACAAACCATCCCGTTAATGCAAACCTAAGTCTGGGTTTGAACCCAGCTCTCTGCCTCCAAGCAGTCCCTGTTTTCGTGCTTGCCTCTGAGTGTGGGGCGGAGGGGGCTTCAAAATCTCTGCATTCTTATGCTTGGGATATTTTTTTGCAGAGGACATTCGGAGTGTCCTTAAGCAGGAAGAAGGCTGAGAACAGGGACGATGTGCAGTCAGACAGTACTGTGTGAGTTTGAGAGGCTGCCTTGGGGTTGACTGCAGGTCTCTGGCTGCTGGGGGGCCTTTGCCTCACTTCCTCCAACCACTTGCTTCCCTTTTTCCTTTGGAGAAAATGTCCCCTGCTTTGGATCTGTGACATCACTGCATCTGGTGCAAAGCCCGGGTCTGGAAGTCTCCAGGTTTTGCTTCTCTGAAGCCAGGCTGAGTCTCTACCTGTGAGATTTGGCGTCTCCCAGTCTGCTTTCATTGCCAGGTGATACACCTGGTGTGTGGGGAGGAGGGGAGTTCAGGTTCCTTGGAGGATCCTATTCTGTACACTGCTCTTGTGTCTTTATTTTCACCCCTGGGACACTGCCCATTTCCTGGAGTCAAATGAGGTTTAAATCCTTTCTCAAGATCCTTCTGGTTCCCAACATGGCAAAACCTGGGAGCGTTGAGTTTCTTATAAATATGAAAGCTTGGTAATTCTTCTGCTCCTTAGTAATCTCAGATCTGGCTAGCCCTTCACCTCCCTGCCACTTCTCTTACTCCATCCTTGCCCTTTCCTCTCTTTTGCTGTGGGCTCCCTGTCTTCCTCTCTCCCTTTTTTGTATTTTCTCCTCTCTAGCTCTGACTCTTGCATGGCCTCTCTTCATTTCAACCATTGAATTTTTCTTCCAATCTAGGATTATTTTGTTGGAGGCTGTGTCTGAATTAAATGTTCATTGCACATGCTCCAAAAAAAAACCCCCAAGTCCCAGACAAACAACCACATAGCCATTCTACGTCTACAAGTGGTTTCTCCTGCTATTCAACAGCTCTTACTTGACATAAAATAATTCCTAAGAGAGAAAGCCACCATGCCCCCTCTTTGTTGAGTGACGAGTGGGGGGCTGTGCCTCGTTGTGGGCTTCCCCTGTATTGTGTAAGCTTCTCAGCTGGCTACAACTCCAATTCCATGGCATGAGTGGGACTGCAAAGTGAGTCTCAAAAGCCATCATGGTCTATTGTATGACTCCCAACAGTAAATGGGCAACATAGAAGTGGTGAGGATATAGCTTAGCTGAGACCAAAAACACATCTTTCGGGGGAAGGGTGGCAAAATTAAAGTCAGTTGCTGTTCACAAGGGTCCACAATGAGCTGTAAGTAGAACTTAGTTGGCAGATATCTGATGGAAGTCTTGGGGGCTTGATTTGAGCCCTTGTGTGTCCTGGGGATAGCAGACACCATGGTTGTTAAGAACATGGCTTAGGGCTTGAGTTCTGGGTCTGAGAAACAGCTATGTGACCTTGGGTGAGTGATTTCAGCTGCGTGAGCTTCTGTTTTCTCTTCCGAACAATTGGGCACAATGACAGCTGAAAAGGGTGGATTAAATGGAATATTTATCATCACTGCTAACAGGGTGGTTTGTTGTTTCCTTTTGAGAAGGGTATCATAGTGAGGCCCAAGATGGCCTTGAGTTCACAATCCTCCTGCCTCAGCCTCTTGAGTGTTGGGATTACCAGGTTCTGTTGTCACTGTTTTGAGTTGGTTCCACTTTCTTAGTCCGTTGCGGGAGATGCTGTGTGACAAAGAACTCATTGGAAGGCCTGTGGGAAGGAGTGGGCTTGTACCCACTTGCATGATTTCCATCTGCAAGTTCAACTAGCAAGACAATGGCTCATGTTTATACCAACAGGCACTGAAACTTCCTTCTTAGGAGAGTCATGAAACAGGGCTAGAGGAAATACCAGAGAGTTCGTTCTGGTGTTTTAATTCCTGCAGACTTAGTTCTTTCTGAAAATACACTTAGGTTGGTGGCCCAATCCTGATGTGTTCCTTTACTGATTTTAGGATTTGTGCCACATTAATGAACAAATCTCAGCCTTCATTTCTTCCCCTACAAACTTGCAACCATAAAACCTGCTTTGAAGTTCACTCTAGGGAGCATCCCTAAATGTTCCCAGATAAACACGGATGCAAGGGCTATAGAGAGCAGAAAACAGGACCCCACATACTTGTCAAATATATTTTCCTTGGCTTCTCGTGGTGTTTATGGAGTGAGTGTGACAGTTGGTCAGGTCATTCCACATTTAGAAATGCCTCGTTCTCCAGCTTTGGAATGCAGCAGCAGTGCCAGGAACAGGTGGGGGTCACCCTTTGTTTGCTTATGATGTGGTCTAGGATTGGTCTGGAGAATTCCAATGGAACCTACAATCTCAGTGTTTGGTGGGTGTTCATTGTGTGTGTGTGTGTGTGTGTGTGTGTGTGTGTGTAGCCCTCTTTCCAGGCTTCCCAATGACTGGGTTGTTTAAGCAAGTTACATTACAGAAACCTGACTAATATGATTTTTTCCCCTTCAGATGCTTTTATTCATCCAATAACTGAGCATTTTATTCTTTTTAATTTTTTTATTGTTGCACTGGGTACAACAATATATCCCCATACATTGTAACATTTACAAAAGTTCTTACAATATATCAGATATAAGAGTTGCATTCACCCCCTCCACCATTCTCCTTTATCCTCCTTCCCTGTCTTCCTTCAACAGTTTCAACAGGTCTCATTTTTCCATTTACATACTATGTACACAGAATTTGCACCTTTTTCACCCTCCTACACCCTTTCCCCACATCCTCCCACCCTGACAGGACCTGTTCTGCCCTCCTGTCCTCCGATTTTGTAAAAGAAAAACATTGACATTTTTGTTTGTTTAAGAAAACTATACGGGGAGTTTCCTTGTGACATTTCCATGTATATATGTATTATAACCCAAACTGGTTCATCTCTACTTTTCTTCTTTCTACCTTAGTCCCCTTCTTATGGTGATTTCAGCAGATTTAAGAATTCTGTATTCATTCTTGTATAGGAAGTACATCAACCATATTCACCTTCTTAACTTCCTTCTTTTACCATCCCTCTCATAGTGACCTCCCCTTAGTGTGACCTGTTTTTCATAATACTGCTGAGTTTGTATTGGGTCTGTATTCCACACGTGAGAGCAACCATGGCGGCCTTTGGCTTTCTGACCTGGCTAACCTCACTTATGATGACGCCCTCCAGTTCCACCCATTTACCTGACCAGTTTATTCTTAATAGACTTTGAAACACCAAAGCATGATAACCACACTGACTGCACATTCTCCTGGATGATTTTCTCTTGGAGTTTCTGGTGAGCTAACTTTTAATTTTTTAAACAACAATGTCATTGTTATCATTTTCTCACAAATATCTTGCATAAAGCTAAAAAATCATGGGTTCTTTTTTGTGGCACTGGGAATTGAACTCAGGGCCTTGCACTTGCTAGGCAGGTGCTCTGCTACTTGAGCCACACTCCCAGCACTTTTTGCTTGCTTTTAAATTATTTTTGGAATAGAGTCTCACATTTGTGTTTAGGCCAGCCTGGGTTCAAATCCTCCTATTTATGTTTCCTGCACAACTGAGATGACAGGCATGTGCCATCACAACCAGCTTTTTATTAGTCGAGATTAGGGTCTTGTGAACTTTTTTTGTGCGGGCTGGCCATGAACCAACACGTTTTGATCTTTGCCTCCTGTGTAATGCAGATTACGGATGTGAGCTGCCACACCTGGCCAAATAATGGGTTCTTATTAGTGTCCACTGATTGAGCATGGGCATGATGGAGCAGTAGGATCACGAGTGTAGATAAATGGCTCCCTGTATCCACTCACTCATTCGATAGTTACTGATTGACTTAACATGTCAGCCCGCTGTGCTGAGGGCTCAGGTGAGAGGGAGGGAGGACCTGTTGTGGAGAAGCTCTCAGTCAGTCTGGGTTGGGCTGGGGGCTGAGGTGGAGAAAAATGGACCATGGTGCAGAATTGGTGCGTGCCCTGTCTTTGCTTCAGGGACCAGTGTAGAGATGAAGAGAAATACAACCAACTAGCATTTGTGCTGCTTTTAAGACAAGGTGAGGGAGATAGAGAAAGAGGCCTCGGGTGGTTCCTGAGGACCAGCAAGATGTCCTTTCTGGGGGTAGGAATGGCGCCTGCGTGTGGGTGTGTGTGCATGTGTGTGTGATGAGTTGGAAGGCTGAGCTGGAGAGCCAGGTGTGGATCTATGTGCTCTGCTGGGAAGTTTGTATTCATTCATTCACCATGCATTTATCAAGCACCTGCTGTATGCTGGATGCCACATGGTTTTGTGTGTTCTTTTACATAGTCCCCACATTGACTATGTAAATAATGGGCATTAGGCCCATTACTTTCATTTTACACGTGAGGAAACTGAGGCTCACCTCGCCTGTACCCACGGCCACACAGTAGATGATCCTTGTTACTGGGGGGGAGGCTGTCTGGCTGATAGGGCTGAGTGCATCCTAAGGCCAGTCAGAGGGGCCTGTCTAGATCTGGATGGATACTGAATTTTGCCATCTTCCTTTTCTTCTCCAGCGCTTTCTCTCAGTTATCTGACAGTGCCAAGTTCTCTTGCATGCTGGGGTGTTTTTTAAACCTTTTTTTTTTTGGTAGGACTGGGATTTGAAACTCAGGGCCTCACTTGCAAAGCAGGCTCTCTATCACTTGAGACACAACTCCAGTCCATTTTGCTCTGGTTATTTTGGTGATGGGGTCTTGTAAATTTTATGCCCAGGATGGTCTCAAACCTCGAACCTCCTTGTCTCAGCCTCCCCAAATAGCTAGGATTAGAGGTGTGAGCCATGCCCGTGATTTTCTTTCTGCCTGGAAAGCTCTTCCCCTCACTCCTCCCATGGCTGACTATTTCTCATCATCTTACATCATCTCCAAAAGGCTGTTGATCCCTCCTGCCCATCTTCACTGTCAAGTCTCAGTTTCTTTTTGTTTCCTTCCTCAAACTTTTGCCAGTGGTAAATTTGGAAAATGTCTCACTTCACTCAGTGATGAGGATCTAGGAGTCTGGGACAGATTGCTGGGTGGCAGGGAGGAGAATCCAGTCTCCACCATTTGCCAACTGCTGAGAGATTACCTTCTGGGCCTCAATTTCCATTTTTATAAAGTGAGGACAGTAATAGCTCCCACCTCACGAGGTCACCTAAGAGACATCCCAAGAGAACGGAGTACGATGCACAGCAGGTGATAGATACATATGTGTTGAGTGGATCCACACCTGACCAAACCACACACTCACTCCCCAGGTCCTGTGGCTGCCCTCCAGCTGGAATGTCACTGGCTCCTTAGAGGACCCAGCTGTGAGCTTCCCTCTCCCACCCCTAGTGATGGTGGCTCCCAAAGTCTATGGGCATGCTTCTGTGAGAGGGAGCTTTCTGCAGCCCCGCTGCACCCTGAAGCACTTCTCCCAGAGCCCAGCCTGCTGAACCACAGCCAATTACAGACGATTAGATGTTAATGAGCGTGAAGCTGCTTAGTAAGCAGAGTAGCACTCTCAGAATGGACAGTGGGAGCCAGGGGACATGGTGGCATCGTGCACAGGCTGCAGAAGATGTGACCACACTGCAACTGTGGTCCTTCAAGCAGGGGCTGCTACAGGTGGGACCCCACTCCACCTGGAAGGGAAGCAGCCATGAGAATACGACAGTGCTGTTCACCGAGCCTGAACGGGATGGTCCACTGGCTCGGTGCTTCCTATGAACTCCATCTTTCTGGTCTTCACAACATTGGGGCTCACCTCTGATTATTTACCCTCATTTTGGAGCTGAGAATTGCAATATTTAATCCAGTCCTGTGCACATTTGACCCTTCATCCCAGAGTCCATTCTCTCCTGCTGATTCAGAACCTCAGTAAGGAAAACTAATCTTACAGTGGCTGCATGAACTTGGCTCCCAGCTTGTGTTGAAATCATAATATGCAGAACTCCAGTTTTATTTTATTTAATATTTTACTAGGGTATATTCATTGTTCAGGGAGGATTCATCGTGTCACTTCCAAATAGGCTTATATTGTACATTGGTTATATCAACCCCCACCATCTCTCCCCACTGATCCCCTCCCTGTCCCATTTAAAGCAATTGCAAAGAGTTTCATTGTTCTATCTCATATAAGTATATGAAGTCCATCCACCATATTCCCTCACCTTCATCTCCTTCATTCACCCTCCCCTTCCCACAAGTAACCCCCCACTGTACCTATTTTACACTTCTGTCTTTCCTTATTAATGTTTAAGTTGATAAAATTTCAATTTTATATTTACCCATCACCTACACTGTGAAAGGTGTTTTTTCTTTTTAAGGCAACTGATGTCTGAACATCTTGGGAAAAATAAGGCAGGGCAGGTATGAGGACACTCCCACTTCAGATGTAGAAACTGAGCCTGAAGAGCATCAATGAGTTCGTAAACAAGGAGGTGCAGCTGGCGAGGGCCAGAGCCCGATCTGGAGAGAGGTCACCTGACTGGAGAAATGATTCTGCATTTGGACATTACAAATTTGTGCCAAATTGTGTGAGGCTTTTTTTTCTTTTTCTTTTTGTTCTTCTTCTTTTTTGGTTGAACTCAGGGCCTCATGTTTGCCAGGCAGGTGGTCTACCAGATGAGCCACGCCCCCCTCCAGCCATTTTTGCATTAGATATTTTTTGTATAGGGTCTGTGCTTTTGCTGGGTTGAGATCCTTCTATTAATGCTTTCCATGCAACCGGGATGACAGGTGTGTGCCACTATGCCCAACTATTGGTTGAGATGAGGTCTTGTGAACATTTTCCCCCAGCTGAACTCGAACTGTGATCTTTTCCATCTCCCGAGTAGTTGTGATTACAGGCATGAGCTACTTGCCTGGCTTTGTAAAAATTTCTAAATGCTGATTCAAAATCTACACTCGTGTGTCATGGACTGCAACAAACAGGTCTGGAGACAGCACTTTGAGTTGCACTTCTGTGTTGTCACTGCCTCTCTGCCACTTTGTCCTTCTCCTGCCCTGTGGGTCCTGACCCTGCATATATACTCACATCCACAGGAAGCTTTCTAATTTCATTTCCTTCCTTCCTTCCTTCCTTCCTTCCTTCCTTCCTTCCTTCCTTCCTTCCTTCCTTCCTTCTTCCTTCCTTCCTTCCCTCCCTCCTTCTTCTCTTCCTCCTCCTCCTCTTCCTCCTCCTCCTCCTCCTTCTTCTTCTTCTTTCTTCTTCTTTCTTCTTCTCTCTCTCTCTCTCTCTCTCTCTCTCTCTCTCATTTTTGAGACAGGGTCTAGCCTTATAGCCCATGCTGGCCTAGAACTCACGATCCTTCTGCCTCAGTCTCAGTGCTGGGATTACAGGTGTGCACCACCATGCTGGGCTTCAGGTTTCTTTCTGTTCACTTCTACCCCAGGGTTTTTTCAAGGCCCAATTCCAGTGTAAGTCCATTTGCATTTCCAAGATGGCTGGATGGTGGCTGGGGAAGAGAATGAGGATAATTGTCTCAGGAAGAAGAGGTGTGAGCAGTCCTTGGAGGCAGGAGGTGTGTCTGAAAACCTAATGGAGTTTGCACTTGACCTGAGTCACCTGCAGAGAAATGATGTGGCCCTAGCAGCCCCGCTGAGATCCTTCTCACTGCGGGGTGCTGGGGTGCTGGTGCAGCTGAGCTCAGCACCCTGGGCCCGAGGAGCTCTCCTCTTTGCTGTTGATCACAAACTACCTCGAGCATGAAGACAAATGCAGAGCTGTTTTGTAACTGGCCATCCTATGCCCCAGACCAAATCACATTTACCCAGGTTGCTGGACCAAAGTATATTAAAGAATTTCCTTCAAGATCTGCCTCGTAATGTTCTGAACCAAACACCCATGGCAGGGAAAAGCATAATTTTGTGGTTTCAGATTATGAACACAGAGCTAGAGAGATTTTTCATTTGTTTGGGATAGTTTTTTCTTTTTCCCAACTTTATTGAGATATAATCGACAAATAAAAATTGTATATACTCAAGGTATACAACAGGATACTTTGAGGTGTGTCCAGATTGTGAAGTTAATACCACAATCAAATTAATAGGACATACATCACCACGATTAGTTACCATTGTGTGTGTGCTGTCTTCTCTTCCCAGATTTCAAGTAGGCAGTGCAGTATGACTGATGATAGCCTCAATGCTGTACGTATTAGAAAACCAGAGTTTATTTACTCATCTGACAGCCTGTACCTATAGACAAACATCTCTGCAGGGTCGCTTCTAAGTCAGTCTGCAAGGCAATATGAGGTGAATCCTTGAATCAGAGCTCCTGACTCTGATAGTTCTGAATCCTTCCCAGGCTGTGCTCTCAGAAGAAAACAGCCACCAAACAAATGAGTAGCAAAATCCCAGAACTGGGACATGGGGCGGAGTTGGTTCAATCCACTTGAGAACAATCTGTTTTCTTGCTTTGGGTAGATAGATTGTTTATATACAAACAATGCTACTAGCCAGAAATGTGTGTTATCTTTACATTAAAACAGGGCCCACAGATTTCTTCTTAGAAATACAATTTTAGCTTTCCTCTTTGAAATGCCCTGCAGATTTTGCATTTCCTTTTTTGCAGTCCTTATAACAATTGCTACCATTTCTGTGCTTCTGCACGAGCTGGGTGGTAATGGATCCTCCACATACACGATTTCATTCGACTCCTTACGACCTAATAATAATCACAGCAGCAATAATTAGAAGCAATCATAAGCAATCGCTCCCATGTTTTGGAAACATGTCACATGTTCTGTGGGATACTTGTTTTTACCAACACCATCTCATTTATTTCTTTCCTTGCCACATAGAAAGGTACTGTTTGTGAGGATCCTCATTTAACCAACAAGGTGTCATCCGGGAGGTGATTCTCACCTTTTACTGACAGAACCAGCTGAGGCACAGGGAGAAAGTTGCTCAAGACCATAAGTTTGCCAGGTGAGGTGATGCACCTGTAATCTCAGAACTTGGGAGACTATGACAGGAGGATTGCAAGTTCAAGGCCAGCCTGGGCTACATAGTGAGATCCTGTCTCAAAGAACCTACCTTCCCCCCCAAAAAGATAGACTTCAAGATGTACTGGGGTTCAGGGCTTTCTCAAACATTTCTGCTCCCTCAGACTTACTGGAGAATGGATGATCAACGACTCATTCAGCCTTGTTCAAAACATGTTTTCCATACTAGATAATTTTTGGGAGAGAATTTTTGGGAAGAGCCACTGGCACTTCCATAGTCACTGAATGCAGGTCATGGCCTGTGCCTAGTCTGATTTTCACTTAGGACTATAAATGAGGCTGTGGCTTCAAGGGTCTGGTACCTGGAGAATCAGTTGAGTTTCTTTCCTGTTTGTTTTTGTGGTGTGAGCAGAATTGGGGGTGAGGTGAGAGTGGAGTGAATGGCAGTCCAGGCAGGTGACATGAATTGCACCCACAAGGACGGGACCTCCCTGGCCAGAGCTCCTCTTGTGTAGCCCCAGCAGGAGCTGGAGCAGAGATTCACGCTCTCTGCAACAGTGTCCCCTCCATGAAGCCTGGAATAGACTCCCAGATCCTCTCACCTGTCTACAGGAAGGTTGGGCCACGAGGATGAGCTGACACCCCTTTCACATTTGGGTGTCCTCAGGGGGTTATTGGTCACTTCAGATAGAGTGGGTTACCCCACCCCGCTTAGGTGTCCCTGCTTTTCTTCCAGCACTTTCTGGGACACACCAGCCTCCACTTCTCTCACTGGATCTAACACCCCTGCTGCTGCTCCGTTGAGTGGCTCCCTCAACCCACATGGTTTCATGGTTTTGTGTTTGAAATGGGCCAGACATGCATGCTGTGCTCCCAGAGCAGAATAGATGTCTTTTGATCAAGCTTCATTTAAATAAGTCATCTCTTTGAAACAGTCTCTTACCTAATTTTCTACTGTCTTATGAGATTAACACATGCAAACACTTGCGAGAAGTGAATGGAAGCCAAGACAAGAGGAGGTGAATGAGGAACTCAGGATAGGCACAATTTGCTTTTGGCCATTTTCTTTAGGCTTCCGTTTTGACTGGGGTGTAATAACCGTTAATATTTATGGATACAATATGATGTTTTGACACATGTGTGGTTGTGTAAGGGTCACATT
The DNA here is from genome assembly GCF_047511655.1 of Castor canadensis. Taxonomy (NCBI): domain Eukaryota; kingdom Metazoa; phylum Chordata; class Mammalia; order Rodentia; family Castoridae; genus Castor; species Castor canadensis. Next base: position 8,281,133 of record NC_133402.1, on the reverse strand, counting down.
GGGGTCATTAGCATCCTCAGCACCTTTAAACATTTGTCTTTTTTTTGCGATGACAGCATTCAGAATCCTCACTTCTAGCTACTTTGAAACACATAGTAAATCACTGAGTCTGATACTTAAGGGGCTTTGTGAACTCAGTTACGAAGATAAATATTATTTTAATACAATAGTATAAAGAATAGAAGTTAGTGCGAAGAATTCCATGCTGAACAAAACATTTATTTTTTTTTTTGGTGGTATTAGGGATTGAACTCAGAGCAAGCATTCTACCACTTGACCCATGTCCCAGCTCCTTTGTATTTTAAAAGATAGGACCTTGTTACGTTTTCCCTGGATGGTCTTTTAACTCTTGAACCTCCTGCCTCTGACTCCTGAGTGGCTGGGATTACAGGCACACACCACCATACTTAACGTATTGGTTTGTAAATAGAGGATTTGACAGAGCCAGTAGTAGGTCAGGCAAGGGCAGGGTCAGATCCCACCTTGTCTTGGTATATTTTGGAATCTCTCTCTTCGTGGATTTTTTTACATTGGTGAAATTTGTAAATATAGCACATTCAAATCTGTCAATTGCAGAATCTTTGGGCATGCCCTGAATTTTGTACCCAATGCAAGGAGCTCATGGCTGGTACTAACAGCCAGTGCTCACTGAGCGCTCACCATGGCCCAGCCTTGTTCTGAGGCTTGTATGCTATAATGCTCAGAAGACTCCCACGGATGAAGCACTGAGGGTCTTCATGTTTCTGAGAGCAATAGAGACCCTTGGAAAGTAGTGACTCACGCCCAACACAGCCAGAATGAAGTCATTTGGCTCTAGAACACACACAGGGGTTACTCCACTCTGGGCAGAAGGGACTTCTAGTCCTGCCTTCTGTTGTGACCTCTTTCCCAGGTAGTCTTTTTTGATGCTCCAGCCTCCAGGCACCCATAAGGCCACTATCATGGCACCTAACAGCAACGGATTCTGATGGTCTACTTACTTGCCTTTCTTCCTCATGAGGCCTTTTGCAGGCATCAGCTTCTTCACTCTCCCATTGCTATTTTATGTTCCAAAGATGAGGAGTTCATGGTTCAGTTTACCTGTGTTTGCCCACCTGCTCATTAGTGGCTCTGGACGCATCCTCGTTTGCTCCAGTAGACATCTGCTCTTCCGAGACGGAAAGAGACCCACCGGCATCTTATCTCTCAGTAAACACGGCCTTCTGCTGGATTTGTGCCCGTTCATCATGGCTCATTAGGCAGCAGTGGCCTGGGGCCATTTTCCAGCATGACCGATGATATTTGAAGATCCAGCAGAGGTGTGGGAGGCTGAACTTCAGGCCAGCTCTGTCCCACTGCCCTGTGGTGGTGGGAAGCAGGAAGGCTCTGGTCTACACTGATCAGAGGCTAAGGGGCAATGGGACAGGAAACTCGCACTCATGGGAGTCAAGCTGGAAGAGTAAGTCACAGATGTGTTAGCTCCCTAATTTGGAGAAGCAATGTGTTTGTATAAAGAGGAGGGGAAACGATTGTAAAACCCCAGCCAAACTCAACTTCTGGTCTCCCAGTTGTTATCCATTTGTTCCCTGGACATCAGCTGGGCACCAGGCAGGTGCAAGACACTTTTCTGGGCACTGGGGTTTCAGTAGAGATCAGACAGGGTTCCTTGCACCCATAAGCCATGTGATTTAGTGTGTGCCATCTGCGTTACCCCTAAAATGGATCTGTGATTGTCAAGCAGTGGTAAACCCTTAGAAACACACACACACACCATTTGTGTGTGTGAGTGTGTGAGTGAGTGTGTGTGTGTGTGTGTGTGTGTGTGAACTGTGCCATTTGCAGCTGTGTGCTGGGTCCAATGGGGCAACCTGGGGAACCTTTGCCATGAGATTCCATGGTCTAGTTGATTGTTTTTCTTTGTGTTTTGCTGGTACTGGGGTTGGAACTCAGAGTCTTGTGCTTGCCAGGCAGGTGCTGTACCACTTGAGCCACTCCCCCAGCCTCCACAGTCTAGATGAGAAACTAAACAATCTCAGATATACAGGGTGCCGTTGCTGGCTTTCACCCTATCACAGGATGAATTTGGTGCCTCTTCTCTGTGTCTCCCATCCCACTAGACTCTCTTCGTGCAGCACAAACTCACTGTGTTGTTTACAGAAAGCCTGCTTGGAGGTTAGTTTCCTATGCCAATCTTGAACTCCCTCACCACAGGGGCCAACTTGTTTTACATCCCTGCACCTAATAGTCTGTACTCAGTGTTTGCTGAAGGAACGCATCAGTGGTGATGGAGCAGGTGACACTGCCTGGGAGTAAGCTTAGTCTGCAGTGTTAAACCCATGCAAATGAGTCTCGTGCAAACTGCAACATAAGAGCAAAGTGATTCTCCAAATATAAGTACGCTCAGAAATGTGGAGTGCTCTCAGGATGGGCAGAAAGGCTCTGTGGGCTTTTTTTGGTTTGTTTTCTTCAGTGAACTCGTCCTATGTCTCTGAATTGAAGTAAGTCACCGGGAACCAGGTCTCTGGTGATATGTCACAGGTCCCTTTATTTAGGCCAACTTTAAAACACTGATTGTTCAAGTCTTTCTCTTCTCCATCTTTCTTTTTGTCCACTATGAGAACTGGATTATTCCTCACTGGGGCTTTTACAAGATCTTTCTAAATATCCTCCTACTTTTCTATCCATCCATCCTCCTCTAGACACCACAGTTACACTTTTTATAGGAAATATGCTCCTGTTGATGATCCATTACTTGTTGACAAAGTCCGTCAGCTCACTGATCTTCAGATCATCTTTCCTTACACACTCCTATCTATGTTTCAGTCACTTAAATTGCTTGTCCCGACCTGGGACATGTCCATGACTGGTTAATGCTTTTCCTTTTTGAGGAATTCTTGTCCCACAGTCTCTGGTTAATTCCCATGGATCTTTGAACAAGTGGCTTCAGACCATTCTGTTTAAGTCTGTCTGTCCTACTAGACTGTGTTCTAAAGGCAAGGGCTGTGCCTTATTCTTCCATCATCTTCAGCCACTTGGCCCTGGCTCATAGAGGCCACTAAGGACATGTTTGTTGAATGAATGAAGACTCAAGGCTTTCTAATAAATCCATAAATTTATTAAACCAGGAAGAAAACACATATAATAGTCAATGAAATCAAACATCAAAGATGGTCACTGACCTGTGTGAAATAAATAATGTGCAATAAAGTTGTCAAGATATTTTTTAAGAGACAAAAGTACTGAAGTCTCGCATTTAGGTTTCAAAATTTAACCTATAAGGTTTAGGTAGAGAAGGCATCTATCTGTAGGATATGACCAAACAATGTTAATAGGTGGAGATTCCATTTATGCTAACAGTGAGTCAGAGTATTGGTAAGTTAGACTCCTCCATGCACTCATCCATTTTATAGTAGACCAAGGTAACACACAACAAGGTTGAACTTGAGCCCTGCTCCCACAGAGATTATAATCGTGTGTGTGTGTGTGTGTGTGTGTGTGTGGACACACAGACATTAAGTAGCTTGCCAGGATGACTGCATAATCACAGACACATGAATGTGCTCAAGGAAAAAGAGCCTGGTCCAGACTTGGTCAGGGAGGTCTTCCTTGAGGAAGTGGTGAGCAGAAGCTAACTGAAGAGCTTGCTGGTTTCTAGCAAGAAGAAGGAGGCTAGAGAGGGAGGGATGGGTTGGAAAGGCTGATCACTTTATGCATTTTTTTCCTTTATCAGAGAAAATCTCTTCACCTGGGGAAAGGTGCAATAATTTGAAGCAGTATTCATGTGATCTGTATTTGGGAAGATACAGATCATGGTGGTGGTGGTGGTGTCCTGGGCCATGTTTTTACTGTTCGTGGTCCTCACCGGGAGTGGAGGTACACTGCTTGATATCCGTCACCGCAGTTTGGAAGGGCCAGAGAGGAGGAGGATGACCCAGGGAGAGCCCCGGGAAGAACAACAGAGGGCATCCAGAGCAGCCTTCAAACACCTGAAGGACCACCCTGTGGGAGAGATGACAGCCCCTCCCTGTCCCAAAGGGAGGAGTGAGGGCCCATGGGCAAGGCTCTGCTTCAGAGGAGCCCCTGTGAAACATGGCAGTCTGGGTTTCTGGGATGATGCTTATTTCGTCAGTCAGCTGCCACCATGTGACACGTTCAGGCAGAGGTTGGACGCTGCTTTCCAGGATAAAGCCAGGGGAGTGTGTTTGTGGGGTCGAGTAGGTTGAAGGGCAGCCTATGGGCTGAATCCAGTCAGTGAATATGCTGCAGGCTTCCAAGTTTACAAAAATCAAATTACTTTTCACTAAAATATCTAGATTTTGTTAAATCCAGAAGAACTGGCAAATTGGGCCAGTATTCCAGAACTGCAATAATTGTTTGCAGCTTGGTGACTTTGATGTATCAGTTTCCTTTTTCTCTTCATCTCTTTTTTTTTTTTTTTGTGGTAGTAGGGATTGAACTCAGGGCCTTGTGCTTGCTAGGCAGGTGCTCTACCACTTGAGTCACTCCCCAGCCCTTTTTCCTTTAGCTTATTCTTCAGATAGGGCATTACGCTTTTTTTTACTTGGCTGGCCTCAGACTGTGATCCTCCTATCTATGCCTCCCACGTACCTGAGATTACAGGGATGAGCCACCACACACCATACCCAGCCTGATTTCCTATTTTTGGAATAAATTACCACAAACTTAATGCCTTAAAATACCAAGGATTTATTATCTTACACTTTTGTAAGTCAGAAGTCTGAAATGATTGTAAAATTAAAATCAAGGCTATAATCAGAGCTGGCTTGCCATCATGCATGCCTCTTGGCCCCTGAACTAAAATCAAGGTGTTAGTGGGGCTATGTTCTTTCTGGAGGCTGTAGGAGAGAATCTTTCTCCTGCATTACCCAGCTTCTTACCTGGACCCCTTCCTTCATCTTTAAAGCCAGCTACACAGCATGTTCAAATCTCTCTCTCTCTCTCACTCATCTGATTCTTTCAATGACCATGCTGAACACAACCAGATAATCTAGGACCACTTCCCCATCTCAAGATTCTTCCTTAATCACATCTGCCAGTCCCTTCTGCCAGTAAAGTGCCATTCTCAGGTCTAAGGATTAGGATTAGTATGTGGACATCTTTGGGACCTCATTCTGCTTACCCCACATGGCCTCCCTTTTAGACTCTACTGAGTAGGGAATAGAGTTTATGTATTTCCTTTCTCTGACTTCCAGCCATACTCATTTGCACTAACTTCTCTTTTGTCACTTTGTTTTGTTTTCTTGTTTTGAGACAGGGTCTTGTTATGTAGCATAGGCTGGCCTTGAACTCATGATTCTCCTGCTTCCACCTCCGGAGTGTTGGGATTACAGGCATGGCCACCATCTGCCCTTGTGATTCTTAAGCTAAATGATTTGGCTAGATAACTATTCTTCCTATGTTTGTTGTTCAGCTGGAAATGAGATTCATTGTGTAGGTGTTAGATGCATTAATGTAACTTTCTCTCTTGAGGAGCTAGAGACCAGGAATAAAAGGAGTGAGAGAATTTTGTTTTGGTGGTACTGGGGTTTGAACTCAGGAATTTGTGCCTAGTAGGCAGGTGCTCTATCTCTTGAGCCTTATCTCCATCCCGAAGTGTTGATGTTGTAAGAAGTGGGATTCAAACTCATACCTCCGGGGGAGATTGCAACCTGAGCACAGCACCTTAGACTACATGGCCATCCTGACTTCCATGGGGCAAGAGAACTTTAGAAGTTGTTTAGAGGTGAGGATTTTACCATTTGCCACATAAAGCATGATCAGTTCATCATATTACTGAGTACATGGTCTGTTCAGCACAGGATTAAAAATCTGTAAGACAAAGTATAGAACAGTAACCACTGCATCCATTTCTCTTCTGTTCAAGAAAACATTCCAAGTAAGCAAGAATGATGTGAATATAGAAATGACCTTGGATGTGCTGCAACTTACAACACAGCCTAAACAAGTTTCTGCTCCCACTGCTTCAACTGGAATTCTAATAAGTTGTGTCAAACTTCATAACCAATTATGACCCGTTGGATCCAGAACCTCTTGTTTATGATAGGTCTCTCATCTTCAGAATGTTTTTTTTCTGTTTGCAGTGAGATGTGTTACAGGGTCAAAATAGTATGTGAATAAGTGCCAGGGGGATGTGCCAAGGGGATGTGCCAAGGGGATGTGCCTCCTGGCGAGCCAGCCCTGAGGGATGCTTGGTGAACATTATCCTGCCACACACTAGGTTCTTTCTGGTTCTACCATGGGGAAGTAGGGAGAAGAAGCCAGTTCTGGGTAACTTAGATTGAAAAATAAATCACTGGCAGGTTTCAGGGGTGCTCTGGAAAAGCATGGTTTTGCAAAGAGCAGGAAGGAGTCTCTCTGGGGACCTCGGAGGCAGGATCTGACCAGCCATTCCTTCAGCACAGGGCCATCAGAGTGAATCAGTTCTGACCTTAGGCCTTTCCCCCAAATGTGACTCTTGGAGAATGAGTCTGATTGGCTGAGCTGGCTCCCCCTTTGGCCCTAGAAAGGCAGACACCTTGATTGATGGCCCCACCAAGACAAAAACGAATGAGATTTACTATGGATAAAGGAAAGGTTGGATGCTGATGTCAGCTGCAGCTTTTTACTTGAAATGATTCTTAGAATTGAGACTCAGGCTTTTCCACAGGCCCCTAGCATCTTCCTAAGTACTCACAGGTTGATGGCTGATGTGATGCAGTAGAGACAGTTTCTACTGAGTGAGCTTGGTCAAATACATTTTCCTTTGGGGCCTCAGTTTCTCTTCTTCAAACAAAAGGGGCAGCCTTAAGGATCTCTAAGTTCCCTTTTAACACAGAATTTCAAACCCTTTCTAGTACAAACACCTGGGAAGACAATCTTAGCATGAAAAAGTCAACTTAACAAAATACCTTGTAATGACAGCGATCCTCAAACTGCCAGCAGAAATAGTTCCCTATAATTTCACATTGATTTATGCACCTGAAAAAGAGAGAGAGAGAGAGTTGCTCGTGGGTGACACAAGTCCTGTGATGTGCTAGAAGGGAAGAGTGTGACCCTAATAGTGGGACCATTGGAAGTGACCATGGACAGTCAGGTGACATCACGGAAGCACGCACTTCAGAGATAACACCACAAATTCAAATTTTGGCTCAAGGGGGCTACCATGTTACACAAGTGCTGATGCCTGGTGGGGTGGGAGACTGTGCTCATGGGATGCAGTAGGTTCACAGCCCCGGGAGCTGCTCAATATGGCGGCATCCCTAGAGAGGCAAGGTGAGCACCTGGGGGCCAGAGATTATGTTGCTGTCTCAGCAGGTACCCAGGGGTGGAGGTGTCCTCTTTCAGGAGCTGCTCCTCCCTCTTCACCATTAACTAATGCTGCATATCCATGGCATTCACCAATTAATAAGAAGGTGGGAAGCATTCACTGAGAGCTTACCAAGTGCTAAGAGCTGTATTAAATTCTGTCTCCACATTAGTTTAGTTTATTTTGCCATTATTTTTAGCGGTAGGTACTATTGCTAATCTTCTCAAGACTCTACATACCCTTTTAGTTTTTTGAGACAAGGTATTACTATGTAGCTTAGACTGGCCTTGAACTCATGATCCTCCTGGCTCAGCCTCCCGAATACTGGGATTGCAAGTGTGCACTACCACACTCAGCTTTCTATATGCCCTCTTGTTTCTGGAGTAAACTGTTATCTTGAAAGCTCTGAAGGACTCAGAAAAATAAGGATGTAGGAATTTGCCTAGATGGGAGTTATTCTTGCACAATTATACAGAAGAAAATAAAAGATAGATAAATAATAATAAGGCAGACAGAGCAGAAAGGCCTTCTTACTATCTGCCCTTGACAGGCTGGAGAATGGAGGCTCACAGATGTTCATCCATGTGACCGATGGCTCAGGGATGGGAAGGAACTGTGTTCAAAGCCTGGATTGTCCCCTGGGTCTCGCTGCTCACCCGCAGAGCAGAGAAGACTACATGCTTTGGTCTGACGCAGGACAGGGACTGCTCAATGCCAGGCCAATGTCCGTAGGAGGCTTAGGTCTAGGCCCTGTGTTTGGCTGTTGTCCTGCCTGTGTCTGTCTCTTGCTCATCTCTACTTCTTATGACCTCTCCTGGCTGGGTTTCTCTCTGCTCGCATGACCTAATTGTCTGGCCTGTGCTATAATAATCTATTGGTTTTTATTTCCTCCAGAAAAGACCAGGGTTTGGTCTTTTGATTCTGGCATATTTTGATTATTTGAGTGACCTTGAGAACATTGAGGGTGACGATAGGAAGTTGTGTTTTGTAACCCATGTTTTTATCAGTGAAAGACTCACTAGGGTCTTTCACGTATGGAGCTGTACAGGTGAGCCAGGAGCACAGGTGAGCCAGGAGCACAGGTGAGCCCAGGCAAAATTCCACTGTCACAAAATGCTGCCCAGGTCCCACTCTGTCACCACTGGCCTCTGCTGATCTGGGTCTAGGAGTTGTGTTGCCCCTGGCGGTTGAGTTGAATTGCAAATAAAAAGCCACTTACACTATTGATCTGGGGTTGCCCTTCTACAATATGTCACTGCCACCTGCCTACTCTTGCATTTTAAAAAATGTACCTCCTCTTAGCTTTTACTCTTGACGTCTGCCACTCTCTGTGGGCACATTCTTTGGTACTTCTAAGTTTATACATTTTACAATATTTATTTGTCTTGAACAGGCAAGGCAAGCATGTAATAAAGAAATTAGTCAGACCACCATGTGTTCAGCAAGCATTTCTCCTCCTAATCTCCCTTCCTGATGGGCCTGCTGTCTGTTTCTTGTACATAATTTTTTTCTGCCTGTGTATTAGGTTATACCTTATGACATCACCTTATTTTTTGATCTCCAATTGACAATTTTGCATGGTTCAATTATGCATAAATATGAGACCTATATCTTATTACTACCTGGTATGTGACATATTTTCACATATTATCTATCTTCCTCCAGCAGGAGGAAGTTTATAAATTTCTATGCTGCCTGGGTGCAGTGGCTCACATCTGTAATCCTAGCTCTTGGGAGGCAACTATTAGGAGGATCATGTTTAAAGCCAGTCTAGGCAAAAAGTTAGTGAGAGCCCATCCCAATCAATCCAGGTGTGGTGGTTCACGTCTGTGGTCCTAGTTTTGCCCAGGGAGACACAGGTAGGAGGATCTTGGTCTTAGGATAAAAACATAAGACCCTATTCAAAAAATAACTAAAGCAAAAAGGACTGGGGGTATGGTTCAAGTTCAAGTAGTAGAACACCTGCCTAGCAGGAAGAAGTTCCTGAGTTCAAACCCCAATATTGCCAAAAAATAACTTTCATGTTTATAAACTTCATAGAACCAGGACTTGCTTTGCTCAGTGCTATGTCTCCATTGCCTGGCACCAAAACAGCTCTCAGTAAATAAATATGTCACGCTCTACAAATGGCAGCCAGCTCTGTACACTGTTTGAACCTTAACTTCCTCACTTAATGTTTTACAAGTAGTTCAGTAGAGGGCCTTGCTTTCTAATAGCTAAGTGTACATTCATGGTAAAGGTAGTCTAATCAATGTGACCAATCCCCTTCTGACGGACACCTAGGTTGTTCCCAATTTCTTGCCATTACAAATCCCCTGAGTATCCTGCCCAGACCTTTTTGCTCACAAGCACGAGTACTCATCTGAAATCTCCGTGTGGGAGCTGCTGCTTCTGAGGTTAGGTTGCTATTTTGGGGTAGACATTGCCTAATTGTTTTCTTGTACGCTTGGGGAGGAAATCATCATCCTCTCAGGCTGCATCTTTGCTCTTTTGGTTGTTACTGAGGGATACAACCCACTCATTGTCGTCACAGCAGTGGGGAGGGACCACACATTGCTCTGGCTTCTTGAAGCTTGTCTTGCTGCTCCCTGTGGTCACCAGCAATCCATCCTTTGTGTGCTAACCTGTTACATCTGTATTAGAAGATGGATTTCTCAGCATGATACTACCAAATTAGTTTTGCTGTTGGAAGTCACCATAGGATGCCAGTTTGGGCACAGCTGCCACATAGGCATGAAGCATCAAAACAAGGGGTTGGTGGGGGGGCATTGCCATAAAATTACAGTCTCTCTTAGGAACAGGAGCTGTCCGAGCACAAGAGGGCAGGCCTCCTTTTTTCTCTTCAGCTCCTGCCTCCTCTCTGTGGAGTTATAGCTCGCCCCACCCACCCCTCTGCAACTTGTTCACTTCCAGCTTGGGTTCATGGAGTGCCTGCTGAATGCCAGGTGTTTTCTGCCCCAAATCAAATGTAACTTTCTTAAGAGAATTAGTTTTTTTTTTCTTTTTCTTTCTTTCCTTCTTTTTCTTTTTTTTGCAGTGCTGGGGATGGAGTTTCCGGTCCTTGGGTGTGCTAGGCGAGTGCTCTACCACTGAGCTGTATCTCTATCCCAAACTTTCTAAAGATAGTGAGAAAAGAAAACTGGCCATGCCTTGCAGGGGATGTCACAGAGGCTGAAAGAGGCAGGATGACTCGCTAGAGTAGGCTTTAAAAAAAAAAAAAAAAAGATGGATCACTTCCTGTTTCAGACCGCCCACTGCAGAGTTCCCCACGCTGTTATCTGGCCTTGCCAATACCTCCAACCCAATCTCAATCCCACTCTTCCTCTCACATCTCATGAGGGTTGAATGAGTATTATTTTGGCTTGCAAAGTGCTTTGAACTACTCCCTACCACTTAAAGGTCAAGAGACATTACCTGAAATTCTAGATTCTTTTGACTTCTCTTGAAAATGAGACGTTCTGGTAACCCTGCCTTTTGAGCTGGCGAGAATCAGGTAGAGCTGGATGGTGCCTCCTCCAGGCAGGACGGGTGCCCTTCAGTTAGCCACGCTGTACCACGTCACTCACTCGTGCCACATACGGCATTTGGCTTTGTGACTTTCATCCTGAAATTCCTTGTCCACTGTCCTTCAGAATGGAAAATGGCAGAATAAGAAATGCTATACCCATGTTGGTTAATTTGTGTCGCTGGCCAAGTTACCAATACAAATAGCAGATGGCTGAGGGAGAACAGGTGAGGAAACAGCAATCAAGATTGCATTGGCTCAAAATCTGGGTAGCTTTTTCATGTCTGAATCTTCGTTGCCACTTTGCTGAGCGATGCTGAGTGAGAATAAGTGCAGGCAAAGAAATAATTTCTTGAAATGATTATGTCAAGTGATGCATGTTGCTAGACATAATTTTTAAGTGATTATTTTAATTGATCAACGGTTATAACCTACATATATACCTGCTGTAGTTTAGTGTCAGACTGTGTCAGAGCACAGCTAATAGTTGTTTATAAATAAAAACCTTTTGCTTTCTCATCGTTTGTGTCTTCCCAATAACATGAACTGGGATCTAGTTTATAATGCACTTTAAGTAACATTTTGTTCAGTTCTGCGGATGGAACCCAGGGCTTTGCATTTCCTAGGCAGGTGCCCTACCACTTGAGCCACTCCCCAAGCTCTTTTGTTTTGATTCTACTTTTGAGAGAGGGTCTCATTATCTTTGCCTGGACTGGCCACAAACTAGAGATCCTCCTGCCTCTGCCTCCTGAGTAGCCGTGATTACAGGTGTGTGCCATCACCCTCAGCCTAAGTATTAATTCCTAAAATTGCCTTTCCTTTCCATTGCTCACCATCTTGCCCCTTGTGGCTGCAGAACCATGGACCCCCTATGATATCCATGCTCTAATCTCTGGACTGTGAAATGCTATCTTATATACCAGAGACTGTTCAGATGTGATTAAGTGAAGGATTTTGAGAACGGGAGCTTATCCTGGATTATTCAGGTAATGCTGGCAGTATAATCAGCAGTATCCTTATAAGGAGACAGCAGAGGGAGAGTCCGCTACAGGGAAAGAAGGCAAGTGGTGGCTGAGGAGCAGTGCCATGCTTCTTGCTTTGAAGACAGAGGAAGGGGCTGTGAGCTGAGGGATTTGAGGATCACAGCTCTAGAAGATGGAAATGCTGAAGAAATAAATGAATTGTCCCTAGGGACTCTGGAGAGAGGACACCTCCACTGCCACTTTGATTTCAGCCCAGGGGATCTGATTTAGGGTTTTGGGTATCTAGAACTGCAGGGAATGCCTGTGTGTTGTTTAAGCCACCAAGTTTCTGGCAATTTGTTACAGCAGCTGTAGGGAATGAATGCATCCTATAAATGGCATTCTTAACTTTTTCAGGATGAAAAAGTTTCATCCTGAAACTTTTTGATTTCTTTTTATGGGCAATGGGAGGCAGCACACATAGGGGAGCAGCACAGAAATTCCTGCCTCCTGCCGTCAACATCCCGTGATGCCTTCCCAGGAAGGACACAGAAAAATAATCAGGAGAGACAATGTGGGCATGAGGCTACGTGAGCTGTCACCCTCATCATGACCCAACTCAGTGGGAGGCACAAGTCTGCAGAGCTCACAGTCTTTCTCAGCTGCTTACTCCTTTTTTTCATGACTCAGTGTCTTTGCTTTTATGACTCCATTCTTTGCTACATAAGCCCAGCTGAACTGTTCCCTCGCTTTCCTGTGACATGGCTCTATCTGGACGACTTGTGGCTCTTCCTTTTCTTACTATGAGCTTCATTTGCATGGGATTTTACTCATTCTCATGTGTCATTGGTATAAAGTGGGAGTTTCATCACCAAGGCAACCAGAAGTGGGAGCGTATACAATTTCAGCCTTGTCCAGGAGCTCAGATGCACTTGGTGTCCTCCCACTGTGTTCTCAGTTTTCTCGTCTTCCTTAGCCAAAATAGTGCAAAGGATTCATGGTCACTCCTGTTCATTTTTTCTCTTGTATTAACATCTAAGCAGGCCTAAGGATCTGTTTCCATGATCCCTGACTTGGTTCTTTAATTCCCTCTAGCTATTCCTTATGTAGATTTTTACCTGAAATCCCTCCATGGTAATTACTGCCTTCAGCATCTTCCACATCACCTCCCTCTTGACTTTGTAGTAGTTGGAGTAACAAAGGGGAAGTAGCAGTTAATACACACGTGTTTTTCATAGGTGGTAGGGAGAAGGATGGTCCCCAAAGTAGTCTATGCCCTAATTGTTGGCATTTATGGGATGTTACCCCAACTTGGGTGAAAAGCTGCTATGATTACATTAAGGATCTTGAAATAGAAGGGTTATACTGGATTATTCAGGTGATGCAACATAATCCCAAGTGAAGGAAGGAGGTGGAGGGTCAGACTCAGAGATGTGACAGCAGAAGCTGAAGAAGCAGAGGTTGAAGTCCTTTATTTTATGGGATGGAGACAGGAAACAAAGAATGTGGGCAACCCCTAGAATCTGGAAGAGGCAAAGAAATAGATTCTTATCTGGAGCCACCAGAAGGTCACAATCCTACTGACACTTGCTTTTAGTCCAGTGAAGTCCACTTAGAAGTTATGACCACCAGAATTGTAGGATAATAAAAGTGGGTGGTGTGACGTTGCTGTGCTTGTGGTAGTTTGTTACAACAACAAATGAATACTAATTCCCGTGGGTCTGACCAGTACTCAGTGTTTCACATACACATCTTGCTTGATTCTTAGCAGTCTTTCATGTTATAGTCTACAAAATGCTATTCAGAGAGGTAAATTGATACACCTGCTAAGGGCCCTTCGTTGTTAAGCAAAAGGACTTGAACCCAGGCCACCTCACAGCAGAGCCTAGGACTGTCCTATCTCCCTAATGTATAGCAGGGAACTCTTGGACGAGAAAACATCTTCCTTGGCTCAGAAGTTGCCCAGGAAGCTGCTTTACGCATGAAGTTCTGTGCTGTTCAGATCGAAATGCCACACTTGTATTATGAGAGTAGGGATACCCGGGAACTTCTAATTTAATTTGAATGCTCTGCTGATGCTGTTCTTCGTTGCCTCTGATCTGAGCAAAGGGAGAAGGATTCCAGGCATCCTTACACACCACTCACTGCCCCCATCCCCAGCATGCCTCTGTCTCTTCACTAGCCATCCAGGAAGTGAGCCGTGGACACCTGTGAGGAAGCAGTCATGCATGTAATTGGAAACAGTGCATCACCTGAAGATCTGTGGAGGGAAGGAAGGGCATCACGTTGTCAGGAGTGTCCAGAGGGTTGGAGAGGCCAGTGTTCCCATTCTATGGAGAAGGAAATAGGAAGAGCATTGAGGGGAGGCAAGGAAGGAACAGGAGGGAGGAAGGGAGGCTGATACTGAAGTAGGTTGAGAAAGATACACAAAATTTGCATGCTATAACACAAAAACAGAGAAAGATTTTGCAGGGCAATTGCCCTGTCTCTACTAAAACTGTACTCTGTGATCCAGTGGTTTTCCTTTTTTTTTTGATACTGGATTGAACTTGGGGCCCTGCACTTACTAGGAAACTACTCTACCACTTAAGCTGTGCCCGCCCCTCCAGCCTTCTTGTTTTTATTTGTTTTTGAGATAGGGTCTTGCTAACTTTATTGTGGTAAAATGCCCACAACACAAAGTTTGCCATTTTAACCATTTAAAAGGGTACAATTCAGTGGCTTAAACACATTCCCAGCATTGTGCAAGCATCACCAGTGTCCAGAACTTTCTCATAGCTCCAAGGGAAACCCTGTAACACAAGCCATTCTCTCCTCATCCTCCCTCCTCCCATCCTTGGAAACCACCAACCTGCTTCCCATCTCTACGGATTTGCCCATTCTAGAAAATGTAATCATAGTATTCTGCCTGACTTCTTTGATTAGTGTAACATTTTCAAGGCTCATCCATTTATAGCAAATAGGACCAGCCACAACTAGATATGGATTAAACACCAATGATGGCACCATGGCTAACCTATGATACATTTGTGCCACAGGGAAAATTTATCTGGTAGAATAAGGCCTTATACTGACACAGGGAGGTCTCCATGATATGCTTTTGGAAGAAAACAGCATACCCTACCATTTGTGTTAAAGTTTACAACATGGGGCAATAATATTCCTTCTATAAATTCAGGCTCATAAATGCACAGGGAGATATTTGAGCAGAAACACAACAAATGCACAGCCCAGGAGTGGACATTGTGGAGATGTCAGGAGTAGGGCAGGTGCTCAGATGGGCTCTTTAGCTTTTAAGAATCCAAACATTAAGGTTTGAATTTGTTAAGAGAAATGTATTCATATGTTGAGTGTGTCCATATAAATGGAATGAACTGAAAGCAAGCAAGAGGAGAAGGGAAAGACACCAAGGATGTCAAGAAAAAGCATAGAAGCAAATCCACATAAAAGAAGAGAACCCACGAGTGGGGCTGGTGAACCTGCCATCACACCATTGCTCCACCCTTAGGAGCCAAGCAGTGCAGTTTTTAGATTCACCTCCTCCCATGTGATAAGCGGACTTTAACTACAACATACCAAACCTGTGATTATTGGTTTGTTCCAGTGTTAGAAAGTTGAGAAGCAAGTTCAGGGTGAAGCCACTGTTTTGAATCCGACACAGCAATCAGTATTTCAATTTTAGACAAAGTTTTCCAAGCTTAATCGAGTTCTTCTTTCTGTGTTGTCAGGATGATAAATTTTTTGGGTTGTGGTGATAAAACAAAGTCGTGGTTTGCTTACAAGAATGGAAGAATATAACTTGAGGAATTGTGTATGATTGGTGTTTCTTGTTAGACCCGTCATAGGAAATTAACGGCTTGTTGTGTGAGAAATTGTTTCATGATTTTTAAAAAACTGGTCCTATGAGATTGGACCAGGAAAAAGAACAGTTGTATCTTTATTCTGATTTTCTTGTTAAGGGCTGTGGGTCCTGGCTGAAAATCTCCCACCTGTATTTATTCATTCACCCCCAAGATTATTTAGTGAACGGTTCTTCTGTCTAGATGCTTGGGGAGTTACAGAGAGGGTTAATCTGATTAAATATAGTATATTCTCAGGTGAAATACCATGGTGGAAACCTTTGAACAATGAATAAACTCTTAAAAAATGAAGGACAGGGGAGTAAAACAGGTCCTTTTAGGGGTGGGTCCTAGTGGGAGTGGGAGGGTGACTGGAGAGGGTGAACGAGGGTGAATATGGTCAATGTACTTTGTATACTTATATGAAAGTAGAACAAAACAAACCCGTTGAACTCATTTTAAGTAGAGGTGAGGGGGATGAGGGAGAATGATGGTGGGGATGAACCTAACCAAGGTACATTGTGAGCATATCTGGAAATGTCACAATGAACCCCCTGTGCAACTAAGATATGCTAATAAAATGTTGCAAAAACTATGCATAGCCTTTTCCCATGGATGGAATTTATAGTGCATTGCGAGAGACAGATTCTCAACTGCACAATTACATATATGCCATGATACATCTTGACAAAGGAAATTCTGGGTGGACTAATGGAGCTGGAACATGACTTACAGGTGTGTCCACCACAACCCACTCAGGGACATCACTTGGGAGGAGATGTCTGGTTGAATTTTACACCCTGGCCTTGGGCAATTAATTTTCTCCCTTAATAATTATGGAAATGAGTAGGAGCCGGTCCTCTGGAGTTCAGTTTGCATTTAGCAGTACTTGGTTTCTGTGCAAGCTTGAGCCTGGGAGAATGACTGCTCAAGAGAGCCCAGTGAGCGTGTGCCCTGGCTGGGGCAGCAGAAGTGCTTTGTCAAGGTGCTTTGTGGTGGAGGAGGGGGAGCATTGCTCCTTTTCCAGGCAGAAGGGGGCAGGTTATAACGCAGGTAATTGTTGGAGATGACCTTCCACACTGCAAAACTCTGCTATTCTCCTGGTTCTCTCCCTTCTGGCCTTCTGGGATGCATACTGGCCTTGGTTTTACTCCTTTATCTCCACACTTGTTTCTCCTTTACTTTATTTTCTTTTCAATCCCTCATTTCTCTTTCTGTTTCCTTCTCTTCTCTTCTTTCTTTTGCTCCTTGCCCTTCCAATTTCCTTTCCTCCTTGGTCTCTTATTTTACCTCTTTGCTCATCTTGCTCATTGTGGGTCTAACTCTCCTTTTTAATTATAATTGTTTAAAATTAGGATATATTCATTATATGGGGTGATCCATAGTGACAATTCTAATTAGACTTATATTGTATATTAGTTACATCGCCCCATCATCTCTTCCCCTCAACCTCCTCCCCACCTCACTTAAAGGAATTGAAAGAGGTTTCTTAGTTCTGTTTCATATATGTATATGAA
Organism: Castor canadensis; assembly: GCF_047511655.1. Classification (NCBI taxonomy): domain Eukaryota; kingdom Metazoa; phylum Chordata; class Mammalia; order Rodentia; family Castoridae; genus Castor; species Castor canadensis. Next base: position 8,264,025 of record NC_133402.1, on the reverse strand, counting down.
GTCCATCAACCATATTCCCTCACCTTCATTTCCTTTGTTCACCCTCTCCCCTTCCACTAGTACCCCCACACTCACACTGTACCTATTTTATAGTCCCATCTTTCATTCTTAATATTTAAGTTGATGTTCAAAGGGGTGTCTCAATGTATCCCCACTGTGGGTGTGCTTTACTTTGGTTCATTCAACCCCTTCCATTACTCTCCCTTACCTCTTCTCTCCTACCCCCCGATTTTCAGTACACATCCTCATATCCTCTACCTTCACATCTGGTGGTATGGAGATCACTGTTGCTCTAGCATTCTCTTTTCCTTTCCCGCTTTCCCTGAGTTCTGTAGAGTAGTTTCACTGTTACAGACATGTTCTACATATGCATTTGTATATGACCATACTTGCTTTTGTGTATATGTTTATCTTTTGGATGTATCTTCCATGTATGAGCTAACTCTCCTTTAAAAGAAATGTATATACCTTTCTGCAAGTCCCATGCCTCTTATTCTCAACCCTCTGAAGGTGTCAGGTGGATCTTAGGAACTTAACTTCACCATACTATCCTTATATGGCAACAGGGCTACAGGGACTACATGCCCCTTGCATTGAAAAAGCCTTTTCGGAATGCAGGATTGGGGAGCCACTGAAAGGAGAGTGATGAGGACTTTGGTGATTGTCAAATGCAAGGATGGCAAATGTAAGCCAAGGGCACAGAAGGGGGTGGGACATTGTTATTACATGACCTGGAATTTGGGCACATTTATGTTGGGGAGATTTCATTCTGATCATGGAGGATGGCTTCATTTGACCCTCTCCTCTATTTTTGTTGTTCACATGAATTCAATCTTCCCCTCAGAGCTGTGCTGCCGTAGCCTGAAAGAGAGGAATCTTCTCAGATGTCTTGGGAAAAACAAACAACATTCTTGTATTATGGAAAATCATGTGAGGGTTGACATCTGTCTGCTCCATGAATTGGCTCAGAAACTCTTCTCTGTTTTGTTCACCAAATTCTCTTCACTATCTCTCCCTCATGCTGCCTGTCCCACCTTCCTCTCTCTCTGATCTCTGGTGCTGCTGTTCATTGCCTCAGTCTTGCTTTTCCTTATCCCTTCCCCAAGTGCTTCCTGTTCTCCTCCTGGCCAGTTTCTTCTTGTCATTCTGGTCTCAACTCAGATGCTACCTCCTTGGGGTCACCTTCTCTGTTTCAGTTATTCTTAACATTCTTGGGGGGGGATGGAGATGACTTGAAGATATTTGAAAGAAGATGCATACACATATGAAAGTTTTCATTTCCTTCAATTTTGGGGTGATCGCTGACTCCCTAAAGTCCCTCCCTGAACTTTCCATGCATCTGTACCCCCGGTCAGTCTTCAAGAGAGCCCGTATCCCTTGCTGCACCTTACCACGTTAGTGTGCATTAATTTTCTTTTTAACCCTATTACTAGCTGAAATTAGGTTGTTTATTCATTTGCTTATTTACTATCAAGATTCCAGTCAAGAATACCTCCATTACCATAGCAACCAAAGGCCACAAGAAGCACTTCCGGGATGAAATACATCCAGTGTCATGGAAATGTTGAGCTTAGACTTTTGCTTATTACTTTTCTATGCTCTGGTGGTGGAGGTGGCCTTGGCCTGAAGCAGTTTGGGAACTCACAATGCTATACCTGGAGGTTTCCATTTGTAACCCAACCCTGCCCTGCCCATGGTCTCCCCTTCTATTTGCTCCTTGTCTATTTTGATAGAAATCAATATTTCTCCTCATCTTGCCTCTGCATTTAGAAACGTGAGCCAACTCTCCAGCCTCCCTGCTCCATTGACACACAGCAGTTACTGTTTTTGGGAAGTTGATCCTCAGGGTTGAAAACAGTTAGGAGAATGTTTTCCTACTAAGTGATTGGATCCCTTTGCTGAGACCCTCTCATTCCACCCCCCAATCTGGGGATGTGAGGGGCTCCACAGTCCCTCCAACAATGACATTTTGCTTTATCGCCTTGGAGAGAAAGAGAAACAAGGAACAGGCACAGGCAGTAGGAGCAACTAACCCAAGTCACCTCTTCAAACAGCACAAAGAAATGAGCCAGGAGCCGATAATGGGCTTTGTATTCTGACAAGTGCAAGGCCCTCTTCAGCCGTTTGCCTTGAAAATTGGAAAAACGAATATAGCAGTTGAAGATCTGGAGTTTTCATTCTGCTTTTTAAGTGAGAAGGGAGATGCTTCACAGCATTAACCTTACTGCTGAGCATTTATTTGTGCCAAAGATGTGAGGTTATAGCCTGCAGGATGATATTCTGTGAGATGAATTTTCTCTTCTCTTGTGTTCAAGAATAAGACATCCATTTGCGATTCCTGTAGGATAGTAAACCACTTTCTGCAAGTGAGTAGAAATCATGGTCAGTAGAATGCAGAATTAAAGTGATGCTGCTGACATGTGACACAGTAGCAAGAACAAAGGCTGCCCCTCTTGAGTCACGAGCCGCCTGCACTGACTCAAGGTGTACCCCAAGGCCCTTTTTTTGCCAATGTTGGCCTAGAGCTAGGGGTCTTCACCAAGCTCTGGAGAGGGGCAGAGTTAGGTTTCTCTTTGACAAAGTTTTTGAGTAGCTTTGCAGAAATAAATCACCATTTACTCTGTCTCCTTGTTTTCCCATCTGCAACACAGGACAGAGGCACCCCCTTGCACAGGAGAGATTTGAAATGGAAAAGCCTCAACTTTTAGGGAAAGTGAAGTAAAATTCCTTTCTTAAAAGTATGAGTCTATCACCATTATTTGTTGCAGGAAGAAGCAGTTTGGAAGCAAGATTGGAAAGGAGATAGTTTAGAGCCTGAGCGTGGCTCACCTTGTATGTCATGTGACGTACTGACTGAATTACTTAGTCACCAATGGTCTCTCATTCTCGGATTTGTCCAGGGTTCATTTTTCTCTGGGAAAGGCAGTTTGCATGATTATGTGGAGTCCTGTTTGGCCTGATTTATTAGTCTTGGTTGATGTAAAGTTAACCTTTGCGTGAAATCAGGAGCGATTTATAACCTGCTCCATCAGCAAATACCCGGAACCTCACTCACAGAAAATGAGTTAGTTGGTCCCGTTCCTTGCCTCTGGTTGAAGGAGCTACAGTAGGGAAAGTTATTTTCACCAGACATCTTCTTAACTTCAGGGACTGAGAAGACTACATTGGCCTGTTTCTTACCATTGATGGTGCACAGAAATAGGGCACAAACAGTTTGCAGTTAACTGCTGATAATGACACTGGCCTTTTCTGCTGAGTGAATAGAATCTCTGTTTCCTGTTCAACCTTCACATAAGAACATCAGCACATGAGCTTCCAGACACATAAATTCCTCCTTTCACTCTACTCTGTAAGCTCGCTTATTCTCTGGGAAGCCCTCCTAAGAATCACGCTCATGACTTGAAATCACATTTATTTTAACAATTAGAACATTTAATGATTCAGAGTTGGAGTCTGGGGCCAGGTGACCAAGATTCAGCTGTTTCTCTGCCTTGGGGACATTTCTTCTCCTTGGGACATGGTTTCTTTATCTTCAAACAAAGTTAATAATAGTACCTGGCAGGAGGCTGTTGGGAGTATCAAATATGCCACCTCCCATGATGCACTGAGTGTAGAGCCTCATTAAGAAATGCCAGTTATTTGCTTTTTTCTGTTTTCCTTTTAATGAGGATACTGGCATCTTAGAAACTTCAGGTTGTTTTTTAAAACAAAACAAAATATCCTGAAGTTTTCAAAAATCTACGTTATAAATTCTGTTACTTCCCTGCACTTGACCTTTCTGGGAAGGGATAGATGGAAAACAAAGTCTACATTAATGTAGTCAAGACTCCATTCCTAGGCAGCAATTAGCACCTATTTTCCCTCAACCCTGTGTTTTTAATCTAGGCAGAGATCATGGGTACCTGTAAAGTACCAAACCTCTACCAGAATCTAGATTCAGCAGTGTTACCTCCCTTTGTTGTGACAGGAATGGACCAACACGTTAAGTCTTCCATGTTGACCTGAGGGGGAAAAGAAGCGTGAGTTACAGGACCTGCACATCACTCAAGTTAACATGGTTCTGGTTCTGGGAACCTGGGCTGCATTGCATCAAAACTGGATCAAAGAGGGATCTGTGTTATTATGGAAAGAACTCGGGGTGGGATGCAGATCCAATCATGCCTTCGTTTCTGTCTAACAGTGTCAGTCTGGGGAGTTATTTGGCATCTTTGATCCTTAGTTGCCTCTTCTACAAAATGGAGACAATAATGGTTTCTTTAGAATGTTATTGTGAAAACGAGAAGAAACAAACTTGAAGTATAGGCAAATAGGGTCTGGTATATAAAGGTTGCTCTTTTAATTTTTAACAGACACATAAAAATTGTACATAACGTATCTGTGATGTTTTAATACATGTGATATTCAAATCAAGTGTTCCACAAACATGGTTTGTTCTTGATAAAAACGTGTGTGTGTGTGTGTGTGTAAGAGAGAGAGAGAGAGAGAAAGTGAGAGAGGTGATCAGATAACCATCAGTAGGGGGTCTTGGAAGGGTTAGAGGGAGGCTTCTTGTGATATTCTGAATCTTGATTTGGAAAGTAGTTACATGGATGTGTTCAAATTTTAAAAATGGTTGAGTAGTATACCATGTTGGCTTGTCTACTGTTGTTATATATTAAAATGTTGCTAAAAATGTATGACTATGAGTTATCTCACAGGCACAAATACACATGTATTAGTGTGGACCTCATTCTTTCAGAGTCCAGGAGTGACCCGATGCCACAGCTCAGCTTCTCCTTCCTTCCACTGTTGATTCTTAACCCTGACGTCAGATATGATTTTGGCCTCTGTTTCTTTGGGGCCTGCTGTTCTATTGCTGCTGTTGGGTGGTAGGCTGGTGTGGTGGGAGCCATATGGACTTTGGGGGCAGGGAGGGCTGGGTTTGAATCCTGTGTCTAGTTTTCATAAGCCATAGATTTCTCACTTATGGCTTGGTTGCTGTGAGGATTAGAGGCAATTCAGGTCAACCATTTACCTCAGTGCTAGACAAGTTCAAATATTAGCTACACAGTCTTTACATTGATTTCTTGGGTAGAAACCATCCCTGATCCCTTGTTCCCAACCTGGAAATCTGTTGTCTGCTGGAGAGTGGCCTCTTGATATTTGTTGAATTGATTTCATGCTTGAGATTTTTCCCCTTTTAGAATAGGTGCATCTATTTGGTAAACCAGATAGAACTATTTAAGGCCTTTTCTTCTGACTTGGAATAAGCAGAGTAAACATTTCATGTGAGTGAGTACTTCCCTATCTTTCTTTGCTTTTACTTAAGCCAATATACAGAACCTGAACATCTAATAATTTTCTTTTATTGAGGGCATTGATTTTATTTTCTTAGCTTAGCTTAAAGAAGAGATGACTAGATGTTTTTAGTTTGCCACTTTAAAAATATATGTTGACATATTTATTTGCTCTCTAACATCCTCATCTACTTTACTGCATTTGAGTAGGAATAAATCGGCTGTTACCAGGTAGCTACTATTTTTTGTAGATAGGTGGGAATTCCACATCTGTGCCACATGACATACAAAGAAAACCATTATTTTAGCCGTTCTCTCTCTCTCTCTCTCTCTCTCTCTCTCTCTCTCTCTCTCTCTCTCCCTGTCTCCCCACTCCTTCTCCTTTTCTGTTTCTGAGTTATAGGTAGAAGTGAATAGGTTTTGGTATGCACCTATAGCATGAATATTTTTTTGAAAAGGAAGAAGGATGAAATCTCTGGGTCATTTATATTAGTTCATTGCCCAGAATCATTTAGAGACTGTTTTCTCATCACTGGTAAGCTGGTTGAGGTAACTGGTTTGCTCTGTAGTAGCAAACATCTATACCCACAGACATCAAATTATGAGCCCAGTACAAAGCGAGTCCCCAGTTCAAGGTTTCTAGGTAGGATCTGCAGACCACCTCCAAAGACAACACCATGTGTGCTGGTCTTGATGCAGATTTCTGAGCATCACATCCAGAGATTATGATTCAGTGAAGATGGAGTGAAACCCAGGACCATGCCTGTTAAAAGCTCTTTAGGGTGAATCTGATGCCCACCAACTTAGTACTGCAAGTGTGAAGGATGGGTAATCCCCATGTGAAGGTGTGGTGTTTATGGGAAAAGGAGAATGATAGATAGATCATAAAGGATATAAAATTATCAATGAGACACTGGTTTCCTTTCTTTTGGTTATTATAATAATGCACACATGTTAAAAATGGAAAAATACTACAAAATAAAGTAGAAAACATTTGCCTTTAATTCGACCAGTATCCTAAGTTTTTCAGTGTTATTTTTCTTTTGCCTACTTTCTTTTTTAAATTTCAAAATTGTTAAGAGAGTACATTTCAAATGTTCCCATCACAAGTAAATGTACTGTTTACCTCATCACTCCATGTTGTACACATATCATCCTATCACGTTGTATCCCATGAGTACATATGAGTATCCTTTAAGATTGTCTTCTGCATACATTTTGTACCTTTTATTTACCTAACAGTATAGCTTCAACATTTCCAAAGATATTAAGATGCTCCATATGCACTTCTTTTTGATTGTAAAATGTTCCCTATTCTTGGTTGTAGAATATTCTACCAGATGCACTTCCTTTCTTCTTAGTGTGTCTTAGTATCCATCTACATCTACAATGCTGTAGATGGATTTTGCTTCTTGTTTCCTTTAAAGTTATTATCTCAGTCAAGTGATAAAGAATTCTCCATTTACCAAAACTCACATGATTGCAATTGTGTATGGTTTTCACTAGATAACAGTATTTTCATTTAAAAACACAGACTAATCCACATCACTGCCTGCTGATGAAGGCAGACAGACCTGAAGGATGCGTTGTAGCTTCCTCCCATTTCTTATGGGGAGCTGCATAGAAATGAACATATAAATCCTTGGACTCCATAGTTGGTTGCTTTTTCTAACACTGTCAGGTTTATTCTTTTTTAAAAAAATTATTAGCATATCATAGTTGCAGGTCTTTTTTTTTTTGGCAGTACTGGGATTTGAACTCAGGGCCTTGAGCTTGCTAGGCAGGTGCTGTACCACAGGAGCTACTCCACCAGTAAGCATGTGATAGTTGTATAGGGGATACGCTGTGTTTATTAATATATGGCTTACAGTGTATCTTAGCTGTATGTACCTCTCCATTGTTCTCCCTCTTCTCCCTTCTTCCCCTTCTTAGAACAATTTCCTCAAGTTTCATTCTTTTCTTTTCACATATGGATATAAAATGCATCCACCATATTTACCCTCATTCCCCCTTTCCTTGTGCTCACCGGCCTCCCACTGGTATCCACACCCAGAAAAGACCTATTTTTCCCTTCTGCCCTTCAATTTTTAAGTGTATATTGATAGTCCAAGAGGGTTTCACCTTGGTACTTCAAGACTGTATATATCATGCCCTAAGCAAATTAACTCCCTTCCCCTGTTACTTACTCATTCTCCATCACCATGCTCCCCTAATGTTCAACAGCTTACAGTACAGTGCATTGTATTGTTTCCATATATAGATGGGCTGCTTCATTTTGGGTTTATTCTTTCTGATGGGAAAAGAATTGATTCTCCTAGGTTTGGGCCCAATTTAACTGAACAACAGCCAGGAGAGTTGGACAAATTGGGCAACTTTTCTCAATAATTGAATTGCAAGCAGAGGCTCATGGAGTGTCAAGTTACTTTTTAGCATGTGTGTGTGAGATGTCATACATGTGTGCTCACATCTGATGTACATGTGAGAGGAGAACATACTGGTTCGTGTAGCTGAAGGGAGTCATGTGAACAACAGACTCATCGGGCAAACCTGGGAGGCATCAGCAGCGGATTAAATGTCATTGAACTTACCCTTCATGATCAAAATACATTATATACATGTATAGAAATGTCACAATGAAACCCCTTTTTATAGTTTATATACACAATAAAAGAATATGATGCAAGTAAAAAAAAATAAAATGTTGGAGGTAGCAAAGCCAACAAACTCATGGGTACTGTCACATCCCCACGAACCCCGCAATGAGTGTGTGGGTAAAAGCCCAACAGCAGTGATCCCCAAGTGGTATCAGAAACTGTGTGTGAGAAAGTAGGAGAGACAGAATTACCTGTGATGATGTGGAGAACTTTAGACACTCAAAATCGCCATTGAACTCCACGGGGGTGTGAGACAGACCATTTGAAGGACAGAGCAGATGTTGGGAGTCGCTGTCTTTAATTTAAGAACAAGAGCAAGCAAATCAGAGAACTGAAGACCTGGGAGTGGGCAAGGGTGTGGAGTCCATGAACTCTCGAATTTACAATCCTTTGTATGACCCCAGGACAGGGGAAAATAAAAGAAGAGCTTAGAGAGGGGAATGAGAGGAGAAGGAAAGTTACTAATTTCAGTACTGTTACTGGCAAGGGACAGTAGAAACAGCCCAACACAGTAAGACAGTCACACAGTGTGTGCATTTCCTAAGTCCACCGTATCCAAGTGTGTGTTGGAAACAGAGTGACTTAAATAATGGAAATTTGTTGCTCCAGAGTTCAGGAGCCTTAACTTGAGAACAAGGTGCTGGCAGGGTTTGTTCTTTCTGGACTGGCATGAGAATCTGTCCTCAGCCTCTCTCTTAGCTTCTGGTGAATTGGGGTTTTGTTTTTTTTTTGGTAAACTTTGGGTTGTGAATTATCACCTCCATCTCAGCCTTCATCTTTGCATGGAGAAATTCCTGTGAGAATGTCTATCTCAAAATAAGGACAGTGGTTATCTTGGGTTACACTAATCCTATAATGACCTCATCTCAACCTGGTTACCTCTGTAAAGATCTATCTCAAAATAAAGTCACATCCTGAGGTAATGGGCTTAAGACATCAACATCTACGTTAGGAGGGGAAAAATTCAACTCATAACAGGTAGTATGTAAAAATAACCATCATAATACAAGCATAGATCTTTTTATGTGTGAAAATAAAAGGACGTAATAGTGAAAGAGTCTCTCTCTCTCTCTCAAACATGCACACACACACACACACACACACACACACACACACAAACAAAATAATGGCTGCCTGTGGAAGGCAGGAAGGAATGGTAGAAGGAATAGAAGCTAGATTTCTTTAAAGACATGCTATTTTATACATTTAAATCTACAACTATATATTTTACCCAATTATGAGAAATAAAATTAAAAAACAAATTCTAAATACTGAGAGTAAAATAAAACAAATAAGCCTAATTTTTGCAATAGTCCCATTCCCAGTGACTTCACAACAGAACACTGTACCTACCTTGTGGTAACACCAGGAGGGACAGACAAATGACAAGCAATCATTATCCATTTTCAGAACTGTAGAGGACAGAAATGACATTGCTCTTCTGAAACTCGTATGTGTACAGCATAAGATCATTACATTGATGACATTGAAATGACATTGTCATGAGCGGAGAGAAGGAGGTCTGTGAAGCTGCGTTCTGAACTTGAATCAATGTGCTACAGTACAAAAGGGCGATTAGAGTCAACAACACTTTATTATACATTTCAAAATAACCAGAGAATGGTTCGAGGTTCCCACACACAGAGACAACAATATTCTGGATATGGAAACAGTGATTACCCTGACTTGATCATTATGTACAAATATATATATTACACATATATCGGGTTATCATTCTACACCCACCAATAAGTATACATAATATATATATCCATTGAAAAAAAAAGATTGAAAACATCAGTGAGATTACCTAGCTTAGAGGATTTTGAATGTTCATAGCGTGAAGAAATGGCAAGTGTTTGAGGTGATGGATATACTCATTAATTACTCTGAATTGATTATTAAACCATGTGTATTTTTATAGGGCATGGCACCAGGCACAGTGGCTTACAGCTGTAATCCCAGCTACACAGGTGACAGAGATAGGAGGGTTGCAGTTCAAGGCCAGCCCAGGCAAACAAGCTGGGTGTGGTGTTACACATCTGTCATCCCAGCTATGGGGGAGGTGTAGTTAGGAGGATCATGGTCCAAGGCCAGCCCTGGGCAAAAGCACAAGACCCAATCTGAAAAATAACAAAAGCAAAAAGGATTGGTGCATGGCTCAAGTAGTAGAGCACCTGCCTAGCAAGAGTGAGGCTCTGAGATAAAAAATCCACTACTATCCTCCAAAAGAAATAATGCATAAATATGTACAAAGTGTGTGCCAGTTGAAGCTAAGAAAGTTTCAGTAAGGACTCTGCATGTGTTTTAACTTAAGAATACATATTCCCTAGAACAGTGATGAACCGCGGTAGCAGTAAAGACCACTCACACTCAGATTTTGGGTTTTAAAAACTACTTCCCACTAAAAGACACTGTTAAGAAAATGGCTGATTCTCATTGTGGGGCCAGAAATGTGCTAGGTCAGATTTCTCAGGGTCTGGGAAGAGAACAAAAAGCTAAGTACTTACCAAAAAGTACAGGTCATGTACTAGTATCAACTCAAAATGGATCAAGGACCTTAATATCAGACCTGAAACTCTAAAGTTAGTACAGGAAAGAGCAGGGGATACTCTGGAAGCAATAGGTATAGGAAATGACTTCCTTAATAGAACCCAGCAGCTCAACAACTAAGAGAAAAAGGATGGACAAATGGGACTATATAAAATTTAAAAAGCTTCTGCACAACCAAATAAATGGTCTCTAAACTGAAGAGAACACCCACAGAGTGGGAGAAAATATTTGCTAGCTATACATCAGACAAAGGACTGATAACCAGAATATACAGGGAATTCAAAAAACTAAACTCCCCCCAAATCAACAAATCAATAAAGAAATGAGCTACTGAACTAAACAGAGCTTTCTCAAAAGAAGAAATTCAAAAGGCCAAAAAACACATGAAAAATGCTCACCATCCCTGGCCATAAAATGAAATGCAAATCAAAACCAGACTAAGATTCCACCTCACTCCTGTTAGAATAGCCATCATCAAAAACGCCACCAACAACAAATGTTGGTGAGGATGTGGGGAAAAAGGAACCCCCATACACTGCTGGTGGGAATGCAAGCTGGTGCAACCACTCTGGAAAGCAATATGGAGGCTTCTTAAAAATCTAAACATAGACCTGCCATATGATCCAGCGATCCCACTCCTGGGGATATACCCAAAGGAATGTGACACAGGTTACTCCAGAGGCACCTGCACACCCATGTTTTTTGCAGCACTATTCACAATAGCCAAGTTATGGAAACAGCCAAGATGCCCCACTACTGATAAGTGGATTAAGAACATGTAGTATCTATACACAATGGAATTTTACTCGGCCATGAAATCTTATCATTCGCAAGTAAATGGATGGAACTGGAGAACATCATCTTAAGTGAAGTTAGGCAGGCTCAGAAGATCAAAAATCATATGTTCTCCCTCATATGCAGACTTTAGACCTAAAACAAATGCAGTAATGTTACTGGACATGGGTCACACGCTAAGGGGAGAACATACAGGAGGAATAGGGAAAGGAAGGAAACCCAAAACTTTAAAGTGTTTGATGTGTCCACTGCAGAGGAGCTAATATAGTAACCTTAAAACGACAGAGCTCAATATGGGAAAGTGTCCGGGAAGTAGTGAAGAGGTCAGGTAGAGATGAATCAATTCGGGTTGTAATACACTTGTGCATGGAAGCAATTGCTAGGAATCTGTCTGTATAGCTGTCCTTATCTCAGCTAGCAAAAACGCTTTGTCTTTCTTATTCTTGCTTATGTCTACTCTTCAACAAAATTGGAGAAAAGGGTAGAACAGGTTCTGCCTGGAAGTGAGGTGGGTGGGGGGAGAGAGAGAGGGCGGGGGACAGGGGGGAGAAATGACCCAAGCAGTGTACGCACATGTGAATATATGAATAAAGAAAAAAAAAAGTACAGGTTAAAAAGGTCTCAGAAGTCAACCTGAAAAGTACCAACTGGCTAAGAATGGGACACTCAGCATCAAGAAAGATGCTACCCTCACAAGAGCCTGCAACAAAAAAAGGCATGAGTTTATAATAATGCATTCATGTATTTGTAATAAAATAAAAAGACAAGCCGTCAGTAACCTTTGGGGATGCCAGGGGAGCAACTCATTATTTTGAAAGATCTAGCTAAGGGGAGAGTCAAGCATCAATTCTGCTTGGTTCTGCTGTTTCTCCGGCTGACCAAATAGTCGAGAAGGGAAAGTTTCTCTTTCTGGCTCTGTTCCAGGTAATAAATGAAGAAGTAGTAATAGACTTGCAATATCTCTGCTGTGCAGACTCTAATGCATTGATGGAACCAGGCAATGATTACCAATGCCTGCTAAGGCTGCAAACAAGAGGCCACTAGAAACTCTAATTCTCTAAGGAGAGCAAACGCCCCACCCGCGCAGTGCTCTTGGGACAGTGTGTGGAGTCTGCCTCTAGATTGAAGTACCAATTTTTAACACAAATGGTAAGGGGACAAGCCTGTTATATAACATTATAGGAATGTCCCCTGCAGTGTCCAGAATTTGGGAAACTGTAACAAAAGACCCATCCCCAAATGCAATGAGATAAAAAACAGGTATGGGGGGGGATTTATACATTAAGAAAGAGTAAAGAGTCATCGCAATCAATCATATGTGGACATTTTAATTTCAAGAAATAAAATGTTTTTGAGCAGATAGAACAATCAGGGAAATATGGACACCAACCAGACACTTGATAATGTTAGCATATTTTTAAATTGTGAGTGTGGTAATATTTGACCCGGGGAGTCCTTGACTTTTAGAGGCTCATACTGAAATATCTACTGATGAAATGATACCACGTCTGGGGTTTAGCTTCAAAACAACCCAGGAAAGGAGACCATTGCTAAGAGGGTGGAGAGAGCAATATTGGTCATGATTTGAAAACTGAGGAAACTGGATAATGTGTACATGGAGGTGTCATTTCCCCTAATGGTGGAATTGAAAAGAGTATAGTGACCTAAGTTTATGTAGATATTGCTACAAATGATCTAAGCCTTGCAGGAGGTAAAACTCCAGCAGCCCAATTACTCTCAGATATGACTAGAGGCTCTGAGCAGAGCACAACAAGCCCGTTGAGATTACAGAAGGGCTCCCGTCAAGTCAGGAAGTTAACAACAAACAGCCCAGCTTGCATAAAATCTGAAAGATTTTTATTCTGATGCCAGCTTGTGCATTTTTCGTCTTACTGTTCTTTCAGTGATGGTGGGTGCCCTGCAGTCACAGTACTGGGAGCTTTTAAGTCTGGAGCCAACTTCTTTTCTTCCTGAGCTGTGGGGCTCAGGAAATATGGGGTGAAGCATTCCTTAGTTTTGAAGGTGGAATTTTCCAGTATCACCAGAATGAGCCTTGGCTTCATTTCTGTTATATTATATATATTTAAAATCTGTCATATATATTTCTTATGTAATATTTATCTTAGGTACCTATGCTATACTTTTATCATATTTGTATATATCATATAGAAGGAATTTCATATGGTACCTTATTTATATCTAGGGCTTTCCAGTTCCCAAGTATTTCCCAATATATTCCTCCATTCAGTGAATATTTATTAAATACTTACATAGCATTTAATAATGCCATTATTAAAGGCATGTATGAAAGACCAGATTCTAATTGACATACCAGTGTTGTCAGACATCAATACGCAAATGGAAAAAACCAATTACAGGTTTTGAAAAGGGCTACAGAGAATGCTGTGATTATGACCAGTGGACCAAGGCCCTGTCCTAGACACAGAGACTTCTCAGAGCAGGTGGCATTAAGCGGAATCCTGTAGGATGTGAAGGAGCTAAGGGAAGTCTTCCAGGTACCAGGAACAGCCATGCAAAGATGCTGAGGCGGGAAGAAGCTGATTGCCATGTGGACAATGTCACAGGCAACTGTGGTCAGAGTATAGTGAGTAAGAGGAACTTTGGCCCAAGGGATAGGATCAAATTTTGTCTTCAGATAACCACGTGGCTCTGTTCTCATTGCTCCTCCTGTTTCACAGGTGGGAGAACTTAGGTAGCCTCTTGTGACATTGCTGGTAAGTCATGGAACAAAACCTTGAATCCCTTTCACCACGATTCAGATCTGGAGTTCCTCCTCAGCAGAAGAATAAACCTGTTACAGTCTTAGTCTCATCTCATTTTACTTTTCTCACAACCAGAGAGGTCAGTTAAAGCTGTGTCTGGTGTGACCAGGGTTGGGGACTAGTGTGGTAAGAGAGACAAGATGCCACATGCTTCTCAAAGTGACATCAGGATTTCTTCATGGGTTTTGCTGTGGGAGGGAGATATGTGGGCACAAGTCTGAGTGTCTTCAAAGTGCCTGTGGGTACATAGCAGGACCTACTGTCGCATCCATCTGCTGCTCTCCCTCTGTCTCGCTGAGTAACCTGTCATTTGAGATGATGGACCAGAGACACGTTAAGTCATCAGAACAGGCTCTGTTAAGGCATCACTGTGGTTCCGGTGGCACATCTGCTCTGAATACAGTACCTTTCTTCTTCTGAGAGGTGCCAACTGTTGATTCCTTGCTTGTCATTCTTCAAAGGGAAACAGAACGAAAATCTTTCATGATGAACTTGACCCAGGTCATGCAATGGGATAAATTTGATCTTATCATTGAGGGGAGATCCCTTGCTTTATGGAGGGAGAGGAGGAGGAGTTGGAGGAAGGGAGAAGGAGGAGGAGGAGAAGGAGGACAAAATGTAGGAGTGAGAGGAGTTGGAAGATGGGGAGAAGGAAAAGGAAGACAGATGAAGGAGAGGGAAGAGGAGAAGGGGGAGGAGGAAGAATTGCAGGGGGAGGAGGAAGAGGAAGAGAGGAGAAAGAGGACCATGACTATTATGGATCAGAAAATACATTGAGCATCTAGCAAAGCAAGGAGTTACCATCACCCTTCACAAAGAGCAAACTGAGACTGCAGGAAGTAAAGGGACTTGGCCACGTCCATACAGATGGAGAGGCTGCACCAGGCCTCTGTACCCCATGTTCTGGACCCCTGAAAAGTGAGCAGCCTTGCTTTCTAGCCCAAACCACACACAACTCTACCTAGCACTGAACGCCGACAACTCACTGCCTTTCCTTTGTTATCAACTTGGCCTTTGCTGCTTTGTGGGATTTAGAACTGTAACATTCCAGTACCTCATTTTGCCTATAAGAAAAGGCCCAGAGAGCTGAAGAATGTACCATACCCCATCTATGTAACAGCAGCAGAACCAGCCTCCCGGTCCTAACTCCAGGTCTCCTGCCTTCTTCCCAAACCACTGCTGTCTGCTGAACGTCTTTTCCACCTTTGCCTTTGTTGTTAAGCTCCAAGAGCAATCTAATTGAGACTCTCCTTCATCTGCAAATTTGAAAGGATTTTTTTTATTCGATTGGAGTTGAGCTTGAGGCTAAAAGTCTACTTCCCTGGGAAAACCAACTGAATTGAATTGTGTGTGCATGAACACGTGGAGTGGAAGGAGGGGAGTGGGCACATTCGTATGTGTATTAGTTAAGATTCGTGGCAGAGTTGCTTAACCATACGCTGGTGCTCATCGAGTCTGTGTTCAATTCCGGGCTTCAGAGTGGGTGTTTTACTCGATGCTGGACATGTAGCCTATGTACAGAGTACTCATAAAAGACTTAACATAGCATCTGATAGATGGCATGTAATGAAATTATTTTTTATTATACTTATCTCATGTAGGGTGCAAATACGATCTGCATGGTTTTACAGATTAAGAAATTGCGATTTAGAGTGTTAAAAAAAAAAACCAAAAAACTTCCTAAAATTACTCGGCTAGCAAATGACAGATCCAGGATTCAAGCCGAGGTCTTTTCAGTTTGGGGCACCTGTATCTCACATGCTGGCTCCATGTCAAGCGGAGGCCATGTAACAAAATGATTGATTAGAGATTAATGACCAGGATCTGTTAGGAAGGTGGAGAGTTAGCTCTCTTTGCTGATGGGAGTCAGAGCCAAAATTATTTTGGGCTGTCCAATTTCAGGTCTTCTGTGAAGTTCATTTGCAGCGGGGAGCCAAGCGTGGCAGGGCTAGCTGTTTTGTAATTCTACTAATGTAGCAGCCTTTTCCTGATAAGCCTTACTTCCCAGATCTCATTCGTCACCCAGTGCAGTGTCAGACTGGCCACTTGATGGATAGTGGTTTTTCTCTGAGGCATAAATCTACAAGTCCCACCAGCCAAATGGCTTCAGAGGACATGCATCACTTGTGAGGCTCCTCTCAGGCGGGGGCTGCCTGTGATTCCGTTCCTGGAACTGAAGCATTGGCTCCCATTTTCTATCATGCTGTAGGTGACATCAGCTGTGTTGAAAAGGCAGCACAAGCTTGGCACTAAGCAGTTTTGGATGCTGAGCACTCCAGCACACCTGAGATGGTTCAGGATCCTGGAACTTGCATTTTTTCTGTTGGGTTCTAAATGTTGATTTGAAAGAAAGGCTTGGGTTCCACTCTTACTGCTAACAGGAGACTCAGCCTTAGAGAGGAAGGCGCACTTGACTCTGGGGTCTCCTGCTTCGTGACATGAGACCACCTCCTTTGCACTTGTGAGAGAGTTGACTTATATCCACATTTCCCAGAATATGGGATGCATACCACCTCAAGTCCACACCATGGTTTTGGGTGGTTCCCAGCTCCAGCCTTACAGAAGACAGACTCACATGGTAGGCTTGCCATGGTGCCCAAACTAGGTTTAATGGTCTGGTTTGTTTTATTTTTATGATGATTTTTTATTATAAATGACACAGCTTCTCATTTATGTAAGCTATAAAATCTCCCTTAAAATAGCTTAATTGCATTTTAAAAAGTGAGTTGATTTACAGATTAATAATAAGTAATGACAAACATCTGTGACTGAAGTTGAAGATGAACTTCAGCTGTGGACTTGTCTATTTCTCTCTTTAATTCCACGGTATGTTTCGGGGTTCTTTGATTAAGAGATACACATTGTGCTTGATGGATTGACCTTTCTCTCATTATGAAATGTTTTCCTGCGCTGGTGGAGTGGCTCAAGTGGTAGGGCACCTGCCTAGCAAGTATGAGGCCTGGGTTCAAACCACAGTACCACAAAGAAAAAAAAAAAGAGGTGGAAATGTTGCTCTGACGGTCCTCCTTGTCTTGATCCATTTTATCTGATATTAATACAGATGCTCCAGCCTGCCAAGTTCACTGCTTGTGTGGTATATCTTTCTCCATTAATTTACATTCAGTCTGTCTGCATCTTTGCATTTCTTACAGACAGAGAATAGTGGTCTTGCTTTTTTCAAAATTCATTCTGATAGTCTCTGCCTTCTAGGGCACTACCGTTTTTTAGTATGTGCGGTACTGGGAGTTTGAACTCAGGGCTTTGTGCTTGCTAGGCAAGTGTTCTACCTCTTGACTCACTCTGCTAGTCCTTTTTTGCACTGATTATATTTGGGACAGGGTCTTGCTTTTATTCCCAGGCCAGCCTGGACACAATCCTCCATCTGTGCTTCCCTGTGTAGCTAGGATGAATGGCATGCACCACTGTGCCCCGTCATTTGTTGAGATGGTGTCTCTTGGACTGTTTGCTTTGGTTGACCCTGAACCACAGTTCTCCTATATCTGCCTCCCAAGTAGCTAAGATTACAGGCTTGAGCCACTGTGTCCAGCTAGCTCACTACCATTTAATGTGAGTTTGGGTGCATTTCTTTGTTTCACTGGTTTCTTTGTTTCCCTCTATTTTGGATTTCTCTCTATTCCCTTTCCTGCTGTATTAATTTTCTATTGCTGCTGAAATCAGTTACAGTACACTCAGGGGCTGTGGGACCAAGGTGCCCGTTTACTTGCTGTCTGTGAACTGGTGACAGCCTGTGTTCCCAGAGGCTTCCTGCATTCTTTCTCATGCTTTCTCTGTGGGCACTGAAGTGATGGGCCATGCTTTGAGTCTCTGCAATAGCTCTCTGACTCCACCCGGAAAATTCTCTGCCTTCAAGAGCATATGTGATCAGGCTGTTCTCAGGTCTGTAATCTTAATTACCCCTACAAAATCCCCCTTTCCATATAACACAGCCCATTTATGGGTTCTGCTGATAGAGGTGTGGACATCTTTGGAGGCTATTCTGTTCACCACACCTATCTTCTTTTGGAATGTCAGGCTATTTTCCATTTTCATTTATTTATTGGATTTTCAGCTGCTTCTCACATGATCATCTCAGTAGATGCAGAAAAATTACTTGACAAAGTCCAACATCTTTTCATGATAAAAATGCTTAGCAAACTAGGTGTGGAAGGAATGTCACCCTACATAATACAGACCATATATGACACACCTAATAGTATTCTCCATGATGAGAATTGAAAACTTTTACTCTAATCTGAGTTTCTTTGGATTTGATGTATTCAACATCTTTCCTTGTGAGAGTTCATCAGCCTGTAATTCCTTAAGGTCAAGGTCTTTGCCTATGTTATTTGTTATGTCCCCAGTACCTGGCTTCATGCCAGGATCATCAGAGATATTCAATAAGTATCTCTTTAATTGGAATGGTCTTTAAGAAATTCACACAATTCATTAAGGCAGAACCAGAACTGGATTCCAGATTCACTTTGCTTCTAAGTTAATTCTTTCTAAGACTCTCCAGCAGCTAAACAACCGTCAAGGTCTCTTCTGCTTCATAGACTCAGCTTATATCTTTATCTTTCTCAAGAGCACTTTCAAATGTTTTAAAATATAAAGTGAATGTAATAAGACAAAAAGGCTTGTGGATTTTCCTGTGTTGCTCTCTGCTCCAGTCTCCCTAGTGGGTGACTCAGCAAACACTGCTTTATTTCCTGGAATTAACCTTGAAGAAGTAAACCCTGAACTCCAGGACTAAGAAGCAGGTTGTACATTAAATACTAGTTTCTTTATACCCAAACATCACCCATTATTTCCTTCTGGAAAAGAAGGAGAACCTGAATGCTAAATGATTCACCTGGAGGCTCAGGAGGTTGGATCCTGAAAGCTGAGCTCATTCAAACTTTGAATTTGAGCTTTTTTGTGTGTGTTTCAGCTACCCTGATGTTTGGCACAGGACAAGAACCCAATGTCAAGGTTGGCTCTACCTAGAGTGGTGACTTTGAAACTTTAGTGAGCTTAAGAGTCACCTGGAGAGCTGGTTGGAACACCCATCCTGGACCCCACTCCAAAGAGTTCTAATTCAACGGGTCTGGGATGGAATCCAAGAATAGGTTTGTCCGTAAGGCTTCTGTGTGATACTAAGGCAGTTAAGGTTCTAAAGTAGTTTCTCACAAGGGGACTCTTACGGGAGTTTCCTGAATCGTAGCATTCCTAGACTTTAAGACTCACTATATGACAAGGCTGGTGCGTGTGCCTATAATCTCAGCTACTCTGGAGGTGGAGGTAGAGGTAGGAGGCCTGCTTAGGCAAAGTGAGAACAAGACCCTATCTGAAAAACAAACTAAGTTTTGTTTTACCAGTGAAAGGACTAGGGCATGGCTCAAGTGGTAAAGTGTTTGGTTTGCTTGGCAAGTGCAAGGCCCTGACTTCAATGGGCAGCTGCTGAATGGGCTGTCATTCACTGAGCAGGTTTGTGTGGTGGGAATGAGGTCAGTTTTAGTTTTTTGCATTTCACTGGCTTATGAGGTACCATGAACATCTGGTTATTGCATAAAAAGCCCACTGGAATGACTGGACCTAGAGATCAGCATACATAGTTAAATCCATAAAAACCAGATACAATTTCCAACTGAATGATGTAGTAAGGGAGGAACAGTGGACAGGAGACAGAACCTTGAAGGAATAGAAACTCTTTAAGAAGTGAGTGAAGGAAGAGGTGCCTGTAAGAAGGAATGACCCAGAGATATATAGCAGGACAAACAGAAAAGGGTGTTTCAGAAAACAAAGGGGAGTGTTGCAAGGAAAAAAGAGAAGTGGCAGTCAATAGAAGAAAGATTGGGTGACAGCAGGTCCACAGAAGGCCCCCTGGACCTGACTTGCCTGAAGTCCTCCTGGCCATGGAGAGCTGTACTATGCAATAAGATGTGGCCATTGACCACATGTAGCTATGAGCGTTGGAGGTGCAGCTAGTCTGAGCTGAAATGTGGTGTCTGTGGAGTGTGAACTCACACTGGGCTTCAGACAGTATGAAAAGAAGGAAGGTAAAATGGCTCATTGATAACTCTTTCACTGATTACACATTAAAATGAAAATACACTGGAATATTGGGTTGAGTTACATTACTGAAGTTAATTTCAACTTGTTTCTCTTTACTTTTTTTTTTTTTAACATGGTTACTAGAAAGTGTTGTATGACCTGTGTGGCTTGCTTTGTGTTTCTATTGGAAAACCCTGGCAGAGACAGTTTCCATGGGGTGGGGTGGGGATGGCAAGGACCAAGAACACTTGATAGTGAGTTGAGCAGTGAGTGGAAGGTGAGCACATAGGGCCAGAGAGGAGAGGGTGGACTTCCTGCTCTTTGGCAGAATGGGGTAGACCTGTGGTTGCATTGTTAGCTAGGAGAAGAGGCCACGCCACAGAGAGCTTATGTTTTAGGGAGGGAAAGACTCGAACGTGTTAGAGAGGATAAGTGTAAAAGTCACCAGAGGTTAAGTAGTGGTAGATACAGGAGAGAGAAGGAAGGAAGCAAAACGGGGGTTAGAGAGATTATCATTGAACGGGTAGGGGATGAGGGAGATACTCTGGTACCCATCTTCAATCCCTTTGGGCCTCATTTTTTTCTATTGAAAAAATGGGAGTGAGGATTGTGTGGCAATAAGAATGCTTTCCTGTGGTGCTGTCCTGGAGTTTAAATGAGACAACATGAAGACAAACTTTGGATGTTATAAAAATATAGTAAATGTACAAAAGGTTTTCAGCTAAAGTCTAAAAGGCTGCCTTAGCTTAGCTCATTCATAACTCTTAGTCTTTATTGACACAGAAGTGCAGGAAGAATTCACCCCAAACTCAAAATGAGGGACCTGTTCAAATCAGAATCTACTGCCAACATGGACCACGTGTGGCTTTTAAACAATGACGAGCATTGAGTAGCCCTTGTGTCATGGTTCTCAGTAGCTTCATCATCACGTGGGATATAACCAAAATATGAGTCCTACTGAATCAGAAACTCTGGGGCAGGGCCCTTTGGGCTGTTTTAATGAGCCTTTCAAGAGATGATGGCTCAACCTAGAAGTTTAGAACCCTGCCCTTGTGAAATTGGATCACTTCTCTTTTAGTGCAAGGATTCTAAGACCTGGGGACCCCGGTTAAAAATTCAGATGGTGGGCTTAGGAATCTGCAGATTTAAGAGGTCATAAAATTATTCTGATGAGCTACCTGAATATATCCTAAAGCAGGAGTTGGCAAGTGCTTTATGTAAAGGCCTAGACAGTAAATATTCTAGGTTAGTAGAGATAGGTCACATACGATGCTGTTACCACACTAAGGCAGCCACAGACAGAACACTCAGGAAAGAGGATGTCTGTGCTCTGTGTAAAATAGACTTGATCCACGGGTCACAGGTATCCACGCCTGCTTTAGAATCTAAAGATCTCCCTTTGTTGTGGTCCTGGTTTGCCCATCTTCCAATCGTTATAATTTGGGTTCCTATCAGTTATTCTCTATCTATTCATCCATTCTTTATGTGGAGGAAGGACTGGATTTGAGCTCAGGGCCTCGCACTTAGTAAGAAGGTGCTCTGTTGCTTGAACTGTGCCTCTATTTTACTTTGCTCTGCTATTTTAGAGATTGGGGGTCTTGTGAACTATTTGCCTGGTCTGGCCTTGAACAGTGATCTTCCCAATCTCAGCCTCCCAAGTAGCTTGGATTACAGGCATGAACCACTGGTGCCCAGATATCATTCTTTCTTTAATTCAACACTTTTTTACTGGATCCTGGCTATGTGCCAGACTCTGACCAGGCATCAGAGGCTGACTGGTCACTTCCTGGCATAATCCTCACTCTCAAGAAACTTGAGTCTCATCCAGGGGGGTTGGTGGTAGGGAATTACAAAGTAGCATCAAACTCTATTGTGTTTTCTGCTTAAAATGGAGAGGGGGAGTTTACTTGCTTTGCAAAGAGTGCTCTTGCATAGGCCAGCCCCATATGCCTGTGTTCCGTTTCCTGGCCTCTAAGCCTGCCCAACTTTTAATGAAGTTAAGGCAACTTTTGGGAGCATTTCTGGTTCCATCTCACCAGTTGCCTGGAGTTCTTTGCAAATGGTTTACAGAGTTCCTTTCACCCACCACCAGGCTATAGCCATGTATGAGTCAGACCAGACCAGCTGGCTGGTATGGCACACAAGGTTGGGAGAGGAATCTGTTCTCCCTGTTGATATGGAAATGCTGAAACACCATGCAAAGTTTGTTCTGCCAGCATAGGAGTACGCAATGGCTAGGATTTAGTGAGAAAACCTTTGTTTATTAGAAACTTTTGCTTAAAAGGAACTCTAGATTTCAGCATGTTTTGGAGTAGCTTCTTAACATCTGAGCATTCTCAAGTTTACAACCAATTTGGTGCGTTTTTAACTCAGGCAATCAGAAGCACTGACAGTTCCTTCTCACACTCTTGAATTGGGTGTAACACTAACAACAGTGGTGTCATCATGATCGGTAATTGTGAACGTACAGTATAGATCAGGCATTGTGTTAAGTTATAAAATGCATGGCTAGAAGAATCATGGCTCCACAAAGAGGCCCACATCCTGACTCAGCCAGGTGGGCTCAGTTTAATCCCATGAGTGTCTGGGATTCAGACAGAGAAAGATGTGAAGACCGCAGAATGCTCAGAGTTGCCATAGTGCTGGCCTTGAAGATGGAGGAGGGGGCCACAAGCTCCAGTGACAGGTGACCACTCAAAATGGGAAAGTGAAGGAAGCAGGTTGTCCCTGAGAGCCTCCAAGGAGGAGCACAACCCTGTGAATGCCTTGGTTTTAGTCCAGTGAAACCCATTTCACACTTACGGCAATAATCAACAGTGCTCATTATATGTGAGTGTGGTTTAAGCCACTACCAAGGTGGTGGGAATTTGTCTCAGCAGTGGTAGAAAGCTAACACGTCACTGCCCATCTCATTAAGACCTCACAAGACCCCTGGATCAGTCAGATGCTCAGGAAGAGAAGTCCAAAGCTGAGTAATTGCACTTGGTCACATATTTATCAAGCGGTTCACCCAGGACTGGAGCACAGGTTTCAGAGCCACACTGCCACTGTGACTTCACACCACCCCCACCGTGTGAAACTCCATGTGGACCCCAGAATGCCACTGCCAGCTCATGCAGTTTTGCCTTTGCACACCCATGGCGCCAGGCAAGCTCTGCTTCTCTTCCTTCAGCTCTTGAGCTGTGTTGGATTTTCTTGGGAGTCCTCTCAAGTTTCCAGTTGAGCCACAAAGCCCTTTTCCTTTGTGCATCAGGGCAACCGCACACCCCATCACAGCACTCGAGAGACATCTACAAGCCCCATCATGGCACTTATGATATGCTTTGGATCACCCACTTCGTCCCAGTTAATCATATCAGCTGGGCCCCACAGGTAACTCTCCTGGTCTCACTCCTGACTTATATCCTATAGCTGATAAAATTCACCCATTCAAGCGAATTGTTACAGTTGTTTTCATTTGCAGGACATAGTGGATAGGAAACACTCAGTGGTGTGGCATTGTCTCTGTGGCCACCATCCCATTAGTCACCTCCCAGAAGTGAGCTCCTCCACTTCTCCCACTGCAAGCACTCCCTCTCTTGGACCAGCACAGAACTATGTCTGGCACGTAGCTTATACAATACAAGTCCACGAGGGCAGGAAGTTTCATCAGCATTGCTGCATTCTAGTGACTAGAACAGTGCGTGGGACACTGTAGGTTTACAGGAAATATATTGAAGGAAGGAAGGAAGGAACGAAGAGCATGCTTTCTGTAAATATACCTATGTGGACCAAGGGTTAATGAATCCACTGTGGACACTATGGAACCCCTTCTATTGCAGAGTGAACTGCAAAGCTCATATATTTTTCCACCCAGTTCTACTGTCTCCTACCTGAGCTGGCTTACACCATCTCTATCTTAGAACCTCAGTATTGCTGGATTCTGTGCCTCGAGTGATTCCCGGGCTTGCTGTTCCATGCTACTTCTTTAACTAGTGGAAGAAGCAAGCCACAAGGACATCATCACTGGCCTTCTATTTATGTTTCAGCAGCACTAACTTATATATAGTGCAATATATAGATGTCAAGTGCACAGCTGTGTGACCACCCAGATCAACATGAGAACATTACGAGTGTCCCAGCAAGATCCCTCTGCCCTCTTCCTTCCAACCCCATGATAACCTCTATTCTGAATTCGCTCTCCATACATTAGTTTTACCTGTTCTTGAACTTCATATAAAATTTCCGTTCTGAGGGCTGCACAAGGTGATGCATGCTTGTAATCCCAGATACATGGGAGGTGGAGGTAGGGGGATTGTGGTCCGGGCTGGCCTGGGCAAAAGTGCAAGACCCTATCTGAAAAATAAGTAAAGCCAAAAGGGCTGGGGGTATGACTCAAGTAGTAGAGTGCCTGCCTAGCAAGTGTGAGGTCCTGAGTTCAAACCCCTGTACCCCTCCACCCACCAATTCTGTTCTGCTCTGTTGTAAATGGAATTGTATTAATTGTGCATCCTCACAGGGCTGGCTCCTTTTGTAGATGAACCTCAAAGGTTCATCTACAATGTTGAAGGTAGAAAGCTATTTGCTTGTACATTCCACCAGCGACCCATATCACTAGATGAGTTTCCAGTGCGGAGGGTGTGACTACCTGCTGGATTTTGGTTTCTTATTTACATCTGACTGGTTCTAGCAATTCAGCTTTAAAATGACTTCCTCACGGACTGCAGCCTTGGTGAGGCAGTGGTTCCTGGTACAGTGTTAAGGCTTACTGAAGGGCCATTCAATAACTGAGTAAGGCACAAATGCTTCTTTACCATCTGTTAGGTGCTGAAGTCATAAACTATGGAATGCTGACTCTCTTCAAGGCACTGTAGTGCTGACATTTCACATCCTATTTATGTAAATTCACGTCACATTTTATGTAAATGAAAACATGAATGATGACTCGTTTAAGGGAAAGATAGCTGACTGGTGAGTGTTGTCTGCTCTAGTTTATCCATCAGGACCCTGAGACTACAGCAGTCACCTGTTGTGACCAGGTGATGCGATTAATAAGGGATGGACTGGTTGACTCTCAGCATGTATTCTCACACCGCTCAGCTGTCTACTTTTAAAGCTAATTGACTTTTCCTTTATAATGAAATCACAGTAAATCATAGAAAACACGAGAAATACGTAAGGAAGAAAACATGAAGGCGTCCATGTGCTAGCACCCAAGGACAATCGCTGCTCATGCTTTTGGTTGGATCACCCATTTGCATTCTTTTATGTTTACAGGTTCCTGTTTCTTTGTTTAATATGGTGTGTGTGTGTGTGTGTGTGTGTGGTGCTGGGGATTGAACCCAGGGCCTTGCTCTTGCGAGGTAAGTGCTCTACCACTTAAGTTAAGCTATGCCCCCCAGCCCTTTTGTTTATATCTGTTTTTTGAGATAGTCTCACTTAACTTTGGCCAGGCTAGCCTTGAACTCTCAATCCTCCTGTCTCTGCCTCCCTAGTAGCTGGGATTACAGGTGTGTGGCCACAGTGTCCAGCTGTTAATATAGTTCTGATCATATGCAAAGCAATATCCTCTCTTTTCATGTAACTTTTTCCTGGATTGCTATAAACTCAGTGGCGTGATCTGGTTCATTCAACTGATGTTTGCAGATTACCCACTATGGACACAACTCATTGAGCCCCTTCTATGTGCAGAGTGCTCTGCAAAACTCATTCTTTTCCACCAAGTTCTACTGTCTCCTACCTGAGCTCACTTACTTGGAGCTCCAACTTAGAGCATCGACATTGCTGGATTCTGTGCTGGGCTCGGGCTTGCTAGGCTACTTCTTTAACGAATATCCTCAGCAACTCCCTGCAGAGGCTTCAGGCTCCTGGCCTTGCAACAGCAGAATCCTGGGCAGCCAATCAGAGCAGAGGCTGCTGGAATGCATTGTCCCAGGTGAGGAGTTCAGACATGGCACAAGGAAGCTTGGCTTGCCTATTTAAGTACTAATGAGGCTTGCTCTGCAAATGGATTGAAGGGATTCCAAAGCCCAGTGTCAGAACTTGACTTTTAGAATCAGGCAGAATTTGCAAGCCCATCATGAGCTCTTATGGGGGGTGGGGAATGTGAGAGCATGCGAAATTGAAACAGCAAGAGGAAACACAGTGACAGTCATTTCCCACCAGGTTCAGGGGAGCTGGGCCAGCGTGAGCAGATGAAGCTCCCCTCTTGTTCTCAGGAGGCGGGAGATGTTTTCAGGAAGCATATGAGTCTGATTTCAGGGTAATAAATTGATGCAAATCCAGCCCGTTTCTCTGTTCTACATGGTCACTTGTCCTTCCCTCTCTTAAAACCAAAGATTTGAATGGATGTGAGTCATATGGGGTAGTGTTGAGACAGACTACATCTGCTCAGGGGTTCCTAGCAGTTGTTCAGTGACTTGAGGGAGAGGTGATGATAAAAAATGTGTGCTGTGGGGAAGAAGCTGGCATTTATCTGAATCAACATAAATTAGCTCCCATTCTGCTTGTTTTGTGTCCTTTCCTGATGACTTTTCTGTATTCATTCATTCATCCATCTATCTATCCATCCATCCACTCCCACAAATATTTATTGAACACCTGTAGGTCTAGCACAGCAGGTACAGCAGTGAGCAATCCCCTGCTGGGACAGATGTAAGAGTCCACTAGGACGGTTGATGTTGAAGCATTTATTTAGTACTTACTGTATGTGGCATGAATAGAGGTGGAAGTAAGAAACTACTTGTTTTCCAATTTCTGCCCTCTCTCGTAGCTTCCAACCTGGTGTGAAAGTTAAGATATATTCCTGCCATCTGATATATACTAGACATTTTCTCTCCAGATCACTGTAATTTTATTATTTTTCTTTTTTTTCTTCATTACTAGGGATTGAACCCAGGGCCCTGTGCTTGTTAGGCAGACACTCTGCCACTTGAGCCACTCCCTAGCCTTTTTTGTTTGTATTTTACTTTTGAGATAGTGTCACACTAACTTTGCCTAGGCTGGCCTTGAACTCACCATCCTCCTCCCTCTATCTCCTGAGTAGCTACGATTACAGGTGTGCACCACCATGCCCAGCTCTCACTGAAATTCTTGTAAATTTACTTTGGCAAGATGCATCCATCCTTTGGATCTGTCCCAGGGCCAACTGGAGGACCAGTTGCTTCAGAATCTGCTCTCTCTCTCTCTCTCTCTCTCTGTGTGTGTGTGTGTGTGTGTTTTCATTTATAGGTGGGGAGAGTAATTAATATAAGTTTAACAACTCACTGTCTGGTTCGCCAACAAGGATGGGCTTAGAGATCCTACACTGGTAATCAACCAGAAGGGACTTGGTGTTGGGACGAGTCAGCATCCATGAGGACAGATTTGGTAGTAAGTTCAAGGAGCATTGCAATCACAGTAGAGCTAAACATATTGGGAGCTTATTACATTCAGTGTAATGATTGTCCTCTTTACACCTCAGTCACTCATGCAGGAGATCCAGCTATTGTGTCCATCCATGGAGGAGGAAACCAGGCACAGAGAGGTTAAGCAGTTTGCCCAAAGTCTCCCAGCTCGAAGGTAGCAGAGCTGGAACCCTTACTTCACTTTATCGCCACCCTCCTTTCCTGATTTAAGTGAGAGGAAAGAGTAGAAATTAAATATGCAAATATAAAAAATGAGCCATTGGTAGGATCTTCATATCACTAGCAAGCGTTGCTCTTGGTGGCCAATGGTGTGATGCTCTCTAACTTCAGAAGGCTGCTAGAAGCCTCCAGAAAGAGGGTGAGGTGATGCTCTCCTGCCCAGGTCTGCAGGACAGCTCTCAGGTGAGGTTCAAAGAATTCAGAAAGTATCTCTCTGAGCAGCCTAGCCTTACAAGTTGGCATGGTCACCCCTGGATTATTAAATAGATGGCACCCCATCCCCCTGACCCTGTCATATGGGTGGGGACTCTGGCCCCATCTCCCCAAGCGTAGGCATGACGGCCTCTCTCTCTTTAGGAGAAGGCTCTTGGTGTTGTATTTGCTTCATTTCTGCTGCTCAGGCAGTCCGGTGTGTGCAAAGCACAACTGTGCATTGTGATCTTTCGGAGTGAGTTGGGAATTCTGAATGCGAGGCAGGAAAAGACAGTTTCCTGAAGAATCCACAGTCTCTGGACTCAAGTGCTGAGTGCTTGTGAAAGTGAATGATTTGCTCCTCTTGCCTGGCCCTGGGGCAAGGGGGACTGGCACAGACAGTGCAAGCAGTCCTGAGTTTGGGATTCAATGGTCTGTGATAAACCTGGGCAACCCTTTAATTCATCTTCCTTGAGTAAAACTAGAATCTGGCACTAGGACCAGGCAGGTCCTGGTCCCCCTAGCTGAGGATGGACCAGGCAGGGAGCATAGAGGGCCAGATTGACAGGCAGGAGTATTCCCTGGGAGGGGAGTTAGGAGCATTTTGTGATCAGCTAGGAGAGAGAAAGCATGCTAATAAGATAATTAGCACCTTCTCTCTGATTAGCAGCCAGAGAAATATTGAAAGGGATTAGATAGAACCCGTGAAAAAATTCCCAGGCAACTGAGAGGTGAGAGAAAGGTGATAGCCTCTTCTCTGGTATGAAGGAATGAAAACATGATTTAGGAGCAGAGAACCAGTCTCTCCCCTTCTCCCTAATCGCTTCCTTTCAGAACTGCATCCTTACTTCTCCCCACAGGGCCTTTGCACACGCAGCTCCCTCTTCCCTCTCCTCTTTGCCTAGCTAATGCCTGCCCCAGGGTTTCTTTCTTCAGGGAAGTCTCTGACCATCTAAGTAGTTTAGATTTCTCCATCTTGGGTTCTTCAAAGCACTATAAACTCTTCCTGCAAAACACAAATGTCAATAGCAATTTTACAGCCAGGAGCTGATGGCTCACATCTGTAATCCTAGCTACTTGGGAAGCTGAGATTAAGAGTTTCAAAGTTTGAGGCCAGCCCTGGTAAAAAGTTTGGGAGACCCCATCTCAACCAATAGCTGAGTGTGGTGGAGCACATCTATCATCCTAAACTCTGCTGGATGAGGGGATCATGGCTCCAGGCCAGCCTAGGCAAAAAGTTCCAAGAGCCCACCTCAAAGGAAAAACCTGGGTGTGATGGTGCATGACTGTCATTCCAGCTACAGTGGGAAGTGTAAAATAGGAGGGTCACGGTCCAGGTTAGTCTAGGCAAAAAGCAAAAGCCAAGCTCCAAAATGATCAGAGCATAAAGGGCTGGAAATGTGGCCGAAGCAGTAGATGGCTGGCTTAGCAAGTGTGAAGCCCTGAGTTCAAATCCTAGCACCACTGAAGGAAAAATAATTGCCATTTTACATTCATGCAGCTGTTTGATGAGTGTCCATCTCCCCCACCCCACCATAGTCCTGCAGGTGTGGGTTCCATGGCTGCTTTTGCTCACGCCTGGGTCCCCAGCCTCCAATACAGAGATGAATGAAGAGAGGGCGACTGGGCAGGGGTGAGTGAGAGTCCTCGTCAGGCCATGCTTGGCATATGGTCCCCTGTGCACTTCTTTTTGTTTGTCATTCCCAGAAAGAAACGGAAGTTCTGAAGATCGATGACATGAAGTAGCTTCACAAGACACGTGGCTCCTGTGTGGGAGGATGAGGACTCTTATAGAACCCTCAAGAATCTGAATTTCTCTTCACCTGTGCTTTAAATATGGTTACTACCTTGCTTACTCGTACACGTTTACATTTTTCAAAATTAAAACAAGCAGAGGGTTAGGAGTGGTGGTGCATGCCTGTAATTCCAGCACTCTGGAGGCAGAGACAAGAGGATTGTGAGTTTGAGGTCAGCTGGGGCTGCAGAGCAAGACCCTGACTTAAAAAAAAAAAAGAAAACAAGAAAAAAAAACCCCCAAAACAGTAAAACCACATGAGGTGCTATGAAAATGCAAAGAATTGGGAGGGAGTTTACTTCATTAAGTAGATTTTGGAAGGCATCTGATGTATGATGAAATGAAGAGCAGGTGCTAGACTGAGAGGAAAGACCATCCCAGGAAGATGGAGCAGCAAGAGCAAAGGACCTGTGGTGGACACAGGAGGCCAAGAGCTCATTGTGGCTGTGGAGGAGAAAGTAAAAGAGCGTGGCTTGAGAGCAGCCTGTGAAGAAGCTGGGTCCAGGCATCTACAGGCCTTCTG
This sequence comes from Castor canadensis, assembly GCF_047511655.1. NCBI lineage: Eukaryota > Metazoa > Chordata > Mammalia > Rodentia > Castoridae > Castor > Castor canadensis. Next base: position 8,233,820 of record NC_133402.1, on the reverse strand, counting down.
GTGGTTTGTGGTATTTGTCCCAGGGGGCCATTTGACACCAAGTGGCCAGCATCAGAGAGGAGGTAAGCTCAGGCTGTGGAGAAGGCAAAACTTTGACTTTGCCTCAGGCAATTGGCACAGGGATTTACTGTGAGCCCACAGGGAGGCCATCAAACTCACACCAACCTCAAGCAGACAGCCTGCAGGATGAGGGCATCGCGATCCCAGGGAGAGGACGTCACGGTTTCACAGCCACTGATTGCAGAATGACTGCAGGGTCCGTCTGACGCCCCTTGCTACAAGCCTGTTCCTTGATATGAGGAAGTAAGAGGACACAGACCTGGAGAGAGGAGGACGTTGATGGTCACTTCATTCCTGTACTCATTGCACAGAAAACTCTCTTTATGGATGCATTTCATCTGAGTATGGAGGGCGTCTGAGTCTAGGGTAGATGAGTTCATTTAGAGACAGAGGGCTCATTTAAACGCCCACGTGTGTGTGTGTGTGTGTGTGTGTGTGTGTTTGCGCTGGTGGCAGCTCTGTATTTCTAATTGTGGCCTGAATGTTTTGCATGGTAAGGGGTTAAAAGACAGAGGGAGCTCTGGCTCTCTGCCAGGGCTGTCTAACCAGCATCTCATATGAGTTTTAGACATGGAGGCACCTTGCAGGCTCCTAATGAGCCAAATATTCAAGGACCCCTTTGTGTTCCCCCATCAAGTGTGCTGTCAGGTTTTTAATGAGCCCTGTTCTCTATCCTGGTCAGTTCTCTGCTGAGGAGAGCATCAACAGAAGATGACACAAGGTGTGTGAGCTGGAAAGAGCCACCATCCTGGCTTGAGAGACTGTCCTGAGTTGTTTATCTTTATCTGCCCTCATGTCACATCCAACCTTTGCTTTCTTTCTGTTCTCTGAAGATCAAGACTCCATTAGGTTTTGTGTTTTTGCTGCAAAAAAAAAAAAAAACTGGGCTGTCCAGAGTGAAGAGCTAAGGGACCCCAGCATTAATGGTATCACGCAGGCGTGTATTTTGGATTGAACAAAAAGGAACGGTGCCCACACCATCTTCCTTTAGCACGGGGTTTATTTCAGGATGTTCTGTGTTTTTGGCACGTTTCTTTGTCCAGCATAGGAAGAAAAGAAGAGAGGACTTGATGAATGGGAAGGCGACAAAGACAGGAGGAATTGTCACCGGGCTCCAGTTTAAGCCCTGGCCTTCGCAGTAATTCTCCTTTGGCTTTGAGGAGGAGCGTGTGTGGTTAGGAAGTGGCAGCTTTTACCACCCCCCCGTCTCCCCCAGTTCTTGTGTCTTCTTCACTCTTCTGTATCATGGAGGTTTGGCTTTTGTCCTTTTATTCTCTCTAGAGCCCACAGCGATGGTCCCCAGCACTGTGCAATTCTACTACTTCCCAGCCGTTGTCTTCCTGGACACCAGACGAGCTCTCTGCTATCGTGACTTCTGTGTCATAATTTTCCTCTGCGCCTCTTCCTAGCTCTGCTCTCTCTTTCTCTCTCTCTAGTCCACACTCTCCAGCATCCCCTCAGCATTCCAGCAGTCTTCTTGTTCCACACATTCTATGAGAGAGATGCTGTCCAGACCCCCCGCCCCTGCAGAGGGGTGACTCCTTAGTCTCAAACTCCAATCCCATCCTTTTTCTTGGTCTTTGACCTGCATATCCAGCTGCCCACAGGGCTCCAGGTATGGAGGACTCACCAGCAGCTGGCCCCAAGCTGGCTTCAAGTTCACCTCCTCTTTCCTGTACCTGTGTCCTGAGCATGCTCACTCATTCATTCAACAGACAATTACTAAGCTGCTGCTACATGTTAAATACAGTGCCAGGGCTAAGGGACAACTGTGAGGAGGAAAGCAAGGTCTGTTACCTGGCCTTCACCTTTGTAAGTGACACCATCATTCACCTGTCCTCCTCCGCTCCTTGCTGTCCTCCTGACCTGATGTCCCTGCCTATGGATCGATAGGTGGCTAAAGCTGACTGGATTGTCCTGCTGACCATCAGTAGACCTCTCGTTATCAGTATTGCCACTGGCATGGCTAGGTCTTTCTCTCCTGAGATTACTTGATGGCTTTTTAACCTGATTTTTCTGCCTCCATTTTTTTTTTTCTGGTACTGGGGATTGAACTCAGGGCCTCCTATATGCTAGGCAAGCACTCTATCACTTGAACCACACTTCCAGCCCTTTTGTTTGTGTTTTGTTTTTGAGATGAGGTCTGTCTAACTTTGCCTGGGCTGGCCTGGAACCTCGATCCTCCTGCCTTCACCTCCTGAGAAGCTGGAATTACAGCTGTGCATCACCACACTCAGTGCCTGTCCCTGTTCTTTTCCTGTCCCAAGTCATTCTTCATGCTCTAGTCAGTGGTCCTCATAGAAGACAAAAATCTGGTCACATTACAAGTCTGTTTAAAATTCTTCAATGAATTCTCACTAACCCCAGAAAACCTTAGCTTATCTCGGTTTCACATCTGTTCTGATCTGTGTCCCTCCATTCCCCCTTCTGTCTTCTTCCCTCTTTTTTTCTTTTCTCCCTCCCTCCCTTTCTGCTTGTCTGACTTTGTCCTTCCCTCTAAGACCAATTTGAATGTCTGAAATTCAATTCCACAAACCTGAGCACTGAGCTCCACTCTGTGGTGGGCTGTGTTGCATGTACTTATGAGACATCAATGAACAAAGCCTGGCTTCATGGAACTTCTGTTCCGTCAGACGGGTCACATAACAGTCAGACTGGAAAATAAGCATGGTAAGTAAACCATATAAACCACATGGGCTGTGAAGATGGTCATGCCAAATAGACCCAATTTCAAGTGTAATTGCACATCACGAGCCAGGGCAACATGGACCTATCCTTGAACCCTGATTCCTGCCCAACTCAGGCTTTTCTGCTCGTTTTCTTTTTTTTTTTCCTTATGTTTCCACAGCACCAAGCTGCTCACCATTCCCAGTGCGCACCCGATCTTCACATTTCTGGGTCTGTGAACTCTGTTCCCTTTGCAGAACTCTTCCAGAACTTTCCAGCTTGTGCCTGACTCTCTTCCATTCAGGAGCAGCTCAGGCTCCTGCTTTGAACCTTATGTTCTCTCTTTCTGGGCTGGGCTGGGTGGGTTTCCCCTTCCTTTGGATCCCCTTGGCACCCTGGCTTCCTTTGGCTTTGACTCCTTGGGCTATGCCAAGGGTGAGTGAGTTCGATGCCTCCCTCCTTGAGTAAGTCTAGGAGGCCAGTGAGCCCCTCAACCTCCAGCCTCCATTTTCTCATGTACAAAACGGGAAAAAGAATGTTTTCTCTAGATTTCCCCAAGGTTTGCAGCAAATATGAAATACCTGAGTGTGAGGGACACTGTAGGCGCTGAGAGGTCAGTGGTGGTATGTGTCATGACCTTCAAGGCTTCTGACTTTTCTGTTTCCAACAACACATTACCAACCCAAGGCTGGCAAGCAGGCCAGCTGACTTGGGCTCTTGCCTGAGGGTGACAGTAACCGGGAGACTCCAGGGCCCATGAATGGCCATCATCATCAATTGTTCTTTTCTCCTTCCAAACAGTAATTTGGAACCCATTTCAGAGGCTGACATCCAATTTCCCCTTTTAAATCACTTCTCAGAAAAACACTCAGAGCATTCATTTTTCTGTTAAAAACTCTCCCTTCTCACCCCTTGTTTATGTTCCTAAATTCCCTTTTGTACTCCAAGTTCAATTGTGATGGTGAATTCTGGTCACAGTTAGTTCACCCCCTTCTTTTGAGCTTCAAGTGGGTCTCTGACAAGCTGCTGGGATTAGCATTTACTGGAGGAAAGAAACAAATGTTAGCTCTTGGACACTCAGGTGGGGACACATGCACGTACACACACGCACAAATCTGCACATGAGGATTTAGTGTGGGTCGTGGCAGAGTATGGTAAGAGTCTATATTTGGTCTTGGTCTTCAGGGGTATGTGTGAGAGATGCGTAAGTCTGATGCTGATACAATGCCTGTATCGACAGAAGATAAAGAAGATATTTATTTCTTAGCTTCAGTGGGGACGTGATTAGGCAAGGAATATTATGCACAAGTAAAAATTGCTAAATCTGCTGGCATTCATCCTTGTTCTTCTAGAAGAAGTTGCTGTGATGACCAGCCCTGTGTTGGGGACATGGGGTCTTCAGGTGGTGTTTGAAATGTGTACAACAGGAATCACTGCCATTGGGTCAAATAGAGCAAACATGCATTGAGCAAGCAAAAGGGCTGAAATCCAATAAAATTCAGATTAATGAGTTTTGACATTAATACTATTTTCCTCATGGGAGGTTGCACTGAGATTAAATGAGATAATGTGGAGGAAGTGACTGGCAGGCAATGAATAATCTGTAGGTAGTACCCACCGGACAGGAGCTCACTTAATCCATGAGATTGGCTTGGATTTTCCTGTCTTTCAGCCAGGAAGTGGAGGCGTAAGCCTGAGTTGTTGTCTCAAGGTAGAACCAAGATTTTGATGGAGTTCTGTCTCATCCTGGAACCTGTGTGCTTCTACCTGCACCAGCCATATCCCGACACTGGGCTGGGTCTTTGCTCTTGCAAAGCAATTATAGCCCTCTACAGGGAAGGCTGCTGTCACAGCCCACTGGAGATGTGGATTCTGTGGTGTCAGGTAGCTGAGACTGATGATTGCAAAACTTTGGGGGGTCTTCAGACACCTAAGAGGAGCAGTGAGGTGTGGGGTCTGCAGTTATTAGCTGGTGGTTGACAGCCTGCTACCTCTATGTCTTCAGAACCTCTTCTTGCCATCTGGACAGTGCCTCAAGTGACCATGAACGCCAAGGGCTCCCTAGCCCCACACCAGCTACAAGATAGGACCTAGGCGAAGCATCCAGTCTGAGCTGCAGGCCATGCTTGCTATTTTTGTCTTGTTATTTTTTTTGTGTGGGAAATACACATAGCATAAAACTTACCATTTTAACAGTTTGAAAGTGTACAGTTTGGTGTCATTAAGTATCACGTGTTATACAACCATCACTACTATGTAGTTCTAGAACTTTCTCATCACCTTAAATGGAAACCATTTACCAGTCAGTCCTCATTCCCTGCTCCTCAGGCCCCAGCACCCACTAATCTACTTTCTGTAGATTATATGTCATATAAATGGCCTTTGTGGCCTTTGTGTCTGGATGCTTTTATTGAGGCCATATAATTGAGAGAAAGAGCAGAGAAGAGGGAGGTCTTGGGAGTGAGCTGGAGACTGGGAAGGGGAAACAGCTCATTCCTGTGCTCTGGACCAACTCTGATGGCAGTGAGGACATAGGCTCTTGCTGAAAACCATTACCATATGCCATCCATCCATCCATCCATTCATCCATCTTCCATCATCCATCTATCCATCCACTCATCCATCCATCCATTTATGCATCTACCTATCCATCCATTCCTCCATCCTTCCATCCATTCATCCTACCATCCATCCATCCACTCATTCATCCATCCATTCATTCACCCATCCATCCATCCATCCATCCATCCACCCATCTATCCATCCATTCATCCATCCATTCACCCATTCACCCATCCATCCATCCATCCATCCATCCATCCATCCATCCACCCACCTATCCATCCATTCCTCCATCCTTCCATCCATTCATCCTTCTATCCATCCATCTACTCATTCATTCATCTATTTACCCATTTATCCATCCATCCATCCACCTATCCATCCATCCATCCATCCATCCATCCATCCACCTATCCATCCATTACTTCATCCTTCCATACACTCATCCACTCATCCATTCATCCATCCATCCATCTATCCATCCATTCATTCCTCCATCCTTCCATCCACCTATCCACCCATCCATTTACTTGTGTCTTTAGCAAATGTGTTCCAAACTCCTCTCCATACCAGGAGCTGAGCTGGGTGTTGTTGCAGGAGATGAATTGGCTTTACTCTGGTCGCATAGAGACAGACATTTAAATAGACACTTAAAATACCTGGTGATGAGATCAACAATAGAGGCCTGGACAGTGTGCTCTGGGAGCACCATGGAGATGGAGGGGAGAGAGGAGGTGGTGGCTTCTTGTCACTTATCTGGAAGGTTCATGCAATCCCCTTTCAACACACACACACTTGGCAGTTCTCAGAGCTCCAGTTCATCTCATGTTAGAGGCCCTAACCCCAGAGAACCACCAGGTCCATTTTATAGATGAAAACAAAGGCTAAGAGACTTGCTTGACTTTATCTGCAGCAGGAGAAAGCAGCTGTTTTCACTAGGGGCTCATTTTTCACACAGCAGATGGCCAAGGACCCTGGCCAACTGGCAGTCACCTCTCCAGGCTCTTCTCATTCTGGGTGGCTCCATTTCTTTTCCAGGAGAGACACAGATCACCCCAGGGTGGTCCCTCTTCCTTCCCTGCCATGCAGTAGGTTCTGTCTCACAGCCTCTTCCCAAAGATGCTTTGTTGGATAAGATGATGGAGACTGACAGGATGTGACATGCAACTGCCTCAGCTGGCAGCACCTGATGGAAATACATGGTAGTGAGGATGTCAGACAGCAGACACCATCTTCTGTCAAACCCCACTCCTTCCTGGTAGAGACAGAAGTTGCCCCTCCATGGCTGAAGGCTGCTTGAGAGCCAGACCTCTAAGTCTGTACCACCATGCTGACAAATGCCCTCTGCATGACCTTGGACATGGGACTAACCTCTACAGCTTTGCTTCTCAAAGCTCAGCCAGGGGACCAGCAGCCTGGGAATCACTTGGGAATGCGTTAGTGATTTTCCGGTCTCTGCCCTCTGAGTCTGTATTTTAACCAGAGCTCCACACGATCCCCCTGCTCACTGAAGTCTGGGAAGTGCCTCTCTCCAAGCCTCTGCTTCCTCAGTTGTGAAATGGGAACACCACCATACCTTTGCTGACATTAAATGCACTTGAATTCCTTTTGCCCAGAACTGAAGGAGCGCCTGGGATGTGGGGACTTTGGGTTGAAATCCCAGGTCAAGTCAATCACCTGCTTCATGCTCAGTCCCTAAAACATGACAGAGCCATGGGGAACTGTCTGCATTTGCATCAGTGGGTTGTAGTGTTTGGATTTTCTGCCATCATTGTCATTGATTGTTTCATGATTACATGGCCACAATAATCACAGCTCTCATTAACGTGTGTGCTAAGAGCAATACTTGCATTTTTTAATCTCAACAACCTGTTTCAAGTAGGGACTAAAATTTCCCCTATTTTAAAAATGAGAAAATTGAGCCTCTGAGTCAGTAAGGATTTTTGCTCAAGGCGCATACACCCGTCAAATGTAGATCAGACTTGAACCTTTTGTCTATTTGGCACCAGTGTCTGTGCCTTTCATAAACTGAGGACTGGAGGCATGTCTCAAGGGGTAGAGTTCCTTCCTAGCAAGCACTAGGACCTGAGCAATCCCTAGTACTGCAAAAACCTTTTGGGGGACTGGGAGTAGAGGCACATACCTGTAATCCTATTTAGTCAGGAGGCAGAGGCAGAAGGATCATGATTTGAGGTCCCTGGGCAAAGTTAGCAAAACCATATCTAATAAAATGAGTTGGGTGTGGTGGCACACACTAGTCCCAGTTACTTGGGAAGTGGAGGTAGGAGCTAGCCGGAGAAAAAGCACAAGACCCTGCCTGAAAAATATACTAAAATCCAAAAGGCTTGGAGATGCGTACTTGTTTAGCAAGTACAAGGTCCTGAGTTCAAACTCCAGTATCACCAAAAAAAAAAAGAAGGAAAAGAATTGATTGGACCCAGATTCCCAAAGGGAGTAGCAATTGCCTTTGGAGGCTGAGCTCTCAGGGCAGGTTGTAGATATTTCCAGAGACCAGTGGCATTTACTTTTTTTCAGATAGAGTCTTACTTTTGCCTAGAGCCAGCCTTGGCCATGGTCCACTTAACCTTTCTTTGCCTCTTGCATGGCTGGGTTTATAGGTACATGCCATCATGCTCAACTTGTTCTTTGAGATAGGATCTTGCTAAGGTTTTTGCCTAGATTGGTTTTGAACCACAATCCTCTCATCTCTGCTTCCCATGTAGCTGGGAATGCTTGTCACCAGAGATACTCTTTGCAAGAGTTTTGGGGAGCCCCTAGGCTTGCCCTTCTCCCAAAACTAAAGCAGCCTCCTTCAGTTCATCATCAGCCTCTCTATCTGCAAGAGCCAGAGACAAAATCTTAATGAACGAGACTGTTTGCTTTTTCTCCTCACTGTAACCACTTAATGACAAGCTGTGATTATTGGTGACAACTTGTCATGTCTCAAGTCTGGGTCATGGCAGCTGTGACTGGCAGACTCTTTGAGAAGAAACCAATCTCAGGGGCATATTGCAGAAAGAAAAACAGATAAACAAAGGAAGGGTGAAGAGCTCATGCCCGAGAAGAGGGAGATGAGTGGAGAGAGGGAGGGCCTCTGGAGGAGGAACCTGGAGAAAAAAAGGAAGGAGGGTGGGGAAAATACTCCATTTTTACTTAATCCTCCTCATCCAGCTTCAGGAAGATGAGTGAGGAACAAGTTACATTAGTCTATTTTTTTTCTAGCAAAGTATCTTTGGTTGAGGGCTGGTGGAGTGGTCCAAGTGGTAGAGTGCCTGCTTAGCAAGCTTGAGGCTTTGGGTTCAAACCCCAGTGCGGCCAAAACAAAACAAGAAAAAGAATCTTTGATTGTAGCCAGGTGCCAGTGGCTCATGACTGTAATCTTAACTAATTGGGAGGCTGAGATTAGGAGGATTGGGGTTTGAGGCCAGCCCAGGCAAATAGTTTGTGAGCCCCCCCATCCAAATGCAAAATAACCAGAGCTAAATGTATTGGAGGTGTGGCTCAAGTGGTAGAGCTCCTGCTTTGCAAGTGGGAAGCCCTGAATTCAAACCCCAGTCCAACCCCCTCCCCCAAAAAGTCTTTCATTGTGACAGAAAAGCCAATTCAAATCAGCTTAAGCAAAATGAGTTAATTAATTGGAGTATATGATTGACCACAAGGGTATGCTGGCTTCAAGTGTGGCTTGAACAAGCTGCTCAAAAACCCACTATCAGGACTTGAAAATTTTCCATTTTTCAGCTTTGCTTTTGAGTCTGGGTTTTTTTTTTTTGGGGGGTGGTCAGAAGGCCGCCAGAAATCCTGGCTGAACACCCTTCCAGATGCAAGCGTAACAGTGAAAGAAACTGCCTGGTCTCTCTCTCCATAAATCCTGAGACTCAGTCTAACTAAACCAGGTTGGGACCCCAGCAGAATTACACACACTGCAGGGACTAGGTGAGCCAACTGGCTTGCCTGGGACAGAGGAACTGATGGCGCTCGGTGGAAATTTGCGTTATCAGTAAAGGAAGAATGAACACTTTGTAGTGAGGATGACAAACGTCCATCCTGTGGCCAGGGAGCCTCATACTTCTCAAAGAAAAGGAGGCTGAAGAAGGTGGTCTCAGGTGAACAGCTAGGACAGCAAAGTGGAGATGCTGCCAACTGCTTAGGCTTATCAGCTCCCTGGACACCTGACCCAGTGGCCTCTGGGCAGGCAGAACTTCTCTCTGGCTTTGTGAGAGACAGGGTTGCTGCGGGAGAGGCGGGAAGAGCTGGGCCTAGTTGAAGACTATAATTGCTAACAACCCTGCGCGGGAGCCTGGAGTTGGATGCTCACCTGCAGGGTGACTGAGCACAAGGTGAAGCCAGCTTGGGCCTTTGCACAGAGACAAGGGCTTGCATCCCAGCAGGTGTCTCTCCTTGAGCAGCCCTGCTAACGATGGAGAAAGCAGGGCTGTGTCTGAGAGCAATATCACTCATGGTTGTGATTAATGCAGAATGGAAGACTGAAATGCCCCAAATCAGGTGTAGCAGAAACCAAGGAATTTGTCTCCCCAGGCACTTACAAAGTCTTCTCTCCAGCATCGCTGCACTTGCTGAAGGAATGTCTGGCTCTGATGAGGAGTGGGGAAAATGGTCTTAGAATTCCCAGGTAACTCTCCTGGGAGTTCAAGCCACAGTAGTTGAGGTTAGGGTACCAGTGAGTTAAATGCTATAGCAAGAAGCTATGAGCTTTGCTGTATTCTCAACATGGGCTCACATACTAGCAGAGGTCAAAATTCCAGTGGGGAGCACAGGGCTAGAAGTTCCAGCATCCCTCCCTGTTTCCCTGCTTGGAGACTAATGACATTTCACTGAAGAATAGTTGGAATAAAATTGACCTAGGAATTCGATGCATTCCTCTTACCATGAACTACAGGAGACTCACTGTGCCGTATGGCCTCTGCTTCTGTCCTAACTCATTTCTGACCACACTCTCCCTTGCTCTTTAAACTTCAGTTGCTCCGACCTTCCTCCAGTTCCCGGAACTTGCCATTTGTACTCAATGGTCTCCCTACCCCTACCTCACCATTGGGGTTTGCCTGGCTACCTCTTCCTTCATTTCCTTTTGATCTGCTCCCTTTTGCTGAGCAGGTACCCAAAATGGCTGTCTCACCCCACTCCTAAACCATGACATCCTCTGATGTTCTTGAAATTCTTCTATGTATTGATGCCCTTCATCCTTGACTGTCTTCTTTCATAAGAAGGCACAGTCCATAAGAGCAGGGACCTTTCTTCTAGTAGCCTCCTTTCCTGGATTCCCTGCCTGGGCACAATCCCTGGCACAACTGGACTTTGTTCAATTTGTTGAGTGAGTGAAAGGCAATAGAGAGGTGAATGTTCCTTTCTAACACAGTGGACCTGGCAGATCTGCTCAGATGTGGGAAGTGCTGGGTTCCCTTCCTGCCCACTACAGCCTTGCAGAGTCTGAATGCTGGTGCTGGTTTTATTCCCAAGGCAGCAGCATAGCACTATACATGGTGCTGAGGAGGCCCTGCCCTCAGGAATTCTCAACCTGGACAGAGAAACCACAGCCAATCCAGGCCTGAGGGCTGTGATACAAAGGCAGCAGTGCTGGAAATTCGGAGATTGTGGAATAAGTAGGAAGTGGAGATCTTAAGAGAGCCGTAATGGATGCAGGACCTTGGATCTGATAGTCAAAGATATCATCTTCACCACTATTAACAACAATTGAACCTGGCTGAGACTGTGAAGTCTTAGTTTAGAGTTTTTGACCTGGGATCCTGTTGGACTCACTCAGTGAATTAGATAAAATTTATGGGTCTTGTCCCAGATTGACTGGCAAGGCCAGTCAGTCTGGGGAAGCATCAGTTTTAAAGTTCAAAGACAACCGAGCTCTTGAAATGTGGCTCAAGTACCTAAGAAACCCAAGATTTAACTCTATTTAGTACTTTGAATTTAGTGCAAATAGTCAGGTGTTGCTAGGAGGTGCTGTATTGGGAGCCCAGGCTAGGATGATGTGGTAGTTGTGGTAGCTTGAGAAGGCTACATTTCCTTCCCCACTCCAACTGGTAGAGTTTTTGTTTGTAATGATCTAATACACATCCCCTGTGCTCTGATATGAGAGAGCAGGTGCAGACTGTGAGTTAAGCGTCCCATTTCTCTTTTTGTCTCTGCATCTAAGCACGGGGAATCCAACAGAAACTACAGATTAGACTTCTGTATGTGATCCACCATTCCACTTCTAGGTATATATCCAAAGAGAACGATATCACTATTCTTAAAAATGTGCTGCACAGTCATCCCTCAGCATCTGTGGGGGACTGGGTCCAGGACCTCCCTCTCCAGATACCAAAATCTACAGATGCTCAGTCCCTTACATAAAATGGAGCATTTGCATATAATCTACACATAATCTTGAAAGTATCTTAAATCATCTCTACATTACTTGTAATAACTAATACTCTGTGAATGCTATGTAAAGAGTTGTTATACTGTGTTGTTTAGGGAATAATGATAAGATAAAGGACAGATGTAACTTTAAAAAATATTCTTAATCTATGCTTGGTTGAATCCATAGATGCAAACCCCATGGTTACAGAGGACCAATGATAGAACATTATTCAGCACATATGTAGATTGTTGGTCTAAAATAATAATAGTGATAATGATTATAGTAAAATAAAATAATGATGGGACATGAGTGTAAAAAGGGGACTGTCGGGAGGGAGTCACTGGGAGGGGGAGACGATAAGGAGAGGGTAGTGGGGGTGAACAGGCTTGAAGTATAATAAATGGATGGATGGATGGATGGATGCATGGATGCATGGATGGATGGATGGATGGATGGATGGATGCATGGATGGATGGATGGATGGATGGATGGATGGATGAATGGATGGATGCATGGACGGATGGACGGATGGACGGATGCATGGATGGATGGATGGATGCATGGACGGATGGATGGATGGACGGATGCATGGATGGATGGATGGATGCATGGATGCATGGATGGATGGATGGATGGATGGATGGATGGATGGATGGATGGGTGGGTGGATGCATGGATGCATGGACGCATGGATGGATGGATGGATGAATGGATGGGTGGGTGGATGCATGGATGCATGGATGGATGGATGGATGGATGGATGGATGGATGGATGCATGGATGTATGGACGCATGGATGGATGGATGGATGGATGGATGGATGGATAGACAGATCGATAGACGGATAGATGATAGATAGATAGATAACATAATTAAACCCACCAGGAACTGTTTGAAAAAGTAGGAGGGGAGGGTTAAGGGTTAAGGTAATATAACAGATGTAGTGAACTTGTTCAAAGTATGCTGTAGCCGTTTATGGAATCGTCACAGTGAAATGCTCTTACACTATAATGATTCCTAAAAGAATAAAGTAACTAAGTAAAAATAAAGGAAAAGTTGGTGTGTTATATGCAGTTTTATAGCTTCCTGGTGTTACTTTTATGTGCAATATTTTGTCTTTTCTAAGGTGTCTAAGAAAACATGAGGAATTAAAAATTAGTGAAACTGACTCATTTACTTGCTTGCGCTTTGCACGGTTTATAGTGTATTTAATTTGTCATTAACCCAATTGTTTGCATCTTTGGTTTATTTCTTCTTTAGGTGTCACAGTTTTTCTAAAATTTCTGGAGTCATAATATATTCCTTTTCTACTGTTTATTATATTTTGCTATGTAAAAGGCATAGTCTCCCTGCCTAAAAAGAATGGAAGGAAATGTTCAATTGTTTTTTTTTTTTTAATTCTTTTTTTTTTTTATTTTATTTTTCATATGTGCATACAAGGCTTGGTTCATTTCTCCCCCCTGCCCCCACCCCCTCCCTTACCACCCACTCCACCTCCTCCCGCTCCCCCCCCCAATACCCAGCAGAAACTATTTTCCCCTTATCTCTAATTTTGTTGTAGAGACAGTATAAGCATTAATAGGAAGGAACAAGGGGTTTTGCTGGTTGAGATAAGGATAGCTATACAGGGCATTGACTCACATTGATTTCCTGTGCATGGGTGTTACCTTCTAGGTTAATTCTTTTTGATCTCACCTTTTCTCTAGTTCCTGTTCCCCTTTTCCTATTGGCCTCAGTTGCTTTTAAGGTATCTGCTTTAGTTTCTCTGCGTTAAGGGCAACAAATGCTAGCTAGTTTTTTAGGTGTCTTACCTATCCTCACCCCTCCCTTGTGTGCTCTCGCGTTTATCATGTGCTCATAGTCCAATCCCCTTGTTGTGTTTGCCCTTGATCTAATGTCCACATATGAGGGAGAACATACGATTTTTGGTCTTTTGGGCCAGGCTAACCTCACTCAGAATGATGTTCTCCAGTTCCATCCATTTACCATCTCTTGGGTGATGGAAGTTTATATGATTTTGCTTTTCTTCTATTTTTTGTGGGTTTTTTTTTCTGGAATGAACAAGGAGGAACTTTAAGCATACAAAAAAAAAGAACATTAGTCATCTTTACAAAAGAGGAACTCTTGCCATTTGTGGCAACATAGATAAATCTGGAAGGAATTATCATAATCCAGACCCAGGAAGACAAATACTACATGTGAGCTGTAAAATCAACTCACAGAGAAAGAGTAGAAAGGTGGCTGCCAAGGGATGGAGGGTGGGGCCTCTGGTCACAGGGTACAAACTTGCCATTACAAAAGGCATGAGTTCTGCATACCTAATGAACAGTGTAGGGACCGTAGTAGATAGTGTGTTGCGGTAGCATTTGATAAGAGAGTAAATCTTAACTATTCCTGTCACACACACAGAGGAAAACTATGTGAGGTGACAGATATGTTAGTTAGCTTTATTGTGGTAATCATTTCACAATGTATATGCAAATCAAAACATTGTCGTGTACACTTTGAATAAACACAACTTTTATTTGTCAATTATGCCTCAATAAAGCTTAAAAATAAAGGAAAAATTAAACTTCATTTGAAGAGGAAGAGGCGAGAGCAGAGGAAAATGGTGTTAAGTTATTTTCAAAGAATGCTGATAGAGTTGAGAGTAATGCATATGCCTGTGGTCCCAGCTACTCAGGAGGTAGAGGTAGGAGGATCACTGTTCAAGGTTAGTCTGGGCAAAAGGGAAAGACTCTACCTAAAAAAAATCAAACTGAAGTTATAAGAGTGGATCATGGCTCAAGTGGTAAGTACTACACACCCTAGTGCCACCAAAGATAGAAAGGAGAGAGAGAGAGAGAGAGAGAGAGAAAGAGACAAAGAGAGAGAGAGAGAGAGAATATGAGAATATGCTGGCAGATTTGTTCCTGAAAGGAGCAAAATGAAGGGATGGAACTTAAACCATAAAATGGCCTAGGGAGTGGAGGTTGCTTGTGATGCAGTGCTGTGTTCGTAGGTGATGGAGCCAATGTGTTGGGAGCTGATGGGTGTGTGTTGGTGGGGGGAGCAAAGTTTGTCTTTAGTCTTCCTGGCATGCACGCATGTCTTGTTTTCGTTAGCTCACCCAATAATCAATGTGTCACGTGCTATGGACACTTGAGTCCAGACTGGGATGGGACTGGTGTGTCTTTCTATTTTGTTCTGAAGATGCGGGAGTTGCTGAAAAATTTAAACTGCAGTGAGGGGCACCATGCTCTGATTTGAACTTTAGAATGAGAGGTCCAGTAGCAGTGAGGAGAGTGGTGGGAGGGAACGAGACCGGGTAGGAGCTCTAGACAGAAGGCACCCTCTTCCGTTTGAGAGAGAACTGCCAAGTGTCTGAACAGGGGCAGGTACAACAGGGAAAGGAAAAAAGAAATCTGTGGGGTGATAAAGAGGCGATGGCTGCCTCTCAGCTTGGGTGGTGGTTGACTGCAGGGCAGACCCTTCCAAGAGAAGTGAAATGAGAGATAGAGGTAAATCATGAAATGTCCCAATGAGTGAGGTGGAATATTGTGTTTATGGAGATGGGGGTTATATGCCTTTAGGATATGGCACTTGGGTGTGATTTACTTTGCTCTCAGCTTGGTCTCCTTGAATTGATTGCCAATTGCATGTGAAACCATTGGCATTGATTTCCCATTTCTGGGGGATCTTTTTTGGGGGGACGGATCAGTTTTCTGACTGAGTGCCTCAAGAGATTGCATGATGGTTATTCATCTCCCTCTCCCTCTCCCTCTCCCTCTCTCTGTCTCAGCTCCAAGTGATTTTAATGGTAACCAAGAATGAGAGTAACTGATGTGTGCAAGGGAGTGTTGGATGCACCTTGCAGTAACCAAACTGTTTACCAAGGGACCACTTGGATCTTAGGTTAATCTACCTCACCTCTTCCTGTGTCTTTATGAGAGCACCATCTATGGGGGGCACGGCTCCTTGCTTTACCTCTTAGGTAGTTAGGATCAAAGAGATACTGGGTGTATAACTTTTGTAAATGGTTTCAGAATAGTTAAATGAAAGTTGTTATTAGACTCTATTAGTTATCAGACTTTATAGTGTCAGGTGTGTCACTCTTGGGATTCAACAAACTCTAGAATAGTCTAGACCCAATTGAATGAAACCTCACTTAGCATGGGACTGAAACACAGAGTGTAGAGCAGACACCCAAAATCCCACCTCCCCCACCTCCCTCGCTCTGTGTTTGAAACAGTTTGTTCTGTCTTCTGCAGAGCAGTGAGCATGGGGAGAGAACTGTTTTTTGCTTCAGAACCAAAGTGGGTGTATGAAATCTGTTCTTCTCCCCGGCTGCACATTCTAAGGAAGCTGAGTGCCAGAGGTGGTCAGAGACTGATCTGCCAAATCCCCACAGTGCAGGCAATGGCAGGAGGAGGTAAGCGCAGAGGGACCGCCTCTACCACCAAGGCAGGAAGTGGGAAGGATGTGCAGAAGCTTAGAAGACAGGACCATTTGGCTTATCTGCTGCCAGGACCTGGGAATGTGGCCAAAATTCCCCATCACCTCTTGCCAGTCCCCAAATCACCTAAAGCTAAATATGACAGAGCCTCACAGTGCAATTACGTTTTGCAACAACTTCTCATTTCCATCCCTCTGAGAAGGAAGAACATATACAATGCCTTTGGTCCATAGGGTTTTTGAAGGTGAAGTTTCAGATGCCAATAGAAATGAGAGTGGCGCAGAATAGCGTGTGAGGCCCACGAAGGATGATAGTGATGGTTTCTCCCCAAAGCATGGGATGATTATAATGGGGATAGATAGTTCCTTCTTTTCACACAGGCTTCTGGACTGGGAATACATGGGTGGTGGGGATGTCTGTGGATCTGAGGATACCAGCTTTAAAACAGGATGAGGACCCTTTAGGGTTCTGGCCATGTCCATTCAGTCTGTAGGAGAGGATATGGAGAGGAGGAGCCAAACTGCTGGAGTCAGGCATGGCAAGATGAGCCTCTGATCTTTGTCAGCTCACCCTGTTCTCATGGCAACCTCATGCCCTGGTAGTCACTATGCCCATTCCATACGTGAAGAAACTCAGACTCAGAAAGGTGAAGTGCTTACCCAGTGTCACACATGGCTAGTTAGCAGAGTCAGTGCTTGAACTCGGGTCTGAGAGACCCCCAGAGCCTGTGGTATTTCAACCACAAGGCTCAAATGGTGCATGACTGGCAAGTCTAAACCTAATGTGGAAGGCCTTGGGAGCCATAGGTGACTGGAGAACAGGGGAGTGGCATGGGGATTTCAATCAGGCATCCATGAATAGGGTGAATTGTTGAGATGCTCCAAATCCAGAGTCCTTTGGGTGTGGGTAGCAGTCTTCTGATATGAGATAGAAAGGGGTTCTGACCCATCGGGGAAATAACCATGCCTATATTTGCTGAGTACTTGATATATGTGCCCAACACTGCATGGATGGTTTGACATGGGAAGATCACTTAACTGGTCAGCTCCAAGAGGAAGTGTCATCGTCGCATCAATATAACGCAGGAGTGACACACTTGGGATCTCACAAGCAGACACACCTGATTCACCACCTGTGTGACCCAGGAAGAGTCACTGTACCTCTGAGTCCATCTCTCCATCTGTAAGTGGGGCAAAACTCTAGGGCAAGCTTAGTAAAGTGTTGAGTGGCATTAGATTAGATGGTGCCAATACAGTTGTGAGCAATCTGACTCATCCAGTAAGTACTTCTGCATATTAACTATGGAGATCATTACTATACCTGCACCTGTTTTACAAATGAAGAAATTAAGGCTTGAAAAGGTTGACCAGCTTTTCACAAGGCCACACAATTAAGACTGGAATGCATCCTGTGATCTGTCTTGTGGAGAGGTCGTTAACGAGGGTGTGTTGATGATCGGTTTTCTGTTGCTGTAACAAAATACCTGAGAGAAATCAACTTAAAAGAAGAAAGGCTAATTTTGGCTTACAGTTTAAGAACTGATCATTTGGCTCCTTTGTTTCTGGGCCTGTTGTGAGGCAGAATATCATGGCAGGGAGTGCTTGGTGGAGCAAAGCAGCTCACCTCATGGCGGCCAGGAAGCAAAAAGAGAGAGAAAGGAAGGGGCTAGAGACAACAAATATCCTACATGGGCACACGTAGTGATTTGCTTCCTCTAACAGGTCCCTCCTTTCACAGTTTTCACCATATCCCAATAGCCCATTAACCTGTGAATCCATGAATGGCTTAACCTCCTCATAAAGTCAGAGAACTCATTATCCAATCACCTCTGGTCACTGCTGCGTTGGGATCCAATCCTTCAACACGTGAGTTTTCGGAGGACAGTTAAGATCCAAACCCTAACAGAGGGTCAGGTAAGAGACAACAAGAGACATTCAGCTTATGCTAGAGTAGTGCAGGTCGGGAGAGTGTGAGTGGCACAGGGCCAGGGCTTTGCACATACTGTCTCACAGATGGCCTGGGCCAAGCTGGCTCTGGACTAATGAACTGCTGTCCCTGTGTTTCTCCTTCATGAAGTCACTGTCTGGTCACACCTTCCTTCATACATGGAGAGTCAGACAAGACTGCAACTGCTTACAGCTCCACTCCATGTGTGAAGTATCTTGTGGTACACTGGGATGCCCAACTTACAGTCCAGGAAGTGAGGGACATAGAGGATCCCAAACTCCACCCACATCTAGCGTGTCACAAATGCCAGTGATCCGTGTACTCAGTACAGGACGATGCTAAACCTTTGCCTTCTGCAGCTCTGGAAGGTAGCATCCCTGAAGTCAATACATTTCTTTGTAATTCAGTTTGGAACACTGCATTCCCACCTCAAGAGACACCTGACATTGTGTGAGGCTGACAACTATAACAGTCCTTAGGCTTTACTTCTGTGCTGTCTTTGTGGATGGGCTTGATGTATTATAGCCTTTATTTGTTTGTTTGTTATGTAATAAGGTTCTGTGGACAACTGCTGGGGCATATAGGTCTTCTGTATTCCTCTCCTTACCAATAAAGAACACATTAAAATATATTTGGACTTTGGATGGAGTAATGGTTTCTCAGGGTGAATAGGTGTAGGTGATGATATTGAATGTTTTGTTTTGTTTTGGACGTGACATTCAAGAGCTATACGGAATACAATCTCCAATACTGAATTCTCCCTCTTTCGCATTTGGTTTAAGTCAAGGACATTCCTCTTAGGCTTTGCTCACACACTCACTCACTCATGCATCCCTCATCACTCACTTATTGACGTGATGGGCCGAGCCTTCTACCAGGTTCTGGGAACTTAGAGATGGGGACAAGAAGATCTCTGCCCTTGAGGGGCTCACAGTCTTATTGAGATGTGTTTTAAAATGATTAATCAATTCAAGAATATTGGATTTCTCCAAAAGCTACTGTAGGGGAAAAATAATTATCCAAAGTCTTTAAATCTGTTACCCATTTAATTTATTTAATTAGGTAAAATCCATAGGACTATAATGTTGGAAGGTACCCAGAAGCCATTTATTTATTCCCGTTTCTTCAGTCTGCCTTCAGGCCATGCTGCATTCAAATTATCCTCCAAACCCATGCATTTCAGAAAAGCAGTATTTTAAAGAATGATAGCTTTTGGCCCATTCAGATAAAACTTTCAGTGAGCACCTACAGGGAGAAGGAAGTAGACTTGTTGAAAGAATTGAATGCAGAGCTACAAAGTATTGTTCTGAAAGACATGAATGGAATCATTCACACTTAGAGCATACACACACACACACACACACACACACACACATACACATAGAGAGAGAGAAAGAGAGAGAGAGAGAGAGAGAAAGAGTTGGAATGGAATCCCCTTAAATTATACTACTGAATTGAGGCAGTGTTAAATGCACATGGTAAATAGAGACTGCAAGATGAAAGCCTGGCTATAATATGATGAAGACCCTTTGAGACATACCTTAGGCGTTGGTCAAATCCTGCTTTGCTGTAATACAGAGGCATAGCTTCTGTTCAGTTGACATTTTTGCATCAGGCCAGCAGTCGACTAGATGGTTTATGCATCCGCTATCTACTGATATTAAATGATCCCAAGAAGGCTGTGGCAGTGTATGGGGAAGGGGACCAGATGTGGGATCTGAGGTTCTATGTTCAGATACTTA